>NC_065584.1:10468606-10776106 GCF_024542745.1 Macaca thibetana thibetana
TGACAATCCTACAATCCCCACTGAATTGTCCTGATGAACTTATTAATAGATGTAAGGTACTTTGAAGAGTGCCTGGCACATAGTAAGTGCTCTGAAAAGGTACGTTAATCTTATCATCATTATTATCATCACTAAGCAGACGCAAAAGGCCCTTACTCTTAATTACCACACTCTATACACTCCCCCATCCTGAATGAAAGGAGCAGATCTTAACCAGTCACTGGAGTGAACAGATAATGGGTAGGTTCAAGACAAATTCAAAAGAGACAGAGAGAGCTGAGGAGCTGTCTAAGGAGCTCACCAAGATTCCAAGGGCAAACATGACACGTGAAACAATTTCTTTACTATGTGATAAATTTGCAGACTTCTTTTGTGTATGTTGTGACATTGGAGCCTTAAACCACTCAGGAAGATGTGCATGAAAGGGTCATTATCTCTGCTTTGTAGATGAGCTAACCCAGAGAAGAAAATTATTGGCCTGGGGTCTTCCAGTTTGTAAGTGGCTGGGAAGACACTCAAATCCAGTGTCCTGAATCCAAGCAAGATGGTTTTGCTCTTCCATTCGGCTGCTCTCTCCCTGCTATCAACTGAATATGTACCCCCCACCCAGAATTTATCTATTGAAACCTAATGCCCAATGTGATAATATTGGGAGGTGGGGCCTTTGGGAGGTGATAAGGTCATGAGGATGGATCCCTCATGAATGGGATTAGTGCCCTTATCACATGGAGAAACGTTATCTCTACTGAAAATAGAAAATTAGCTGGATGTGTTGGCACATGCCTGTAATCCTAGCTACTCAGGAGGCTGAGGCAGGAGAATCACTTGAAGCCCTGAGGTGGAGGTTGCAGTGAGCCAAGATCATGCCATTGCACTCCAGTCTGGGCAACAAGAACAAAACTCCATTTCAAAAAAAAAAAAAAAAAAGGACCCACTAAGTGGGCTCGCCCTTCTACCATGTGAGGACATGGGGAGAGATTGGCCATCTAAGAACCTGAATTTAGGCCCTCACCAGGAACTGGATCTGCTGGCACCTTGATTTTTGGACTTCCAGCCTCAGAACTGTGAAAACTAAATTTCTGATGCTTATAAGCTTCCCAGTCTATGGTATTTTGTGACAGCAGCCCGAGTGGACTAGGACACTCCCTGTTGAGGTTGAGAATCCTGACAATGCTGTTTCTTTGGAGAAACTGAAACTACAGATGGGAGACCTGGAAGTGAACTTAGGTGACAGCAAGGAATGTGTGCAGCCTGGTGGGGGAGGGGCAGCCAACAAACGTGCTCTGGCCTCTCCACGGTGACCTGGCAATTGGTGCAAGAGGGTATCAATAATTCATGATCCTTGTCCCCTATACAAAACTAACTCAAAATGGATCATAGGTCTAAATGTAAAACTTAAAACTATAATGCTTCTAGAAAAAAAAACGGGAAAATTGTTGTGGACTTGGGTTAGGCAAAGATTTCTTAGTTACAAGACCAAAAGCATCATCCACAAAAGAAAAAAATGATACAGTGGATTTCATCAAAATCAAGAGCTTCTTTTCTTCAAAACACACAGTTAAGAGAATGAAAAGACAAACCACAGACTGGGGGAAATATGTGCAAAGCACATATCTGATAAAGGACTTGTATTCAAAATATATGAGGAACTCTCAAAACCCAACCATAAGAAAACCAACAACTCATCCTCAAAAAAAAAAAAAAAAAAGAGGTGGACCAAAGACCTTAGCAGACGTCTCACCAAAGAAGATATACAGGTGTCAAACAAGCACATGAAAAGAGTCTACATATCTTATGTCAGCAAGGAAATGCAAATTAAAACAACAATGAGATACTACTGTACACCAATCACAGTGGCCAAAATTCAAAACTCTAACAACATCGCATGCTGGCAAGGATGTGGAGCAACACAAACTCTCATTCAAGTTCTTGAGAATAGAAAATAGTACAGCCACTTTGGATGACAGTTTGGAAGTTTCTTACAAAGCTAAACATACTCTAGCAATATGATCCAGAAATCATGCTCTTTGGTATTTACCCAAAGGCGTTGAAAATTTATGTCCACAGAAAAACCTGTACACAAATGTTAGCACCTTTATTCTCAATTCCAAAACTTGGGAGCAACCAAAATGTCCTTCAGTAAATGACTGGGTCAATAAAATGTGGTACGCCGGGCATGGTGACTCACACCTGTAATCCCAGCATTTCAGGAGGCTAAAGAGGGGCAGATCACGAGGTCAGGAGATTGACACCATCCTGGCTAACATGGTGAAACCCCGTCTCTACTAAAAATAAGTAGAAAAAAAATTAGCCGGGCATAGTGGCAGGTGCCTGTAGTCCCAGCTACTCAGGAGGCAGAGGCAGGAGAATGGTATGAACCCAGGAGGTGGAGCTTGCAGTGAGCCAAGATCAGGCCAATGCACTCCAGCCTGGGCAACAGAGTGAGACTCCATCTCAAAAAAAAATAAAATAAAATAAAATGTGGTACATTCAGAAAATGTAATATTATTCAATGTTAAAAAGAAATAACTTATCAAGTCATGAAAAGACATGGAGGAATCTTAGATGCATATTACTAAGTGAAAGAAGCCAATATGAAAAGGCCATATACTGTACGATTACAACTATATGACACTCTGGAAAAGACAAAAATATGGAGTCAGGAAAAAGATCAGTGACTTCCAGGGGTACGCGGGGAGGGAAAGATGATCCAGCAGAGCACAGGGGATTTTCAAGCAGTGAAACTACACTGTACAATGCTCTAATGGTGGATGCATGTCATCATGCGTTTGTCTAAATCCATAGAATGCACAACTCCAAACATGACCCAATGTAAACTATGGACTTAGGGTGATAAGGACAGCCAGTGCAGATTCATCAATTATAACAAGTATACCACTGGTGGAGGATGTTGATAATAGGGGAGGCTATGCGTGTGTGGAGGCAGGGAGGATATGGGAAAGCTAGCTCTGCACCTTCCACTCAATTTTGCCGTGAACATAAAACTGTTCTTAAAAGTATAGTCCATTAAAAAAAATGGATATAGAATGCGATCAGACATTTCACCAAAAAAAAAAACCTGCACACACAAGAAAAGATACTCAATATCGTTGGTCACTAGGGAAATGCAAACCAAAACCAGAAAGAAATACCACTATGTTCCTGTCTGAATGGCTAAAACTAAGCAGGGAAATGATAATAGCAAGTGTTGGCAAGGATGTGGAGGAAGTAGAATTCTCCTATATTTCTGGCGGGCCTGCAAAATGGTACTCTGCAAAACAGTCATTCTGGAAAACAATTTGAGAGAAATCAGCTATCTAAACATCCTATAAAGTTAAAAGTACGTTTACCATATACCACTGAACGAGTCGATTCCTAAGTATTTACCCAAATAAAATGCAAATCTATGTTCACATAAAAACCTGTAGGAGAATGTTTGCAGCAGCTTTACTCATAACCACAAAAACTGGAAACAACCCAGATGTCTCTCGACTGGGGATTAAATAAACATGGTACATCCATGCATTGGAATACTATTTGATATGGTTTGGCTGTGTCCCCACCCAAATCTCATCTTGAATTGTAATCCCCACGATTCCCATAGTCCCCATGTGTCAAGGGAGAGACCAGCTGGAGGTGATTGGATCATGGGGGTGGTTTCCCCCATGCTGTTCTCCTGATATCGAGTGAGTTCTCGCGAGATCTGATGGTTTTATAAGTGTTTGGTAGTTCGTCCTGCGATCATTCTCCTTCCTGCTGCTTTGTGAACAAGGTGCCTTGCTTCTCCTTCGCTTTCCACTATGATAATAAGTTTTCTGAGGCCTCCCCAGCCATGCTGAACTATGAGTCAATTAAACCTCTTTTCTTTCTAAATTACTCAGTCTCGGGTAGTTCTTTTATAGCAGTGTGACACTATTAGTCAATAAAGAGAAAAAAAACTACTTATACATAACAACATAGATAAAATCTCAAAGTCATCATGCCAAGTGCAATAGGCCTGACTCAAAAGGCAAAATTCTGTATGAGTTCCTGTGTACTGAATTTTTGAAAAGGCAAAATTATAAGGGCATTAAATGTAGCAGAGGGTTTGGGGGCTGGCCAGGGAGGGGAGATTTGGCAATGAAGGGGCACAGGAATATTACTTTACATGATGGAATTGTTACGTATCTTAAGTGTGGGGGTGTTACACACTGTAATCGTCTGTCAAAACTCCCAGAACTATACATTAGAAAGAATGAATTCTACTTATGTAATTACACGTTACTGTTGAAAGGGGGAAAGATGAAATCATTATTCATTTTTTTAAAAATCCATAGGAAGACACAAAACCACTCCCTTAATAGAAGAGCTCTTCCTTCATAGAAGTGAACTGAGCGATTCTTTAAACTTCACAATCTTTTGTTTTTAATATTACAATTAATATTGTAGGAAAACAATAACTTGTAAAGGGACTCAAAAAATGCATTAATGTGCATTAAATTTTTATAAGGAAGACAGAGATCCAAATATTTCGCTGGCACCCACGATGTGCCTGCAGAGCAATAGGTGTTTTCTGTGCTAGGACTTCGTTAATTGCAGGAACGGAAGTGAGGCAGTCACTTGAGCAAACTTTCTGTTCCTTGCTTCCTAAGTTTTGTTCCCCAAAACTTCCTTCTCAGAGAGCGGCATAATGCTGATGCTGCTTCTCCTCCTTTCCCCCTTCCCCAAAAAAAGTTCTTAATTCAGTCAATCAAGTGGTCTATGTGACAGCAAACTCCAGGTTGACTGATTTTTTTACCTCCTAAACTGACAGAATCAAATGGTGATTTATTTATTTACTTACTAATAATTTATATCTTGTCTCCTTCCAAAAAGGATTTGAGTGCCTCGCTCGATGTCTTGGTATTACCTCCAAAAAGTGTAAGCATATCGGGGAAGAAAATAGACACTGGAGAAGTGGTCTTTGGTTTCATTGCAGATTCTACGGAGTCACACGGCAATGCTTAATGAGCCCATTACTGCAGAATATAAATAATAGAGAGTCTGACCTGGCTGCTATGTTAAAATGGGACATCGGATGTAAAACCACCTCCGTGAGGTTGTCTGCACAGGTGTGGGGAGATTAACTATTAGGTAATTGGGCCCAAAGACTTGACACATTGGAGAAATAGAAGCTTTCTTCCCTGAGCAAGTCCAATAAGCTAAGAAGGAGTTACCTACCAGCCATTAAAGGTGGTCTATGGACCAGCACTTACAGAAAGAGTTTCAACAACCAGGCAAAGTAGACATTAGGACTCTGTGAAAAACCAGAGAGGGCTCAGAGAGGGTATGTAACTTGCCAAGGGTCACAGAGCTGGTAAGAGGCCAAGCTAGGACCTTGAATCCAGGTCTTCCAGAATCCACAGCCTGTGCTTCTCCCCTTTTCCAAGTTGCCTCTTGGCTTTTGAGCCCAATCAACTTATCTGGCACTGGCTACCTGTAATGCTTTCATTTATTAATATAGTTTGACATCCTTTGCTCAGTTTTGGACACTGCTTCAAAAAATGTTTGCCATCCCTGCCATGGGTTACGATAATCTCAGCTACAAGCAACAGCAAGTTCAAATTCAAACTGGCTTCAACAATGAGATGATTGATTAGCCCCCAGCAGTGGAGGACCAGAGGCAGGGCAGGTTCCAGGCACCATATGTTAGAAGATCTGCTTTGCTGCTCCAAGGTTCCCCGTGCTTGGCCCTTTTCCATGTGTGTGCTTCTTCCTCGGGAAGGAAGGAATCAGAATGCAGCAGTGGTAGGGATTTCTCCGAAGAAGCAATGGGCTCATCATCTCCTTAAGTGTGAGAGAGCCTCTCTTATAAGCCCCAGCTGTCATCACCTCCAGACGCATTGGCCAGGGATGGGCTACACACACATTGCCAGGTTACATCCCCATTCTTAAACCATCACTGGCAGGGTTGGGGGATGACCATGTTTGCTGTAGGAGAAACTTGGTAGATGTTTTCTAATCCATTACCCCTCCAAGAGAAAAGAGTCATTTTCAGAACCCAAGAAGACTGCCTTTCCCAGCCTCTCTTACAATTCAAATTGAGCCATGTAACCAGCTTCTATAAATAGAATGTGAAAAAGTGGTGCCACTTCCAGGCCTGTCCATAAAATGTCTTGTGTGGTCCTCTACACTCACTTTCATCAGCAGCTGAAGGCAGAAGACTCACAGCACAGTAGAGAGGTAGAGATTAAAAGATGCCTTAAAAGATGGCAGCACAGTAGAGAAGTAGAGATCTGAATTCCTGAATCACTTCACAAGAGGCCAAATGCTGGTCTAGACACATAAAGGTATTATGTCAAGCCACTCAAATTTTAGGGTTATTTGTTCCTGAAGCTTGCGCTAATTGCCCTAACTAATCCAGGTGGCTTCAACTAATTAGCTGGGTGGAATAGAAGTTTGGGAGTCAGCCATAAAAACCACTCTGTAACAAGTCATGTGCTTCACACATGGCAGAAAGGCCCCATGTTCAGGGTCTCCCATGGCCAGGGAGATGGAAGAAAGATATTAGTGAGCTGCTTTGAAAGTTCAGCAAGTTTAATAATTACAGGACAGCTTTAGAGACTAACTTTAGTCTCTGTGTGACCTTGGGAAAGTCACTCCCAAACTGGGGGCCTCAATTTCTCCAGAAGAACATGACATTTACTCTCTCCAGGCTCTGAGACCCAGTGGGTCAGGGCAGCTCAAGAGGTTGATCTGTACTTACCTTGGGTTTAGTGCTGTTGAAGCAACACATAGTGTGGCCTGGAAAAGGGTCATTTTCAGAGCTAAGGCCAGGGCACCCATTCTGGAGAATCTGCACCAAGAAGTTCCAGGCCACCCAGCAACCTTGGGACAGTCACATCTGTGCGTGTTGATCCCCAGGGCAGGCTCTTTTCTCACTGAAACCATTACTCCAGTGTATTTGATGTAATTCCTACAAAACATGATTTTTATAACTCTGATCAGGGAACCAATTAATATAACTATTATTTATTGTGACTGTCTAGGCATAAAAACCCCACAAATCAAACTGATTCCCCAAATCCACTTGGATCCCTGCACTGCGAAGTCACATCCATTACACTGCTTTATAGTCGCATTTGTATTTTTTATTATTAATGCTATCAATACAATATTTATTCACCATGAAATAGCCTTCCACTTAGGAGGGAAATATGTGTACTTGTAAGTGCTCCTAATCATACCAAACTCTGCGCATGCTGGCTGGCGGATTGATGATGACTGGGACACACATTTTTTGAATAACGATAATGATCGCCAGTTATTGAAGTCCTACTAAGCACTAGGCTATGCCTTATATTCATTATCTCTTTGACCTTATCAATAATCATACCTTTCTCAACTTCATTTTACAGAAGGACACACTGAGGTTCAAGAAGGTGAGGTAACTTCCCAAATATCCCACAAATAGTCAGTAAGGAGTTGAGTCTTTCACCCAAGGACTCCCTGCTTTCACACAATTGCCCAAGTGCCTTCTAGAATTGACAGAGGGAAAGGGAAAAGCATTCAAGATTGAAACCAAAAAACACACAAACACATTACTCACTTTAATTGTGTCTCCTTCCTCATGTATTCTTCACCCAGAAATTACCATTGTCTCCACTTCAGTTTCATGTGAACTGATGCAGGAATCTGGATCACAAAGGCAGTGCGGCAAACTCACCTACACTTTGCACATTTTGGAGAACATCCCCCTCAGTGATCTCAGGCCGCATGTGATGACACCAGCACAGGTTACTAAAAAAGTGTCTTTCTCCCTTTCAGGGACCAATAAAGGCAGTGTGCGCCATGTTGCTCTGGAAGTTCCCAAGAATTAGTAATATTTGAACAGACAATTTCTTGATATCGTTCCACTTCACCACTCCCCACAACTTAGCCCTGCCCACCGCCAACCTCTCCAGTCATACCCACCTCCAGGCAGCATGAATAGTGTTGACAATGCTAGGTGACAGCAGGAAGCAAAACATACACCAATGAGGGTTGCCAGATAACATACAGGATGCCCAGTTAGGTTTGAATTTCAGATAAACAAGCATGTTTTTAGCACAACCATGTCCCCAATAACTACGATGGGAATTCACATTTAACCAAGTATCCTGTATTTGTATTCGCTCAATCTGGCAACTGTATCAACGTTAGAGAGAAAACTTCTACTTTCTCTGCTAAAGCTCCTTTTTTCTTTTGGCCCCTTTCCAGACCACTGCCAGGCATCAAAGGAAGGGAAGTGGCTAATGTGCTGAGTCAGACCCCAAGATGCCCCGGTCTGAGCTTCACCAGCTGGTAGAGTTCCTCTGTCGTCATGGCCAGTGTGCGTGCACACGCTTCCCTCTGCTATTTCTACTTGTCAAGGGCTAAGCAGACCAAAGCTGGACGTGCTGCGTTTTTCTAACCTGTTCCAACTCTGCTCTCTTGCACCTGGGTGGGGAAAGCAGGCAGGCCATCCTCTGCTCACACAGCCATCTTAGACTTAGGAAGGGACATAAGAAGCAAAGGTTTGGAGCCTCCACTGCAGAGTCCAGCTGCGCTATCAGAGGGCCCGGCACCGGCGATGTTGCAGGACCTGCCATTTGAGTTAGGCATCTGTGGAGAAGGATCAATCCCTCCTCCAAAAACCTCCTCCTGGAGAAGAAGCGAGGCATGAACCAGGCCTGAGCTCCGCTGAGCCCTGCTGTCCAGTGACCTGCAAAGGGGCAGCACTCTGCCCAGAAACCACAACACACAGGAACAACCACTGCAGAACCTCAAACAGCCTGATACAGAGTAACATGCACAGGCTCTGAGTTTCTCTGGAGAGCGGGTTGTGTGGACAAAATCAATAATCAATGCTGACTGGGGCCAATAGTTAGTGGGACTGATATAACAAACCCATCAATAACTCTCCTCTATTCTCTTCCTGAAACCCAACCCTTGACCAGCACCAGCCAGCTCTTTCCACACTAGTGAACTGGTTATTCCTACAGATGAGTCCATTGGCATAAGGTCACTGATTACCTTAAAGAGCAGGTGCCCTCGCCATTATTTTCAATAATGGAACAATGAACGGGCCACTTGAAATCTGACCCCAGACCTCAGACGGTCTTACAGGCATGGATCAACATATAGCAACATTCTACCTGTGGTCCCTGATAGCATCTGACCAAAACCTCCTGCTAGCCTTGCACAGGGACAAATCTCGGTGCTGTTCATTTTCTCTTCTCTAAAAAAAAAGTGGCTTATCCACTATGTCAAACAGTACAGAGATTCCTCAAAAATTAAAAATAGAACTACTACCTGATCCAGCAATCCCACTTCTGGGTATGTATCGAAAAGATTTGAAATTAGGATCTCGAAGGGATCTCTGCACTCCCATGTTCACTGTGGCACTATTTACAGTAGCCAAAATATGGAAAACATCTAACTGTCCACTGATGGATAAATGGATAAAGAAAATGCAGGACCAGTATGGCGTCTCATGCCTGTCATCCCAGCCCTTTAGGAGGCCGAGTTGGGAGGATCATTTGCGCCCAGGAATTGGAGACCAGTCTGGGCAACGTAGGGAGACCCTATCTTTACAAAAATAAAAATATTAGCCAGGCGTGGTGGCACATGCCTGTGGTCTCAGCTACTTGGGAGGCTGAGATGGGAGGATCGCTTGGACCCAGGAGGTTGAGGCTGTAGTGAGGCATGGTTGCACCACTGCACCCCAGCCTGGGCTGCAGAGCGAGACCTTTTCTTATTTAAAAAAAAAAAAAGTGATATATACACACAATGAAATATTATTCAGCCTCTAAAAAGAAGGAAATCCTGCCATATGTTACACCATAAATGAACCTTGAGGACGTGATGCTAAACAAAGGACAAACACTGCATGATTCCACTTATATGAGATATTTTAAAAATCAAACTCCTAGAAGCAAAGAATAGAATGTGATCTCCAGGGTCTGAGGGAGGGGAAAAGTGGCATTGCTATCAATTAGTGCAAAGTTTCAGTTATGAAAAATGAGTGAGTTCTAGAGATCTGTTGTTCAGCCTTACACTTGTAGATAACAATACTGCACTGGACCCTTAAAATTTGTTAAGAGGGTACATCTCAAGAACACATGGACACATAGAAGGGAACAACACACACTGGAAACTTTTGGAGGGTAGAGGGTGGCGGAGGGAGAGGATCAGGAAAAATAATTAATGGGTACAAGCTTAATACCTGGGTGATGAGATAATCCTTACAACAAACCCCCATGACACAAGTTTACCTGTGTAACAAACCTGAATTTAAAAATAGAAGCTAAAAAGAAAAAGATGGTGGATCTCATGTTAACCGTTCTTATCACAATAAAATAATTTTTTTAAAAAAGGAAAAGAAAAACTTCTCTGTGGTCGAGGCAGGAAAGGAGAAAAGTCAGCGTCATGCCTACGTCTGGAGGACCCCAACGTGCAGAAAAGCCAGAGTCAAAATGTGTAACTACCGTCCAGGAAGTGGGAGAAAAAGAATCAGACTAGGGAGTTATTTTTAGATGCATTTGTCCTCCCCACATAATGCAACTTTCAAATATGCTTCTATTTCTTCAAGTACGGCGAGTCCCCAGACGCCCCGTTCACACACTGTGTGCCGCCTGTATCGGAGAAATATCTGCTTCTCACAGATAACCAACCCTCCTAATTAATAACACAAAGTCACAGGAGGAGCTCGCTAACTGAAACCGCAGCGGGGAACAGATAAGAAAAATATACTGGAGGTGTGGGGTTGAGGGTTGTTTTTCTTTCCCCCCTAATTCCCAAAGTCCTGCCAGTATTCTACTATGTCTTATGAATTCCAGAATAATGAAACATGACACAGTGTAACCCAACGTGAGGCGTCAACATGACATAAGCAAATGCAAAAGGATTCATGATCACCAAGCATGTGGGAAACACACCCGGAATTTTCTTCCTCTGCCCCTACTCCTGGGTGACAGGGTTTGGAGATTGGGATCTGTGGGATAACGGCGGCGCAAATGAGAACTGCCCCGCCTTTGTGTGGGCAGCTTCCTTGTTAGTGGCCCTCAAGATGCTTTGTAGGGTTCACGAAGCTAAGAACCAGGTAGCCACACTTGGAAAACAAGGGTCATTTCACCTGCCAGGGACCACACACGGACACAGTCCCGCCTCTTTGCCAGCTGTTACCACCAAAGCCCCGTCATCAGGCCAGCCTCCTGACCTAAAATTACAGCATGTGGAGCTTTTCCAAGGAAATTATTTATTTAAGATTGTAGGACCTTCCTTGAAAACACTGCTATTTTATTAGTGAATGGATATGTGTCTGGACTATTGGGGAATGGTAGAAAATCGCATTGGCATTTGCCATCCCTCTACAGTTGTCTAAGTATTTTGCTTAAAAATAGTCCCTTTGGGCCGGGCGTGGTGGCTCACGCCTGTAATCCCAACACTGTGGGAGGCCAAGGCAGGCAGATTGCCTGAGCCCAGGAGTTCAAGACCAGCCTGGCCAACATGGTGCAATCCCGTCTCTACTAAAAATACAAAAATTATCTGGGCATGGTGCCGTGTGCCTGTAATCCCAGCTACTTGGGAGGGAGGCTGAGGCATGAGAATCACTTAAACCCGAGAGGCAGAGGTTGCAGTGAGTCAAGATCGTGCCACTGCACTCCAACCTGGACGACAGAGCAAGACTCTATCTGAAAAAAAAAGAAGAAGAAGAAGAAAGAAATAGTCCCTTTGGATCCTCACAAATTCCCTACCACGTGGGTTCAGACCCATCTTGTGGCTGGGAAAACTGAGGCCCAGAGGAGGATGTGGCTTGGCAAGATGGAACAGCATGTGACCAGCAGGGCCTGGACAGACAGACGTCCTCTCGCTGGCTCAGGGCTCTCTTCGTGGCACCACGCTGCCTCTCCAACTCAGCTCTCACCCATATGGGTAGCTGAGACACCCTCCCTCCCGCATCAGGCTATCACAGCCCTCAGGAGCTGCAATTAAGCTTTTGAGATATCACAATATATGTCTTGCTTGGATTCAGGATGTTGTTGAAGCTCATCAGAAACAGCAATTTGGGGACCAAATAGAGAATTCCTTAAAAATGTCGTCCCTGTCAGAGAGAAACATTCCCACATTCCAACATGTCCCAAATTGCAATTTGCAACTCTCTATATTTGAAGGCAACTCAAAGGCTTTCTTCTCAGGGTCCTGGATGGAAACAGCACTGGTCTGTCAGTCATCCTGATGTCATCAGAAGCCACTGGGTCACCCCGAAGGATCCAACATTGCTAACTTTTAGTTTTGTAGAGAAGCAATTTGGAAATGTTGGCAACAGAGGAAGTGCTTCCAAATCAATACATCCCTATTCGTTATCAGAGAAAGTTTTCCAAGACTCATAGCCTCAAACAACGCCTTTCTCCAGCATAACAGTGTATGCCTTTGTCTACAAAAGGTGCACCCTATTCAACCCTCATAACAGCATACAGCTTGTGTCAGAAAAAGAAAGAGAAAGAAGAAGAAGAAATGGAGGGAGAGAGGCAGAAAAGGAGGGAAGGAGGAAGGAGATGAAGGGTAGAGGAAGAGAGGAAGAGACAGAGAGAAAGGCAGAAAAGAGAGGAAGAAATAATGAGAGAGAAGAAAGGGAAATTGCTCCTAAAAGATGGCAATATTAGTATTATATAAAGCTTCATAGTTTATAGACTATTCACATGATCCTCTCACTTCATTTGGCCTCCCCAGCAGCCCTGAATGTTGCTTATATAATAATTTTGCTCACATTGTTCAAATTACAAAAGCGAGGCTCTGAGAGATGGAGGCCCAGCTAAGGGTTATCCAGCCGTGAACACCCCAAACTCTTGCTGTGGATATGACCCCATGGTCATCCTAAAGGGTCCTTCCGTTTCCGTGACTTTTGGGATTCAATACCTTTTTGTTTGAGGATGACGTGTTCATTCTCTCAATGTATCATGAGATACAATATTTGCGTTTTAATGCTGCTGATCCAGAAGGAAAATGGCATGTTTGAAGCAATCCGTCTCAGAGGTTTCTGCAGAGCCACACCAGCCAGACAGGGAGCTGTGACCAGTCACAGACGGGCACCCTTGGCCCTGTGTCCTCGTTCTTCAAAATCCTTCCGCTCTGAGCTCCTGCCACTCTGGCTTTCTGAAAGCCCACGCAGGGGTGAGTTGTGTACCCTGGGGGTGGCTCCTCGTTCCCAGGCTCCAGGCTCTCACCTCAGGTGTCTCCTCTTCAGGCGTAACAGCCCTGGGTAGGGCTGGAGCTCCACTTCTGCCTTCTCCGCCACCACCCTGAGTGGCCTTTGCTTGTCTAAGGCCTGTGTCTTCTCCCTTCTGTGAGCTCACCTCGTGAGTCCTGAAATAAAGGTGGTTATGTTGAACAACTTTATGCCATAGGTACTATTAACCTGATTTGCAGATGAAATAAACAAAATTCAAACCACGCAGCCGAGTAGGCATTGACAGGGAAGAATGTTTGAGGGGCCTTCAGTAACCCTTTTCACTATCTGACCTGCATTCAATTCCTGTGGCTGCTGTAACAAAGTATCACAAACCAGGTGACTGAAGACAACAGAAATTATTCTTTTATACTTCTAAAGGCTAAAAGACCAAAATGAAGCTATTGGCAGGGCCACACTCCCTCCAAGGGCGCTAGGGCAGGATCCTTCCTTGCTTCTTCCAGTTCCTGGTGACTCCAGACATTCCTGGGCAGCCTCACGCCAGTCGCTGACCCCGTCTTCCCAAGGCTGTCTTCTCCCTGTGTGTCTCTGTGTCCTCTCTTCTTATAAGGACACCAGTCATTGGATTTAGGGCTCACCCTAAATCCAGGATTATTTTATCTGCAGGTTCTTAGCTAATTACATCTGCTATAACCCTATTTCCAAGTAAGGTCACATTCTGAGATTCTGGGTGGACGTGACTTGGGGTGGGGGGAACCCTGTTCAACCCATCATACAACTCCCAGTTTTATTCTTTGTAAAAGAGATTTTAAGCAGCTGAAAGAAGTAGTTTTAAAAACCGGGAAACTCTGACTATCACCCAGAAAAATCCCACAATGTAGGCAATTGTCTTTACAGCCCAAATGCATGGCAGGTACAAGCACTAGCCATTTGCCACCAATGCCCCTGGGAAACCAAGAGACACCCAGCCCTGTGGGGAGTCAAAACTCCAGCCCATTTCTATGCAAATAGCATTATAGAGCCATTCAGCATCTGATTCCTTGTAGATGAATCTGTGCTTGCCAAACGCCACCCGGAATTTTTCCACGGGAGAGACTCTGCAAGATATCAAACAAGATCTGACAATACATTCATCTTTAATCTGCGCAGTGCACCTTTACTTTGCAAGTCGTTTGCTTTGCATGGCATGATACGATTTCCGATAAATTCTCAAAATTTGCAGCCTCTGTCTAGATGGAGGAAAAAACCCAGCAGGCAGAGAGCAGAGGAAGGGACTGAAAGTAGCAGATTTGCTGAACTCCGTGGAAGTCCAAAGCATGCAAAAGTGAGCCCCAAAGGTGCTTCTCAGGAAAGGAGCCATGTCCATTTGCACCAGGGTCTCCTACCCCTGTTTCTAAGAGACATGCAATGAGGCTGAAATCGGGAAAGGCACACAGCTCTCTCATTCACTGCATCTGGAATTAATGCCTTGAAATATAAAACACACACACACATACACACATACAAAATCCCCACTGGTGCCCTCTCTCACAAATGAGCATTTTGTAAGGAAAGATATGACCCTTGCCGAAAACAGGATAGGGCATTCCTGGGTAGAGTTTAAATAAAACCTCTGCCTACTATTGCTATTAGTTTCTTACAGGGATGATACAGGTTATAAATCCAATATTCAGCTCCCAAATAAGCTTCAGGAGGAAAAAACTCATATTGCCACATTAATGTCCAATTGACACAAACTTTGAAAAAGTGTATATATATATATAGAGAGAGAGAGATTCACATATGTATGTGCACATGCATTGTGTGTGTGTATGTGTGTGTGTGTGTGTACACAGATCTATACATACATATTTGGGGGTAATTCTAAATCCTCCACACCATACACCAATGTCACATTTTAATGTAATATCATGTCCAATGCATATTCATGAAATAGAATCTTGGCAGTGGCACAAGAAAAGTGGGATGAAGTGTGTTTGGCGGAGTGCGTCACGTTTCCAGGCCAGCGGATTTTTTGATTAAAGTCCCTTATCCGTTTTATCATGCATATCCACTCTCTGATTAAAGTGATCTGGAGCTGACACTCACAATGTCAGTATGCACGGAGACCCTTCACACAAAACATGGCTGGAATTTATATCCTTAAAAAAAAGACCCTGTACACCCAACGACAGGACGAAAACAGGGCAACGCTCATTTAAATATAAGTCTACGTCGGATGGCTCTGCGAGTTGCCTGTTCCCTAGTTCAAAGAGGTTTAACCCAGAATATCAATCAGTGTCCAACTTCAGATGCTAAATTTTATTTTTTTTTTCTAAGTTAAGTATTTTTTCTGATTTGTTGGGCTTTTTATCAAATGTTTCCACTTGAGAAAAACATAACCTGGAACTCCCACAGCAGCGTATAAATAATGAATTTCCCCCAGCTGCCGGCCTCTCCAGCACCATGAACGACAGACAGCAGGTCACACTTTTCCTAAGGCCCCATGCAACAGCACTTTCCATCAGGTGCCCCCCGCCAAGAAGCTGGAAGGAGAGAGGAAACGGGGCAACCAGACCAATGTCCATTTCATGGTGGCAGAGACCAAGCAAGCCTGAAGCCACAGACAGGATGGAACTGGGCACGAAATCCTCCACCTCCCACTGGAGCTCCATGTCCCCTTGAGTCACTTGGGCCAATGGCTGAAGGAAATGACGCAGCTTTTGAAAGCCAATTGATGTCAGAGAAAACAAGGAGAGGGCAGCTACGCATGTGGCAAACGATGCATCCGGAGAGTCTGGAGTGAGATGCTTTCGGAGAGCTGGTGAAGTGTGATCCAAAGTCCTGGGTCACATTGGAGTTGACCAGCCAGGTGGCCATAGGCCAGTCATTCCATCCTTCCTCATCTCCAGATCTTCTGTCATGGAGATAATCACGTCAACCCATGGGCCTCTTGTACAGCTCCAACAAAATCACATCTGAGAAAAGAGTTCATACCCAGGACAGACGTTCTCAAGGCAGGTCATACGTGTGGGTATGACCCTCAGAGACAGTGAGATCTCCAAACAAGCACTGACATTCTGTCACACGTTTCTGTTTTCAATTCCCAGGCTCCCAGGAATCTATTCCTCTAGCCCTCTGAGCAGCTCCCATGAAGAGCCAGAAAGTTTTCCCCAGCAGCCAGCCCCCACCCCACTCCCACCCACACCCAAGCCGGGTGAGAAGCTCCTCCTCCGCCCATCTCCATGTGCTCCTGTGACACCCTGCCACCCGCTTCCAGAAGCCCCCTGCTCACCCTCAACAGGCAGGAGGTCAGTCGTGTGTTTATCAGGACCCCTGCTGGGTTGAAAACCTGGGACTGTGCATGTTCACTGCATTTTCCCAGTGTTCTATGCAGGGGTGGTGCACAGTAGGTGGTCCATGGGCTTGGTTAAGTGAATGGATGAATGAAGCCAGGCCTCATTGGTTGGGTACCCTTAGTGTGCCAGACCCCATACTGGTCCTTCCTTCTCTCTAACTTACCCCAGCCTGACACACGTTGGAGTTGGCCTCATTAAGTCTAGTTCACGGAGGAGTAAAAGGAAGCTCAGAGGAGGGCAGCCACCTACAAACCCAGCAGAAAGGGGCAAAGCCAGAACCACGAATGCACCTGGGGTGCCTGAGCTGTGGCTGATCAGTAGCCCCGAAAGGCATTTGAAGCGTCTAATTCATGGAACCTCCCTGAGATACCTACAGCAGTGGTATCCAGACCTGTGGGTGTCACTGAGCAGCAAATTTTAAAATTAAAGATAGATAGATGATAGATAGATAGATAGATAGATAGATAGATAGATAGATAGATAGCCAGATAGATAGATAGATAGATAGATAGATAGATAGATAGATAGATAGATAGATAGATAGATAGATAGAATTGACATAGAGTTGTCAGCTTTTATTTGGCCAAAACTTAAAAACAAAACCAAGTACTATATAAAATGGAGTAAAATAGAGAAAGAACTTCTTCCTTCCATAAAATAGAGAACTTTTCACACCAAAATTCTAGAACAGGCACAAATATGTCTCAGCCTAAAGGATGGCTCTTTAAAAGGAAGACATTGGGCCTGTTGATGTTCCTCATGTTGCAACTGACCTGCAGCTCCTCGTATTGCAGCTGACCTGAGGAAGCACCCCACAGCCAGCCCTGGCCCTGGACGGTCACTGGGGACAATGCTCCTGACCTTATTGGTCGTTTTCTTGTTCAGGGCTTGTGTATTGCACAGGCCCAGGCTGAAGGTTGAGTTTCTTCCTCTAAGATCAGAGCTGAGGTGGGGCAGCTGGATGGCCAGGACCACTCGTCTGCTGCCACGTATCTCTGCCCACTGTCTGTGTGGCCCCGGACAAGCTCTTTGCGTGCCTATGTGCCACTGAGGTTCCCTATCTGGAAAAACAGGATAAAGGATCCCCTGATCGCGCTGCTGTGAGATCATGTGTGTGGAGCCCATGATCTGCCTCTGAGCATGCACTTTGCTTTCAAGAATAACCCACAGGCAGCCAGGTGTGGTGACTCACACCTGTAATCCCAGCACTTTGGAAGGCAGAGGCAGGCGGATCACTTGAGGTCAAGAGTTCAAGACCAGCCTGGTCAACATGGTGAAACCCCATCTCTACCAAAAATATAAAAAAATTAGCTGGGTGTGGTGGCTCATGCCTGTAATCTCAGCTACTTGGGAGACTGAAGCAGGAGAATCACTTGAACCTGAGAGGCAGAGGTTGCAGCGAGCCGAGATCGTGCCACTGCACTCCAGCCTGGGCCACAGAGTGAGACTTCATCTCAGAGAAAAACAAAACAAAACAAAACAAAAAAGAACCTCTCACACACACACCCCGCAGAACTCACTGCTCCCCAGTCCCACCGGGGCAGACGTCCCCAGGCAGGGGGCAGCAGTCACACATTGAGTTCCAAAGCCAAGTCTGGTCTCCAGCAAATCTATCTATCTATCTATCTATCTATCTATCTATCTATCTATCTATCTATCATCTATTTATTTTATTCATCTATTTATCTGTCTATGTATCTATTAACCTTCTATCCATCTATCTATTTCTCTTATCTACTTACCTATCTATCTCTATCTTATCTGGGAAGCAAAATGACGCTCCCCAGAAATGCTTCACAGAGAATGAAAATCTTCTCTCAGGGATCTCACTTCTGACTTCCCGATGAGCAGAGCCAGTGCAGTCCTGCCCTATTCTTATTCCGGAAAAGTACACAAATAACCCCTTTTCTGTGCATAGGTTGTTGGGAGGAGATTCCTGCCCACATCACCAGCGCAAGCACTTGGTGGAGGTTCCTGCGAGGTCCGTGCATAAGAACCTGGCAAGGTCGGCTCTATTAACACTGATTTACAGATGACAAAGCTGGGTTTCTGAATGACACAGTGACTTGACAGAGAAAACAGTAGCTAGAAGAAGACAGGATTTATCCCCAAGCCTCTATGACACCAGTAACTCTAAATTCAATAAATAATTGTCCCTTTCTCCCTTGCATGCCCATTTTCTACTACCATATATTAGTGCCTAGTGGATGGATGGGAAGGAGGAAGGGGGAAAGGAAGGAAGGAAGGAAGGAAGGAAGGAAGGAAGGAAGGAAGGAAGGAAGGAAAGAAAGAAAGAAGAAATTAGGGAGGGAGGGAGGGAGGTAGGGCATTCTTGTTTTCTTAAAATTAAAACTGGGAGAAATCAAATGTATGTCACTTGAGAGTCTGGATACACAGAGAAAGTCAGGAGAGGTGTCCTCTGAGCAGCCCTGCCCCTCAGCGTTTGTGTCCTAGCCATCCAAAGGCAGAGACAGAAAAGAAACAGGGGACAGGCAATGTTTAAGAGGATACTGGGATTCTTCTGTCTTTTGTCCTTTGCAGACTAACACTTAGTTTCAAGATTCAGAAACTGTTCTGATATTTTAGTCCTTTTCTAATTTGATCTCTTCTTCTTCCCCCACCCACTCAGAACCCCGCTGAGATCTGTCTTTTGTGTCCTCCAACTTTAACCTTGGATTAAACTCCATCCTTCTGAAATTAGCTCCATCCTTCTGAAATGGGGAGAGAGAGAAAAAAAGAGGAAGAAGAAAGAGGAGGAGGAGGAGGAGGAGGGAGGAATGATGAAGGGAAGGAAGGAAGGAAGGGAGGGAGGGAGGGAGGGAGGGCGGGCGGCTGGGCGGGCGGGCGGGAGGGAGGGAGGGAAGGAGGAAGGAGGGAGAAAGGAAAACAGGGAAGAACTTTCAGCCTCTTTGTAGGCCCCATGGTATTGAACAGGATGCCCCCCACTCTGGTCTGACCCCCACCATCCTGATTTGGCCCCTCCACCCTCTTCTGCACACAGAGCTCCCAGGTCCAAACACACTGTCTACCAACAACCCCTGGTAGACAGTGTGTTTACTTGTTTTGCATTTTTGCATTTTTCTCCTTTGGACCCTCAGAAATACCATCTGTTTCCCAATTCCTGTGCCTGACTCTGTTCCTTCTCTGCCTACTGAAGTCCCCACTGTTCATAGCCCAGTCGAGGCTTCAGCTGGAAGCGATGGCACCATCCTGGGACCTCCATGAACCTCTGTCATATACACCCATCCTTTAGATGTTCAGTAAATGCTCCTGGATGCTGCCCCAGATGGCGACAAAGAGCAGACAAAGACATTAAGTTGAAAGATGGACTAACAGGTACCTTACCTGCCAGAGCCAGGAAATCGCAAGGGAAGGAAGAGGAACCTGACTCATGTTGAGTCATCCACGTATCAAGCATAATCCCTGCCATAGCCCCATTCTGCCTTGTCCTCATTTTACAGATGAAAAAACTGAAACCATGACTTGGGGAAGGTTAGAGACCAGCAAGCAGCTGAGCAAAGACCCAGCACAGTTGTGCCCGGCCCTGACACCATTTCTATTGGGACATCTCACCCCAGTTCAAGACGTTCCTCAGGTTGATCCCCTCTGAGATTCTCCTAGGATTCTCCAGATACATAGGATATTTGACAAACCTCTGTGCATGTTTAAGTTCATGTCTCAATAAGAAGCTATGGAAATTGCAAATTATATTAACAATCATGCAGTACCACACACTGCTATATTTTCCTAACATGATTTTGATGGGAAGAAATTTCCATAAATTATGTGACTTCGAGTTTTGAGAGCTATGAAGGAGCTTGGAGATTCCTTCACATCTAACTCCCTTATTTCATGTGTATGGAATTTATTTCTTCCTTCACTCACTCAGCAGGTATTTATTGAGTATCTGCCTGTGTCAGACATTATGCTAGATGCTGGGGATGCAGACATGAACAGGTCTTATTCCCCTGTCAAAGAATTCACAAAGTGACTGGGTCAATGAACAATGCACAAATAAGGAGAAATGTGTGGGGAGAGACAGTGATAAATCAGCATGGCCTGGAGACCACAGAGCCCTGTGATTGAAATCTTGTGACCTGGAAAGCTTTGTGGCCTTGGACAAATCCATTTTTATAAGCCCCAGTTTCCTTATGTGTAGAATGGGGAGAAGAGAACTCGCAAGGTTTTAGGAGGACTGCATGAGACAAACTACAAGCACTAGGACCCAGGAGGTTTCTCAGAGGAGGAGTTGCTGGAGCTCAGAGGGTGTGAAGTGACTGGACTACTGGCAGAGACAAAAGGCTACGCATTGCAGGAACAGCTGGGTGTAAACACGGAGAGATGAGTGGGCTGGCCTGAGTATAGAGGGTAACAGACAGGGGAGAGGATGGGAATTTTTTAAAATGATGACAACAATAAGAACTAGCAGATGATAGTTATCATTTCTTAAGCAAACTCTCTGCTAAATGATCTGTGCGCATGATATCTGTTGATCTCCCCAACCACTTTTAAGATAGGTGCTGTGATGATTCCCATGTTACAGACATGGAAACCAAGGCATGGAGAGATGAAGTAACTTCCCGAAACCTGCACAGCTAGGAAGTGGCACATCCAGAGTTTAAGCTCAGGCCTGCAGACCAGGGCTGGGGAGTGATGGATTCAAAAACCCTTTGGGCGGCCAAGCGCAGTGGCTTACACTGTAATCTCAGCACTTTGGGAAGTCAAGGCGGGTGGATCACCTAAGGTCAGGAGTTCGAGACCAGCCTGGCCAACATGGTGAAACTCCATGTCTACTAAAAATACAAAGAATTAGCCGGGCATGGTGGCGGGCGCCTGTAATCTCAGCTACCCAGGAGGCAGAGGCAGGAGAATCACTTGAACCTGGGAGGCAGAGGTTGCAGTGAGCCGAGATCGCGCCACTGCACTCCAGCCTGGGCAACAAGAGCAATCAATACTCCATCATCTAAAAAAAAAAAAAAAAAAAAACACTTTAGGAACCGTTATGCCTTTTGCAGATATGATGAGGAATTGTCACTATTTTCTGCTCTAACTTCTTCCTATTCCCAGTGACCTCAATCATGTCATCCAGCCAAAAGGGAGGCGGGGGAAAGGATTCACATTGCAAGCTAAGAGTGAGATTATCCACATGGAGTCTTGCTTTCACACCTTTTTCGACATTTGCACGGCTTAATTAAGGAGGTGACCAGCTGCCACAGCAGGTTTTTTGTTTGTTCTACAGCAGCAGGAGGTACAAGAGAGGTCCTTAAAAGGCCCAAAAGTGGTCACAAGGGCTCAGAGAGGGGCTCAAGCCAGCAGATTTGCTGCTGGAAGCCAGCTTCCCTTCAGTGGGCCACGCATCAGGCAACACCGAGCCCCCATACCCAGGCCCACGGCCAGCCTGGGGCAGCAGGAGAGGGCAGGATCTCAAGTTCAGCTCTGCTGGGCAAAAAGCTGTGAACTGCATCCATGAGTTTAAGGGTTTCTCCTGCATCACATGTCATCCGCTACACCACGTATTATCTCACTGAAACCACTCGACAGCACTGAGGGACAGATGCCACTCTTATTAGCCCCATTGAAAGATGGAGACACTGAGACTCCAGGGTTAAGTCATGATGCCAAGACCCCACACCTAGCAGGTGAGGGGCCAAAGCTCAGCAGGGATCTTGTTCCAAGCCTCTGTGCTTGACCTCCTCACTGCTCGGGCCTTGCCTCCCTTGCGGGTGTGCTCCTGGGAAGACTGTTTCACCCTCACCCTCTGTCCGTCATACCTGGGGGGATGAGGTCCACCTTGCTGGGTTGCTGAGGGATACCTAGAGATCTTCTCTATGAAGCACTTCTCACGCTGCCTTGACTGAGCTCAGGCCTCTGCAAATGGGAGCTGTTAACTGCTATAAAAGGGCTGTCCAGGTGTGTTAGTTTGCTAGGGCTACCATAACAAAGTACCCCAGGCTAGAGAACTTAAAGAACAGAAATGTATTTTTACGCAGTTCTGGAGGCTGGAAGTCCATGACCAAGGTGTCGCCAGTGGAGGTTTCTCCTAAGGCCTCTCTTCTTGGCTCGTGGATGGCCGCCTTCTCCCTGTATCTTCACACGGCCTTCGTCTGTGTGTGTCTGCATCCACATTCCCTCTTTGAATAAGGACCACAGTCGTACTGGATTAGGGTCCATCCCAATGACCTCAATTAACCTTAATTACTTCTTTAAAAGATTTTATCTCCAAATACAGTCACATTCGGAGGTACTGGGGGTTAGGACTCCAACACAGGGATTTTGGAGAGGGGCACATTTCAGCCCATTAGACCAGGGAAGCCAGACAGGCTGTGTTTCAGCAGGTGAATCCTTCCTTTGCAATTCCTTAGTGTTGGTTCGGACTGCCCCACACCGTGCTTTTACCCAACAATCGCCTTGGAGAGGGAGCAGGGCTTCTGCCAGATGCCACAGTGACAAAGCTGAGTCACTTGCTGTCCCTGCCCTCCGGAAGCTGGCAGTGTCCCCAGTGACTCAGATGTGAGGTGTGACCTACCGTTCACACATCACTTTTCATGTTCTTTATAGTATTTAATTCTCCCAACTCTTCTAGGGGAAAGGTTCTAGCACTGTCCTTGCTTTCAGCTGTAGAGACTGATGCTCAAAGACCAGGGGATTGGCTCCAGACCACAGTGACCATGCATTAAAGCTGAATCCCAGGGTTCTCAGCTCTAGTTCAGAGCAGTCTGGAATATTCTTTCTTCAGCCTATCTGGAATATTCTTTCTTCAGCCACAAATTTCAATATCTGGTCAACAAGAATTTATTGAGTTTCTACTTTGTGCTGGGAGTTTACATAAAAACAGAGGGTGTTGGGATAAAGGAAGGAACCAACAAATTACAAACTACAGAAATGAACAGATCAGTGTGATAGATTATAAGGGGGAGAATGACTTTAGATGATATGAACTTGGAAGGTCCCGCTGGGAAGGTGACATTTAAGCAAAGACCAAAAGAGGCAAAAGAGGCCATGCAAAGGCCCTGGGGTACCCTGGTTTGAGATGATACTGGAGAGTTAAGCAGGGGCCAACTCACACATGGCCTTGGAAAATATCATTCTAAATATAGTAGGAAAAAACCTTGGACTTGAACCAAGAGAATGTGAACTGTTCATCCGATGATGTTTGCTAGTCTCTCTGGTGTTCTCTCTCCATTATTGTAGGAAATGGGAGTAGAGTTAAAGATTTCTCTGGGATTGAAATTGTAGTCAAGACTTTGGCTTTCTGAATCCACAGGGCAATGACAGTCAACTTCTTTGCAACTAAAGGGATTTGCAAGGGGTGGATGCATGGAACACAATGGGTTTCAGTGGAAGCTTTACTCAGGTCAAACCAAAGACACTATACTTTTCAAGTCGAGTTTACGGAGGGACCCATTGTTGCCTGGGTCTCCCATCAGCCTCTGGGGTACAGATCAGCTTGAGTACTAAAACAGGACAGCCAGTTCCCTGTGGCTGTGGTTGAGGCTGGATGGAGTAGACCTGTGGATGAGAAGCAGGAACAGAAACCTGGCTGCCCTCCCGACAAGCATCTACGGGCGATGAATGAAGGAAAATGGGTGACCCGGTCCCATCTCATTGTGCCTGCTCCGGCAATATGAGGCACATCACGCCACTCTAAAACAGCAGGACTATTTTCTCCGTCCTAATTGACGAACAGCTGTGCTTTAATAGACTACAACGTGTAGCTTCACTGATCTCTCCTTAGGCCACCCTGTGAACTGAAGGCTCCCCAGGGAACCGGAGAAAACAAAATTTTGCCTTTCTGAGTAGGTGAAGGGGTAGTGTTAGTGGGGGTAAAATTTGTTGTTAATAAATTAATAAACAGATAAATGAAAAACTCAGCAAAAAGGATTTCGGAAAGTTGATTTTTTTCCCCTTTTACTGGCCATTTAACAATAGTCATCACCGTGAATTCTGGTTTCCCCTTAAGGAACAAGTGAGGACTAACACGATGAAATAGACAATGTTAAGACCTTACAGTGGCCTGGCCCTTTGTGGTGTCAATCTCCTTCCAGATTAAGGAGTTTAACCTTCATTACACAGACTTTGATTATTCCACAGTGTCTTAGTTTGTTTTCTCTTGCTACAACTGAATCTCTGAGACTGGGTAATCTATAAAGAAAACACATTTATTTCTTACAGTTCTGGAGGCTGGGAAGTTCAAGGCTGATGGGGTCACATCTAGTGAGGACCTTCTTGTTGGTGGGGTCTCTCTGCAGAGTCCCAACGTGGTGCAGGGCATCACATGGCCAGGGGCCTCACAAGAGACAGCCAAACTGGCTTTTTCAGCAGTCCCACTCCGGTGATAACTAACCCACCCCCAGGATAACAAATTAACTCATGAATTTATTTATTTGTGAGGGCAGAGTCCTCATGATCCAACCACTTCTCAACATTGCTGTGCTAGAGACCGTGTTTCCAACAACACATGAACTTTTGAGGGACACAGTCAAGCCATTGCACACTGATGTTTGTGCCTATCTGCTCTGCACAGGAAATATGCTGGAGATTTTGGGAAGAGCAAAGTACACACAGTTTCTGCCCTCCAGAGGCTTAGAGTCTAGGGCAGCACTTGGCAGACTCTGGCCTGAGGCCTCATCCAGACTGCCACCTGCTTTTGTATAGCCCTCGATCTGAGAATGGTTTTACATTTTTAATTGGTTGAAAAAAATCAAAAGTACAATAGCATTTCATGACTCATTAAAATTATATGAAATTCAAATTTCAGGCCAGGCTCAGTGGCTCACGCCTGTAATCCCAGCAATTTGGGAGACTGAGGCGGGCGGGTCACCTGAGGTCAGGAGTTCAAGACCAGCCTGGTCAACATGGTGAAACTCCATCTCTACTAAAAATACAAAATTAGCCAGGCATGGTGGCATGCACCTATAATTCTAGATACTCGGAGGCTGAAGCAGGAGAATCGCTTGAACTCAGGAGGCAGAGGTTGCAGTGAGCCGAGATCACGCCACTATACTCCAGCCTGGGTGACAGAGCAAGACTCCATCTCCAAAAAAAAAAAAGAATTTCGAATTTCAGTGGCCACAAATATAAAGTCTTATTGGAAGACAGCTGCACCCACTTGTGTATATATTCTCAATGGCTGCTTTCATGCTACAAGAGTACAGTGGAACAAGAGGGAGAGAGACCGTAATAAATGTGCTCTCTAGCCCTATAAAGAAAAGGCTTGCCAACACTTGGTTAGGGGAAACGATGATTCAGAAAGGAAGCAGAAGGCAGCCTGCCTTTACTGAGTGTGGGACACCCTAGAACCATCAGGTCATTCAATTGTCACCACCAGAGAGTGTGGCTGGGATTACTTTCCCCACCTTATGAAGGAGGAGACCAAAGTTCAGGAAAATTAGCCACTTGCCCAAACTTCTAGCAGAGTATTGTTCACTTTACACCATAGTATTTAAGTTACAGGATAGCAAGAAGAGGGACATCACCTAAGGAATTTGCATCATCTTCCGACAAAAGGGTTGGTGTATTTTTGCTTGGTACATAGTATATTTGTATTATGTTAGGAGTAAGTCTGACATCATTAATGTTTTTATTCAGAGATTAAGAATGGCTGAAGAACATATGTATGGGCACCAAGTTCACAAGAGGTTAACTTGTGATGGTTAATTTTATATGCCAACGTGGCTGAGCCGTGGTACTCAGATATATTGTCAAATACTAGTCTAGATATTGCTGTGAAAGTATTTTTTAGATGCAATTGACATTTAAATCAGTAGACTTTGAATAAAGCAGATTCCCCTCCATAGTAGGGTGGGCCTCATCAAATTAGCTGAAGGCCTTAGAGAGAAAAATTTTCTGAGGAAGTGGGAATTCAGCCAACAGATGTTCTTTGAACTTGAATGGCAACGTCAATTTTTCCATGAGACTCCAGCCTACTGGCCAGCCCTGCAGATTGTGGACTCACCAGCTTCCATTATCACATGAGCCAGTTCCTTACATCTCAGTCTCTCAACTGTCTCCACACGGGTATAGAGATGCAGATGGAGAGATAAAGAGAGAGGGAGAGAGATATAGAGAGAGGGAGAGAGATATAGAGAGAGGGAGAGAGAGAGACAGAAAGAGATGCATTCTATTGGTTGTGTTTCCCTGGAGGTCCATAACTGACACAGATTTTGGTAAGCAGCAGCTGGGAATTAGAGACAGGTCTATTAGCGGAACCACAGCCAGAACCACAGTTTCCTGACTCCAGTCCAGTGCTCTTCAGACTGAAGACTGGTTTTTAACCAGGTCTGGCAACTGCTGAGTCCTGCCATCTGTAAAGCATAGGGTCATAAAAGCAGCAACATCATGGTGATGTCATGAGGATTTAATGAGATGATGCATGTATAGCACTTAGAGCACAGCCTGGTGCACAAAGAGTCCTCAGTAAGTATCAGCCAGTGTGCTCATTAATATCACTAACTCTGAACCTTGATCTCTCCCAGCGGACAAGGGCCAAGTCCTTGCTCACCCAGCAGCCGCTGAGTATGCTCTTCTGGACAATATCTCATTTCCATCAAGTCCTGGATCTGAGCGGGCAATCAGTTGTCTGAGTCTGTCTGAACCTTGATCACACATCGCCTACTGACTGCTTGAAAACCTACTATTTATGTTTAAAGGTGCAAGAAACAGTTAAATGTTTCCTATTGTTGTATCAGTGAACCAGTTCAGAGATTGCCGACTCAATTCAATCAAAATTAGTGACAAGAGAGCAATTTTCCCATTCCGTTCAGCATGGCGAGCTTTTTGTTTTGCTTTGTTTTATTGGAGGTGATTCGCTGTATCTTTCCTAGAGGTAGAGCTGAGTAACTCCGGCAGCTTTGTGCCTCCTTTTGTCTAGATAAGTGTTATCCAGTAAAATGAACACAATAAGACTATGTTTACCTTAATGCTGTTTAAAAATCACATCGCCATAAGAGATCAATAGCTCTCCACAACAATTTACCGAAGACCCGTCTGGGGAAGAGAAATTCAAATTGCATTGATTTTTTTTTTTCCGTGAGTGTATGTGTGCGTGTGACAGTAATAGTCCATGAGCAGGCGTGTTGACAATATGGCACATGAGCATTGAATCTAAAACACAAGGCGGAAGGAGCCAAAAGGAGGATTGCTAAAGTGTTGTGGCTGTTACCCATTGCCCTGGGAATTGGTAGAGATTCAGTAAAGACATGAGAGCGGGTGGATTTTTCCACACACTTCCCATTTTTCCAGAGCTCATAGCCTTGGAGAATGCATTTCTAGAAAAAAAACAGTGGGGATGACCCAAGGCCTCCTTCCTCTTCTGTACAGATAGAAGGTGAAGATCAATGGCCATGGGGCTCCTGGGGTTGTGTTTCTATGGGGGTCCATGAAAAAGGAGTTGAGTCTCTAAAGGCAGAGGCCACTTTTCACTCACCTTGGACCCTGGAACACAGCAGGTACTCAGAAAAGGTCTTTCGAATAACTAGACAGAGCCAAAACAGGAAGGGAGGCAGGGAGGGAAGGGAAGCAATGGACATGTCTGGTCGACCTGAGTTAGGTTCTGACCAACCCACACTAGCTCTTGACCTTGAACATGCTGTCTTTTCTCTCCAACCACATCAACACCAGGGTCGTGAGAAGTAAACTGAATTGTCACATATATACTTCCTGGTGTGCAGTAGGTGCCTAAGTAATGGCAAAACAGAGTTGAGACTAGATCTCGCTCTGTATGCCACAAACATCACATTGAGTCTAAATTCCTCTGAAGGAAAGGTTTCCTTGATCCATGAACAGCGCCCACGACATGCAGGGGGACCACCCTGCTCCACGGCTACAGCTGGTGGACAAGAGGCAGGGCTTGCATTTGCCTTCCTGGTAGCCCTGCAAGCCTGCTCCGACCACTTTGAAATATGCTTTGGAAGAAGCGGAATTAAAAAAAAAAAAAAAAAAAAAAAGAGGAGGGGGAAAGGGGGAAGGAATGTAAGTGGAGAAATTATTGGAACTGGAGAGGGGTTTTAATGGTAACGTTGGCATCCTGCAATTTCACACATTAAAACATATTTTTAAAGAAACGACTACAGTGCTGATTGTATAAGGGCAAAGCTTTCCACTCTTCAGACTATTAATAAGAGCTTCCCATAGAGAAGACAAATACATGCTTGATGCATTTTTAATCCTTTGCCAATACATTTGACTAAAGCTGTTTGCTGTTTCAATGACAGGATTTAACTTGCCCTTCTGTATTCAACGTTGCTGATTATTAATGACATTTAGGAAACACAAGCTATAGAGTTACATTCTGGTCGAACTGCAGCTTCTCCTCCACGTTCTGTGGAAGGGAACACACATCTGAAGTGGGGGGAAGCACTCTTCCACAGGCACCCAGCACCATGGACCAGGGCAAAGGGAGCATCCCCAATCCTGTGCTGCCCCCTGCCACCTGCATGGGAGCTGGTTCAAGGTCAGGGCTGAGCACCGGCACCCGTGGTTCCAGCTCCTTAACCTTGACAGCCATTTCCAGGAGAATCCCCGACCTATCCGGCGATAGTACCTTGGCAATATTAAACCAAATTCACAGAAGATATTTAGATTTCTCAGGATCTCCCTCATTCAAATGCCAATAATGAAATCTTCCAGGAAGAAGAGGCGGCGAAGAACCTGAATAACTTTGAAACAAGGGATCAAGGGATCAAGAGAAAGCCCTTGGATCTTAATAGAATACAAGCAGAGAGAAAAATCCTTACCCGGACACAGCTGATTATTTTGTGCTTTTTTATTATTTTAAGAAATAAATTAATGCTCGGGTTAAAATGAAATTACATGTGCGGATACCCTGCAGGCCACTTCCTTTATTCAGCCGGGTTATGGTATGTTAATAAGAGCATTAACCAAGTGAACACAATGGAATGCCATCAAGAACGGCTGCAGAGGAAAAAGCCAGGGGCTGGGGTGGGGGTGGGGGTGCAGTTAGCTTTGGTTTTAAACTATTCCTGCTCTGAGGGGGAAACGGGGATCAACAGGCAAGTGACAAGGCAAGAGGAATCGAAAGAGAGAGTTGGATTTACAGACAGTGTCTGAAGAGGACCCCCCCTCTTTCCATCCACGAAGAGTCATTCGCACAAAAGCCTTTCAGCCTCCCAGTATTATATGCTCAGCCCTGACCCCCTATTGTAATGAAAAGCAGATCCCCCTATGAATCACAGAAAATCAATACTGCATTTTACTAAGTTTGCGTCAATTTTGCACCTTTCAGCCTCCGGATGGGAATTATTGCCGCAAAGATGAGAAATTCTCTTCTCCCCCGCTCTGCAGTTGTCTGAGTTTCAGGTTTGGAAAACCCTATCACTATTTAAAAAGAAAAAAAAAAAAGGACGATGAAGAAGGAAAAGAAAGAAGGGGTGTTGAGGGGCTTGCAGTTTGAGAGATTTTAATAGCTAATAATAGGAGAGACCATAAAAGCACAGATCCAATTTAAGCGAAAGAGTCCCTGTGTAAGCATTGCTTGTCAGTCTTGGGGTGTACTGTATAGGGGCCAGCTCCTGAGCATGGCAGCCCAGAAATATAAAGTCCAGATTTAATTCTGATACAGAGAAATACAATTTCAAAACCGGACGTCTTATCATCGGCATGTCCCACTGGAGAACTCATTTCCCTAGCAAAAGGCTGTCAATGCCATTATGTTGTACAAGGAAGCAATTTACCACTACAGCTAAACAGGGCTACCAGGGCTGTGGAAACTTAAGCATTTGAAGTTATCGCTAGGAAAAAAAAATAGCATTTCAAATGTCAGTGAAATGGGAAGGAATAATTGAAAAGTATCAATCAGAGAAGCAAAGGGGTTCCGAAGGCTGACGGCAGCCTGACTCTTGGGCTCCATTCCTTTCTCTTTCTTTCCTGCTCTTTCTCCTCCCCTGCTCACCTTACAGCCACCCCCTCCCCATTTTCTCTCCTTAACCCTACAGCCTCCCATTGCGAGTTCAAATTCAACTCAAGAGAAGAAAAGATAGCTGCTTGGTCCTTGTTCCATGTCAGACATGAAGGGCAACCTCGTGATCTCCTAGTCTCCAGTGGCCAGCCTTACATGGTGCAGATTTGCTCCCGGCCAGGGTCCCAAACCACAACTAAGCTCAAGATCGATGGGAGGTCCAACTCTCTAAGTCCTGAGGATCAACACGTTCTCACCAAGCACTGAAATGGTGGACCTGGGCCCAGTTCCTCTTTACAGCGATTGAGAACATTTTGATGAAACTTGGGGTATAGAGAGCGCTGAATGGCATTTTTACCCTGGTCCCACCACTGATTAGTTCTGATTCACCCTGACAAGGTAATTTCCCTCCCTGCACTTTAGTATCCTTGTCAACAAAATGAGGATAATGGCATCTACTTTGCAGGGTTGGTGTCGGGATAAGACACAGCCTTTATAAAGGAACTGGAATTCTGCCTGGCACGGGCGCAGCTGTCAACATGACTATCATCATTCCCCTGCAAGTCGAAGAACATTCTAATCTCTTGCCAGCTAAAAGGTCGTGTATGATCGGATCACCTCTGAGAGCTCAGTGTTTACCACTGTCTCCTGGCTCTCTTCTGTCCTTCTGGCACTGCAGGCTCATGCCAACCTGCAAGCCTTTGCATTTGCTGTTCTTTTTCTGGAATGCTCTCCCTATAGGTCTCTGCATAGCTGGCTGCTTCTCATTCAGTTCTCAGTTCAGCTTGCATCTCAGAGAGGCCTTCCCTGACCAACCTACTGGAGGTTATACCAGCAACCAGCAATTGCTCTCTTATCCCTGGGCTTTATTTTCTTCGTGATACTTATTTTTGAAATCACTGTCTGTCTTCTCCACTGGAATATAAGCCCCATGAGAACAAGGCCCTTGTCTGTCTCATTTTCTATTGACTACTTTCCTCTTGGATCAGGCACCTGGTATAAAGCAAGTATTACATAAATACCACCATTTGTTGATGAATGAATGAACAAGTGAAGGGGAGACCATCCCGCTTGAGTAGAAACTGAACTCATTCAACACAGCCTGGGAAATGACAGGCATTCCATACATGTGATCTGGCCCTCCCTTGCTGTGTGGCTGGTCCTGGACGCACCCATCTTTGTGGGCAAAGCCATGGGGATATGTAGCAGCTGGTCCTGCCTATTCACAGCCCTCAGAGCTGAATTACAGACTCATGGTGGAAACTCCAGGTGGGCTTGGGTGAGGGTGGTATGCCCTGTGCTGGGGAGGCCCTTGCCTCCAGGCCTCACACTAGGCCCATAGTAGGTTTGTTCAGCCTGCAGTGAGCTCTGGGCCCTGAACCGGGCACTGGTTTCTGTTCCTCGTGCCCAGTCCCAGTCCAGGGCCCTAGGAAGCACTCTTGCTCTCTAGTCTAGCACCCAGGCCATCTGCCATGGGGCCCGGCCTACCCCTCCGTCCCCCACTCTCCACCCACACAGCTCCTCTTGCTTGCCCAAGTCCCGCCTTTGCTTGTGCCAGAAAAGCTCTTCCCCCACCTTGTTACCTGCCCAGTTCCTTCTTGTCCTTTCTGACCAGGTCCTGGGTTCTCCCCTGAAAAGCCTCTCCTGGGCGTCTGGGATGACTGTCACCTGCCTCACCTGTGTGCTCACTAGATTCTAACTTTTGCTCAGCACTTAGAATGAATTAGGTTTCCCGAGTTTGTCCCCACTGACCTGTCCTTGGGCTCAGGGATTTTGCCTGTCTGCGATGCATCTACCTGGCTTGGTGGCAGACTCGTGCTAAGAACCATTATAAAGAAGCCTCTGTCGAATGGTTTCTGCAAGCCAGGCCCCGCACTAAACACTGAGCACTTACCCCTCATTCCACTGTTGTCCCCACTTCACAGGGAAGGAGGCTAAGGCTTAGAACAGTTACACTTAGCCCTGCTCCGCACGGAGCCTGACACTCAATAAAACGCATTAAGATTGAACTATTGCTAACTACTATAATTTTCCAGCTCAAAAATACACACTGCTTCGTATTTTAAGATTTTTGAAATTCAGATGCATCTTACAATTGATGTAAATATTTAATGTAGGAATGTTTCTCTGTTCTAGAAAAGCTGTTGTTCTGTCTGATGGTGGCTGGCACTTTAGAAATGAGAAGACATAATGGAGTCACCCTAAGGATGTCTGAGCTCAAGGACCCCAAATCCTACCCCCGGTACAGAGCTGTTTTTGTTCTAGGGAAACCCCGTTACCAGGCAAACTTTTGGGGATCTCCTTCAGGGAAATGAGTTTCATGGACTCTCGCAGGGTGACAAGTTTTTGCTCCCTTTCCCACAGTGTGTGTGTGTGTGTCTATGTGTGCTTGTGTGTAGATGTGTCTGTGTGTATTTATGTTTGGGTATCTATGTGTGTGTATGCGTATGTCTGTGTGTGTATGGATGTTGTCTCTGTGTGTATGTGTGTGTGCTTATGTGTCTTTGTGTGTATGTCTGTGTGTGTATGTATGTGTGTGTATGTGTATGTACATGTCTGTATGTGTATGTCTGTGTGTGTATGGATGTTGTCTGTGTATGTGTGCTTGTGTGTCTGTGTGTGTCTGCGTGTGTATATAGCCATGGATTGAATTGTGTGACCCCCAAAATTTATATATTGAAGCTCTAGGATGGGGCCTTTGCAAGGTTGTTAGGGTTAGCTGAGGTCATAAGGGTGGGGCCCCCACGATAGCATTAGTGCCTTTTCAAGAAGAGACAACAAAGAGCTTGGTCTCTGTCTCTCCACCATGAAAGGACACAGCAAGAAGGCGGCTGTCTGTAAACCAGGAAAAGAGGCCTCATCAGAACCCAACTGTGCTGGCAACCTGATCTCAGATTTTCAGCTTCCAGAAATATGAGAAGATAAATTTCTGTTGTTTAAGCCACACAATCTATGATGTTTTGTTATGACAGTCCAAGCAGACTAAGACAGATATAGATAGAGATATAAATACAGATACAGATAGAGAGATAGTGATAGATGCAGACACAGATATAGATATAAAGACATATCAATAGAGAGAGAGGGAGATTTATTTTAAGGAATTAGCTCACACGATCATGGAGGCTGGGAGGGCTGAAATCTACAGGCTGGGTATTCAGGTAAGAGTTGGTGTTGCTGCCTTAAGTCTGAAAACTGCAGAGCAGGACAGTAGGTAGGAAACTCAGGTGAGATTTCTAGGGTACAGTCTTGAGACAGAATTGCTTATTTTTTGGGAGACCTCAGGTTTTGCTCTTAAGGCCTTTGTCTGAATAGACAAGATCCACCCACATAATAGAGGGTAATCTGCTTTACTGAGTCTACTGATTGAAATGGTAATCTCATCTTTAAAAAAACGCCATCACAGTAACATCTAAAGGGGTGTTTGACCAAACAACTCGGTACGATGGCCCAGCCATGTTGATACATAAAATTAACCAGCACATATGGTTAAGTTAAAGGATCCAACAGTAAATACTCAGGGAATCTCCATCAAATACTAAATTCTGGACACTGTAGGTCTGAAAACCCACTCGCCTGTGGCATTTCTTAATGCTGTGAGAGATATTGAAACACCTGATTTGTTTTCTGCCCCCTGGGATTTTCAGAATTCCACTGCACCCTCTAAGTCTTAGAAGGCATTGCCTCTCAGCTCAGGAAAGAGTAAGTCATTGACTTCCTCTTCATCCAAGTCAGTTCTGTTCCCTCAGCTCTTCACTTCCCAGCAGGCTGAGACTCCTTGGTCAGCTCCAGGTGCCCCTCTTCTAACCTGCTTTCCACCATGGCCTCCAAGACCCAGGAGGAAGGGAGCTGCAGGAGCCCTCTCCCCTCTCTGAGGTGTAAGGTTATCCCAATCCTGTTTCATTTGTGCATCCCATCTTGTTTTACAGTTCGTTTTTTGCTTACTTTTCTTTGACTGGACACTCCTCAGCTATTCTTACTGACTTCCAGTGGGCCTCTTGAATCTTCTCATGTCCCTGTAGCAGAACCCTGGGTTGTAGCCCTGTTACATCTAAAATAATTTTCACAGGAGAAATGTTGTTGAGTGTGCTACATAGAGGTACGAAGTGATGAGCACGGCAACAACCATTCTGCTGTTTCTGTTGGTTTCTGTTGCTTTGCTCAAAGATCCCCAGTTAAATAGAATAATTATTCTAGAAATGGTTCTGCCAAGCAGACACCCCAGCTCCCAGTTTGTTGACTGACAAAGTGGAAAATCTCATATTTTGTAGCAAACTGCTTCATAAACCTGAAGGGAGTGTGTTCGTCCACAGTTCCATTCTGGAATGAGAAGTGCTGAATCCAGTTCCCTTGATTCACAGCCGATACCTGCCCAGGCTGAACTGGCTTGTCATATGGTTGTATGGCCTCTGTTTCAAAAGGTGTAGGCTGGGTGGGAAGGGGGTTGTAGTGGGGATCAAGGTCTTGGGTTCTGTGCAGCCTTGGGCAAGCCTTTTACCCAATCTTCATTTCGCCACTTCAAATTTAAAATGAGGATAACAACACTTACCTACTTGCCATAGATCACCCAGCTGTTATGAGGATCGAAGAATGCTTGTGAAGGTCATGTAGCGTGCCATACAAATATAAAATAAAAGGGGTAGCACAATATCTTCAATTGCTTCAGCAAAATAACAGCAACAGACACTTAAATTACACTCTCATGTGCTCTCTCTCTGAGCTTCACACACATTGACTCTTTTAATTCTTAGTCCTCTGTCGGGGGTCCCATTATCCCCATTTTAAAGGTGAATAAACTGAGTCCCAGGGAGTTTATGGAACATTCCCAAGGTCCCAGAAAGACTTAGTGAAGGTGCAGCTGAGACCCATGAAGTCGGCTCTGGGGTCTGTGTTCTTAGCCATTATCCTACGTTGCTTCTCCTACTATACCCTACTTTCCATAACACCTCACACAGGGTTACTATGCCACATAAAAATCAGCCAACATAAAAGATACCTAAGTCCTGAAAAGATATAAAGAAGTGTAGTTTTCGCCCTTGCCTAGCTTTCACCCTAGATAACAGGCTTTTAGCAAATATTCGTTCTGTGAAAGAGTGATCTACTCAGAGAACATTTCTTCAATCTCTTTATTAGTGAAAATTGTGACATCTGAAAAGTATCAGACTGGAGTTGGAGTTTCTAATGAAGAACTCAGCAAGCCAGAGGCTTCCTGATAACATGCAAATCACAGAGAATATGTCTGCCTGGCCAACTCTTAGCTCTGTTTCATCCCATAGCAAAACCAAGGAGTCTCCTTTTTTCTTTACATTATCCCCATGTAAGACATTACAGAGTGGAGAAAAAAAAAAACAACTCTACTTTGAAGAGCTAAGGGCTTATGTTTTGGAAAATTGTTCTTGGACATCTCTTTAAATATTCTCTATCTTAATTGGTATTAGTGGTATATCTTGCTAAACCATCCAAAACCTCTCCATACTAAATTAATACATTTATTTAACTGAATTTTTTAAAAAAGAAAATTTTCATATGCTACTTTCTTCAAACAGAAACTCTGATGTCAGAATTAAACCTTTGCCCTAGGACCCAGGCTGGCGACTCTCGTTCTAACTTGACCTAACTGGATGGGGAATGAATTCAACTTTGGATGAAATGTGCCAGTCTTTTCTTGGATCTGACAAGAGATGCTTGCACCTCTTCTGAAACAACCTACATTAGTTGTACTTGGTAGGAAAAAGTTTTGAATTTTCTTTATCACTTGCTCACACTAGCCTACCCATGCTTTGCCAATATCCCTTTTAATAAGTGTAGTGTCCACCATGAATCCCAGATGTGGAGCAAGCTACAGAGTGGAGAATTAAACAGATCCTTTCTCTTGTTCTGGCTGATATACAACTATTAATACCATTTTAGATATCGTTAATAGAACTAGATATTGGGACCACAAAGGTCAAATCAAAGACCTCCTTCCTGTGCATCAATTTGTACCTAAACTCCCCAATAAAACATTTAGCCTGAATTTGGCTCTAAAGAAATCCTGAATATAAATGGCAAAAACCAGACCTAGCAACGAATGGGTAGATTTGACGGAATAAGAAGAAAGTGATAGCCGCATTAGCCCATCTGGAGAATGAAGAATTGGAGTGTGGTAGAGCAGGGGTCAGCACATTTTTCTGTAAAGTATTTTCAACTTCACAGGCCATACGTTCATGCTCACAACTGATCAACTCTGCCGTTGTGACACAAAATAATAATAACAATAGCAATGATCACAATAACAGATGATAACAATAAACAAATGGCCATGGCTGTGCACCCGTACAACATTTTTTATGGACACTGACATTTGAATCCCATATAATTTTCATAAGCCTTTTGATTTTTTTTTTCAACCATCTAAAAAATGTAAAAGAGCCATTCTTAGCTTGAGGCCATGCAAAAACAGGTAGCAGGTCAGATTTGGCCCACAGACCCCCAGTGCGGCCTGCAAAAGCAATCTTAGAGAATAATTTGGATGACTTGAGTTCTAGTCCCAGTTCAGCCTCCAGCAAGCCCACTGCCATTCGAGCCCTCCCTCCTCCACCAGTGAAGTGAAGGGTTCTAACACATGCTCCCAAGGTCCTTTTAGCTCTCGGATGCCATGACCCTGTGATGGCTGCCGGCTGTCCTACTGAGGACTGTCCGGGTTACTTCCAAATCCCCTGCCACAGTTCCCGGATGCTTCCAAACACTTTGTTCTCATGTCACATTTTTCCCTCATAGGAAGGCTCTGTAATTTTTAAGAAGAAAAAAATAATTGATTACAGGACCATATCTTGAAGGACATTTATCTTGAAGGACATTTACCGAATGCTCTGAAGCATGCTCAAAAGGAGGTCATGGGAGCAGGGCGCCCCTTGGAAATGTTTAGACAAAATGAGAGATGGGATGCTTTTCTACATAGAAGATGCAAGGTCCACCAAAAGATGATAATAATAACAATAATAATACAGGACATTGATAAAGCACTAAAAAACACAGTGTCCCTCTTGCGGTTTCAAATAAAGAAAAGAAAACCCACGCTTTTCTTCAAAGTGAACTAAAAACAGCAGGATTAATATTGATGCTGCAATGGGAAAAGCAAACAGACAGGCAGGGACAGGACTGCATCCAGCCTCCAAAACACATGTAAAGTTGGAGCTAAAATGTCATATGCATATGTAATTTATATGCAAAAACTCTCCTATAACAGGGCCACTGGCTGCCAAGTCTCCTTTTGCTACTTCCCGATCCTCGCTGAAACTCTATAATTTCATATTATCAGTCACCTACCAAGGGCAAGTCTGTCTGAGGAGAACACAGAAACTTTCTTAAGGCCAGGATATTAAATTCTTCTCGCACATCGCTTTCCTGGTAGCTCAGCAGGTTTCAGCAGGAAGACCTATTTTTGCTCCTGTGCGGGCTCTGTCCCTGGCAATGAGTGACTGGAACAGACTGCAGACAACTCTGCCAAGAATCTGAAGCTCTGATGATGTGAGCCAACCTCAGACTAATAATTTTATATCTCAATATAAGCAAAAGAGTTCCATAAAAATAGACCGTTTTTAACAGGATGGTATTCTGTGCTGAGAGAGGGCTGAAGAACGCGGTGCCATGTGAACATCTTTCCACTATCTGCGGTACCTAACTTTAGCAACTTCCATATGTCTATTTGTCTGATCACTGAACTTGGGGAAAGAATGTTGAATGAGATGTGACTCTTCAAACTCCACGCCTGGGATTCTTCGGAGGTGAAATACCTATCAGTGTGTATATAACACTTCCTTCTTTCAAGTTTCCAGGAGATGGAAAACAAACAAACCCAAGGCTCAGGCTGTCATACTCCTCATCAAATGTATCCACGCACAAGGCCATGTGCGTGTTCCCGCTTGTAAATTAACGAGATATTGACATCAACGAGGGCAGGTGTGAGAATGGGCTGGTTACTCTAAGACATCTTTTTCTCAACGTTCAAAGCGGTGACCGGATTCTCAGATGGCCAAATCTCATGGCACACACTGATTCAGATGGTTTGTCCCTAGAGAATTTCCCCAGGATGAAAGTGGAAGAGGTCAGTCTCAACATGGAGCTTTCCAAGACTGGATGCCCACAGAGGGAGGGGCAGAAACAAACAAACAAAAAAAAAGTGTGTTTTTTTATTTGCTTGGTGGGACAGGAAGCCCAAGCATAACATCCGGAGAGCAAACCAGCTGGATTGAAGGGAGAAGAGAAGGCTTAAAGGAATGGTGTAAAGGCTGTTGTGCCCTTGTATACCAATCTGAGTTCTGCAGAGAGACAGAACTAATAGAATATGTATGTTAAGAGACTATTTTAAGGAGTTGACTTATGGGATTATGGGAGCTAGCATGTCCAGAATCCACAAGGCAGGCCAGCAGGCTGGAGATTCGGAAGTGGATGCTGCAGTTGAAGCAGAATTTCTGCCTCTTCTGGAAACTTCAGTTCTGCCTCCAAAGGCCGTTCAACTGATTGGATGAGGCCCACTCACATTATCCAGAATAATCCCTTTTCCTTAAAGTCACTGAATCTACATGCTAACCACATCTACAAAATACCTCCCCAGCAACACCTAGATTCATGTTTGGTTAAGTAGTTGGCTTAGCGATGTTGACACTTAAAACCCACCATCACACCTTGCATGCAGAAATTAAATTAGGCATGGCTGGGGAAAAGGATCTGCTCAGTGAGAAGGAAACGGGTGGTCCTGACCACACGACAGAGACGCAGGAGGCCGGCTATTCCGAGGATCGGTCCGGCAGATGTAGGCTGAGTTCCTACCGCGTGCCAAGCACTGTGCTCGACGTGGGGGAGTTAAACATGGAGCTTCCAGTTCAGGCGAAACAGACAAGGGGAACAACACTGAGGATCATTGGATAAGACAGTGATAATTCCTCACCTAAATATCTTCGTCAGTTTTTATGTATGTGTGTGTGCAGAGGGAAAAAGAGGTGTTCTTTTTGGTCTAGGTAAGGAATGGGAAGAAAAGAGCTGACATAGTAGAGGTGGGGAGTGATGGTCATTTTGGGGTTCTGTAAAAGTCTTGGGCACCCTGATCTTTCCAGGATCCTAAGTCCACACATCAAGAGCACCACTAGTAATACAGGCAAGTCAAAATCCACAAATATTTACCTGAAACACAAATGCACTGTGTGACAAATTTGCATGAGAAGTTAAATATAATCTTTTAAATATCTCATACAAATCTAGGAGACTCACGGGGACGAACAGAGAGAAAATCATCAAGAGTCCTTTATATTCATCTTTTCATTTTTCCTTCCTGGACTGAAGATTGTAACCCTCCCTAAGATTTCATTATTGCCTCAGAACTTGTGAAATACGATATTGGCATTATTTCTGACATTTCTTCAAAATAGGACCCTTCTCCCCAAAAGATACATTACATAATAAGACCAAGTTGATTGTGGGAAGTCCATGAAGTAGGGAGAAGATAGGATTTGGAAGCAGGAGATCTGGATGGGAGTTCCAGCACTTCCAGTGATGAATGATGTCCCCCTAGATGAGACATTCAGCCCAGGAGGTGGTCAGGGACAGTGGATCACAGAGGAAGCTCTGGGGCCAGCCTGCCTGGGCACCTCACAACTCTGCCGCTTGCTAGCTGTGTGACCTCAGGCAACTTGCTCAGACTCTCTGATCCTCAGTGTATCGATCAAATAAGGAAGAAAATAATCCCTCTGTGTTGAGCCATTGTGAGGACTGAAATGGCACAGATAAAGCGTGAATACAGCACCTGGCTTTGAGTCTGTGGTTGTTATTTTCTATATCTTTAAGGGGAAACAATTACAACAGCATCTGCTGTGCCTATTTCCCAGACTTATAGAAGAATCAAAGTCAGACGATGTGAGTGAGGGCTCAATAGAAGCAAGCCAGGCACTGTACTAATAGGTGCTGGCTCTCATTCCACTGTTCTCAGAGAACAGTGCTCTCTGAGTTCAGCTCTGGGACCAATGCAGACCACTTCATCTCATGTCCTGGTGACTGGGCTCTCCTGGTGGCCCCTCCACAAGCTATCTTCTCCCTTTTCCTGCTCCTTTTTCCTAGCTGCCCAGCAGTGACCCAGGCAGCTGTCCTGTCACCTCTAGTAATCCCGGTCACCGTCACTGAGTCAGGGTGGTGTCACTGACATCCACAAGACTCCACCTCCTCCTTGTCATCTTCTGTCTCATCTGCTGCTGCCTGCCCAGAAGCCGCCATTACACTTTTTCCCCTCCGGAAGTCCAAGGGAATAGTGGGCTAGAACGCTGGAGACCTGGTCCCAAGACTGTCTCCAACACCAATGTCATGTGTGACCTTGAAGAAAACACTTCCCCAACCAGGGCCACTGTTTCCTCATTTCTGCTGAAGGAAGCTTAGTCTTGGACAGTGGGGAATAGGAAGGTCCAGAGAGCAGGGCAAGGGCTTCAGAGAGCATGATGGTGGGGGTGTATGTCGAACCCACTCTCACACACAGGTGGAGCACACCTCTGAGCTCCAGGCCCCTGGGCATGACTGAGAAATGTTATGAATGAGAAAACAACAGAGTACCTTGTTCACCGTGTGCTCCTGTTTAGAGGCAGATAGACCTGAAGTCCCAGCTCCAGCACTAACTAGAAAACTCTGTTTCCTCATCTGTAAAATGGGGATAATAAAAGGGACCTATCTCATAGGATTCTATGTGTGAAGGTTAATGAATTATTACACGCTGAGTTTTTAGGATAGGGTCTGGTCTGTAAGAAACACTTATAAATGTTAGCTAACCTAACTCATAATATTAAAATTATGGCATATTATCTCATTTCATTTTATATCATTGAGTTTATTTTATTTTTCCAACAACCTTATGGGTAGGTTACTACTGTTTCACAGACAAATAAACTGAGGCACAGAGAGGTTAAAGGATTTCCCCAAGGCCATGCAGGCAATAAGGGATGAAACTAGGGACCTAACCCAGATAATCTAGCACCAGAGTTGATGCTCGTAACCTCCATACCGTATCCCCTTTTGGTTCTTTGCCAGAATTCTATGAATGTGTGGGAGACAAACAAAAGGATAAGAATTATCTATCTAGAGCAATGAATTCTGAGACTGTACCAATCCTAGCACTCTATAATTAATCTACAGGGTTGTTTTTCCCACCTTAGCCTGACTTCCTTCACTTCCCAGCATACTTCAAACCCTCTTTGCTTCCTAGATTGCATGCGTGCACTCAGAAAATATCACAGTTACATTAATAACTCCAGTAACACAAGATTAGGAACGTATATATGTTCCTGGGAAAAGTTCTATAAGGCATCCATGCCATCAGTGGATAGTAGCAGTGGTACCTGCCGTCTTGGAGTCTCTGCACCCTATGAATGAACAATCCCAATGACTCTGAGTGTCTTCAGAGAGAAGCCATTGCAAAATGGACCAGATTTACCTTCAGGGTTTACTGAGTGAGCCAAGGGATTTCATGAGTGCCGCTCTTTTCCCATTTGAATTCTCTTATGTGGAAATCACTTCCCCATTGCATACACAAACAAGGTAGGGCAGACCTAAGATGATTGCTCAAGTTTTGTTTTCTAGAGGCCCCTTAAAATGAAAAAGGAAATGGAAAGGAGAAAAAAAAAGTAACAATAATCATAGTAATAATAGTAACTTCTGATTCTACCATTTATTGAGCTCCTGCTCTCTTCTTGGATATTATTGTACAAATTAAGCCATGGAAGAGTAAATCAAGTAGCTGGATCTCCAAGGGCAGAGTGAGAGAAAGGGCTCCAGCTGAACATGCTCATTTCTACTTTCAAATTTACCAATCAAGTAACTCAATCTACCCACTTGAGAAGAGTTAGGGTGAGGCAGGTAACCAAGAGTATTCCTCTAACAAGTGTCTCTCCACTTTGAAGGAAATATCAAGAGTGGAGAACAGGTACTAACACTAATAACCTGTATAAACACTCATAACTCACTCCTGCTAACAATTTCCATCATGGAATCTTTCAAAGTACCTATCATAGACCTCCCTAAGAGTTTATCTTGTCCCATTTCATTCCTCCATCCTCTGCCTAAGCAGTGACGAAGAAAAGGGTATTAACCAATTTATTTACTGCTTGTAAATAATCACCAGTTACTTAGGAAAAAAGAAAACTGGGTTTTAAGGTGGTTTACAACATTCAGGCACAGGTAACAGAGGGTATGACAAAACTTCCACTTCTAGTCATGATGGAATAACTAGTACTAGATTATTTCTACTGTTGAAAACTACTGTAAAACTGGGCAATATCTGAAGAAAATGTTTTCAGATATTGCACAAGAGTCATTATAGGATTATGATCCCTGAGAGAAAGTAAATGCGTGAAGTAAGTGCTACAATTGTTCTGGCTTTCTGCTTGAAGGTGTTCTATGCTCTGCAGGATAAAGAGGTGGAGCCCAAGAAAACATGGTGGAGTTACTGGACTGAGAAGGCAGAGATTAGAATTTGGGACTGTTGAGGAGCACTGGAATTTACACAGTGGGGTGCCAGAGAGGAAGGAGATGCACAGAAAGGGAAATTCAAAATCTCCATAGGGATTCTTTTAAGTCTCTGGCCATATACTGAGCTGTGCATGTGCATGAAAAGACTTCATTTTGGTCTAGCAGGTAACAGCTACTGGGAAGCTGTAAGGTGAATAGAGATTTTGAAAATCATACCTTGCTAGTAGTTGGTGCCATTCCAAACAGACAAGGGACAAAGACCTCAATAGACTCTCCAGGTGTTCAGCTGAATCTCCAGAAAGGCCAAATCTTAGAATTAGAGTCATACTAGCCCTTAAGTAAAGTCTACAGTAGACCCACAATAACAAAGCTTTAAAACAAGCCTTAAAAGGATCAAACTGATCCACCAATAAATTAACTACCAGCCAAAACAAAACCCAACAATTTCTAAAGGAAGACAACAAAACCAAGACTCTCATCAATATAACAACCACAATATCCAACATATGATCAAAAGTTATTGAACATGAGAAGGAGCAGAAAAATATAACCAATAATCAAGTGGAAAAATGTCAATAAACATGGACATATATATAATGAAGATATTAGAACCAGCAGAAAATAATAAGAAACATAAACATCTTTAAGTATCTAAATGAGACACTAGATATAATGAGGAAAGAAATAGAAAATCTCTGTAGAAAAATACAGACTATTTTAAAAATGACCAAATGGAAAATTCTTGAACTGAAATATAAAATAAACCCGAATAGAAAAATTCACTGGATGTGTTGGAATATCAGCAAATTAAACACTGCAAAGAATCAGTATAATTAAATATAGGGCAATAGACACTATTCAAAATAATGCACAGAGAAAGGGGGTGGGAAAAAATATAAAGAGCCTAAGGGACCTGTGAAACAATATCAACTGATCTAATATATGTATAATCCCAAATATATGCAAAGAATAGAGATTAAGATAGAAAAAATATTTTATAATATAATGGTCCAAATTTTCTAAATTTGATGAGATTAACTTATACTCCAAGAAATTTGGCAAAGCCCAAGCAAGATAAACCAAAAAACAACAACAACAAAAATAAACACAACAAAATAAAACAACAACAACAACAACAAAAATGATGTTCAGAGACATCATGGTCAAATTGCTGAAAACAGAAGATAAAAATAAAATATTAAAAGCAGCTAGAGGCAATTTAAATAAACTATTACTCACAGAAGAACAATGGTAAAAATGACTACTCTTCTCATTAGAAATAATGCAGATCAGAATACAATAAAACAACATCTTCAAAATGCTGGGGAAGGGGGGAGCTGTCTATTTATAATTCTATATCCAGCAAAAATATTCTTCAAAATAAAGACATTTTTAGATAAACACAAGCTGAGATAATCCATCACTAGCAGACTTACCCTCTCAGAAATGTTAAAGGAAATTCTTTATGTTAAAGAAAAAGTATACCAAATGGAGGCTTGAATATATATAAAGTAATGAAGAGCCTCAAAAATGGCAAATATATGGATACATTTAAAAGACAAGATTTTTGTTTCTTAATTTCCTTAAAAGATAATTGATTATTTAAAACAACATTAATAACAATATGTTATAAATTACGTAATTTATAACATATGGAAGTACAATGTATGATAACAGTAATACAAACTACAGAAAGGATAAATTGAGATTTAGTGTTATACAGTTCGTACTGTATATGTAAAGTTGTGTCATATTAATTCGTGATAGATTGTGATAAGTTAAACATGCATATTGTAATCCCCAGAGCACCTCTTTAAGAGAAATAACACAGAGGATCCTTTCGTGGCCTTTTGGCTAAGATAAGTGTGAAAAATAACACAGAAATATAGCTAAAGAGCCAATGTACCAGATAAAATAAAATACTAAAAAATACTTATTCTTTAGAAAAAGTAAAAAAGAAAAGGAAAGAAGAAAAATTAAATAAGACAAGTGAAAAATGAATAACAAAATGGTAAAGCAGACTTAAACTCAACCACAACAATAATTGCATTAAATATAAATGGACTAAATATTTTAATTAAAAGGCAGAGATTTTTCAGACTGGACTAAAACATTAAGACCCAACTACATGCTTTTTAAAGGGATGTACTTTAAATAGAAAGAAGAACATGCCCTGAGCTGAGGAGATTTTGAGAGACTGTGGGAATGCAGGAAAACACCTCAACACAGCCACCCCAAGATAATCCAGACATTCATGGGTCCCAGAAGATCTAATTCAGGAAATGAAACCAGAACATGAAGCCCTAATGAACAGACATGGGAAACAAAAGCACAGCTTTCAAGGCTAGCCAATTTTTGAAAGATCCCAGCAAGTGTTGAGTATGGGAAAGACTTCACAGTGAGCTGAGCCCAGGCTCTGGGTAAAATCTTTTGGCAAGACTTTGACATGGTAATGTGACCTGGCTGGATTCATGATAGTTCCCAAATCCAGAAAGATACCTTCCAGAAAGATGAGGCAAAGTAACTGGGCAGATAGAGTGGGGATCTGAAGAGAGTCCCTGGCTCAGGATCATGAGCCATGGTGGAGTAAGCGGAGCTTTGGCTTGGATCCTTCCTGGCACTCAACATACACCCTAGTCTATCCAATTCTGGGTATGGCTGGAAACTCAAGTTTTTATTTATTCCGTTTCTACACTAATTCACAATGAATTTGGGGCAATGTATAAAAATATAGTCAACACTAAAGAAGAAAATATGTTCTTGAGGAAATCAGGCAGAGGGAGGAAAGGGAAGCAAAATCAAAAAGCCTGGAGTCTGCATACTGAACAGACTCACAGAATGTTTAGAAGTGAGCCAAAAAATTGCTTCTGAGACTCCACAGAAGCAAGACAAACAAAGAAACACAGCAAGCCCTTCTGGGTGGCAGGTTGGGGACACAGCTGGATGAGCTCATAGGTAAAACAAGATGAAGACTGTAGATGGGATTCATCTATTAATGCATCTGTAAGGAACTTCCCCCAGACAGGATCAGAGGAAAACACTGGAGGCTAATATTTTGCAAACTGCAGTCACTCCTTCAAAAAGTCATTATGGAGTACATTCTGGGTGCCAGGCACTGAGCTAAACACAAGAGGAATTATATGAGTAAAACAAGTGATCCCTGCCCTTATGGACATTAGAGTCTGGCAGGGAGGCGTGTGTTTATTTGTTCTTGTTGGGCATCTAGATACTGTTGTAGATGCTGGGTTACAGCAGTAAACAAATGATCAGAAATGTAAATGTAACAAGTGTCACGACAGAACAATGCGGAAAATGCTGGGGACCATGACATCAAATCAGGGATCTAGCCAGGACTTGAGAGAGTCAGAGGCTGGAGAACAGGGAAGGCAAGGAGTAGCATTTGAACTGAGCTTTGACGAATATAGAGACAGGATTAACAGGCAGAAGATAAGGGACTATACCAGATGGGAACAAGCACACATCCATGAAGGACATGAGACAGGAAGCCGCATGGTGTGTCTGAGGAGCAGGTGGGGCTGGAGCACAGGCTGTAGAAAAAGAGTTAGGGGGCTAGAAACAAGGAAGGAACAGACCTGACAGGATGGCATTGCTCCTATGATGGATTTAGGACTCAATTGTAAGAGCCATAGGAAGCTGTTGAAGGATTTTAAGTTGGTGCATGATGGTATAATCAGATTTGTATTTCTGCAAGATCATTCTGGCCTATGTGGGGAATGACTTCGAGCAAAGTGGAGTGGACTCAAGGAGAACAAACAACAGCTCTTTCAGGGATCCAGGAGAGAGACAGGACAGCGGGCAGCTTGAACCAAGGCGGATGGTCTGAAGATACAGACGAATAGATGCAAGAGATTTTCAGGAAGCAAAATAACAGTCTTCAACTCTTCATTTGCAAACCTTTCCTAAGGAAGGCTCTGATCTCTTCACATTGAGCCAAGTGGTTTTCACATCACCAAAAAGATCCCTGGGATGGTGGAAACAGATGAGCGCAGTGGTTAATGGCACAGACTCTTGGTCAAGTTATGCAACTTTGCCCTGAGCCTCAGCCCTCTATTCTGTGACATGATCTCCCAGTGGGCTTCTGAAGACTGCACAAGCACATGTGATCGCCCTCCTGTTCTCTGGACACAATAAGCAAGTGTCCACCTCTGGCTCTTTGCACTTCCTGTTCCCTCTGCTCTTCCTCAGCCATCCACGTCTCACTCCCTCATCTCCTCAATTTCTCATCTCCTACCTGCCAGATGATGCTGTGTAAAAATGCAAACTCTGTTTGACCACTCCCCCAGCACACCCTCTCTCCCTTCCCTGATTTATTTTTTCTGCAGCACTCATCATTCTTATTTTGCATATCTTCCACTAAAATAAAAGCTCCATGAAAGCAGAAATTTTTATCTTTGTTCACTACTGTATCCACTGCACGTGGTGCATACTAGACACTCAGAACGTAGCTCTTGAATGAATGAATAGATCATGTTTGAAAATCATGCAGGCCATATTAATTGCCCAAGGAATAAAAGCGATCAGTCTGTTGACAACACCAATAATACTAATTTTAAAAATTATAATATAAATTCCTTCTTCTGATGCCTTCCACAATGCCAGTTTTCTGTTTGGAATGATTTCTTTCATCACAATGACTACTTGTTTTAGCAATTATGAAAACAAATCTTTCTCATTGGCCTCAGTGTTGTTCATTGAAATCGTGCCCTGACTTTTTCAATTAAAAAAAAAGCACAAACCCACAGCATTCTAGGTTGACAAGGACCACAGGGCAGGGCTTAGACTTTATCCCTTAGGATGAAGCCCACAGAGGTTCCCTCTTTCTGCCCAACTTCCTCAGAGCTCATTTTACTGCCACTGGGTTGATCTGAGGGTCAGAGATGCTGAGGCTTGTGTCTGCTGCTCACCAATGCATTATCTATTTATATACGTTGCCATTATGTGTAAGGAGCTGAAATTGGAAAGAAGGTAAATAGGACATCTTGATTCTGAGTTACATTTTCCTGTAGTGCAATTGAAACACGATTCATTCTATTCTTACTGCATTGATCGGTAATTTTCATTTTCTAATTTCAAATAAAACCTCTTGCTGCAGTCAAAAGTGGTTGGCTCCTGGATGTAACTTCACAGCTCATTTTAGCTTCATCGCTTAAAGACGTTCTGTTACCATCAGTCTTAAGTGGTAATTCCACTTTTCCAATTAGACTGTGGGAACGAACCAGATAAATGGACTCTCATCCCCCAAGCCATAATCTCAGCCCAGCCATCAAGACTGGGACAATGAATACCCCAGGAGCTCTTTCCTGTCATTCCACTCCAGAGCCACAGCCCTCCCCGTGCACCCTTTCTAAATAAGCCACGCTTTGAGGGGCAGTTGTATTTTGAGACGTTGACTCCCAAGTGATTTGAACTTCTTTTGAATAGTTCTAACATCCAACACAGTAAAGGCCCAGATACCAAGTGGACAGGGCTCGTTTTTAGCATCATCCAAAAGGTAGCCCCTTCTATCATTCTTCCTTTCCTCATCAACGTGCACACACGTGTGCATGCGCACACATATACACGCGTGCACGTCATCTAAACCAGCTGCAGATGCAGAGGCACCTGTGTCGTAGCAGAAAGACCTAAGACTTCATATCAGTAGGCATGAGTTCAAGCCCTGGTTCCACTGTGGGGCCTTGAGCAAGTCATTGCCTCCTTTGGGATGTTAGTTTTCCGTATTCATGAAACAGACAGGCAATTTTGAAAAACTATGTAGCACACAGGGATATTGGGAAAGTGAAATGGCATTAGACACAGGAAAGCATTCTAGGGACTGCCAGTATGAGGTCAGAAGACGGCCTGATGGGGGTTGGAGTGGGTCCTGGAGAATCTGATAGGCTTGCTGGCATAGGCCGTTGCTTCATTCCATCTAGCAGGCAGCATTTCATTTCCCCAGCCCCACTGAGGCTTAGTTGCTTTGGCAACAAGAGGAAGAAAATAAGCCTCATCCTCAGGATCTTAGTAGTCTGCTGTGGAGACTCAGTGACGTCTTGCACATGAAAGAATGTTAAAAAGTAAATGCCATGTGAATATATATGATTATGGTTGTGATCAATATTGTTATTTAACTACATAATTCAAATATGCACTTCGTGCATCCTATGATGACCACATGACTAGCATTTGTGGATGGAGAAACAAAGTGGAGACCAAGATAGACATTCCTCTGAGAAGGGCAAGACAAAACCACAGTCAAACCTGGGGGCCAGACTGCAAGAGAAAGAAACTGGTTATCCCTTGCTCCTGGGCTTCAGGCTGATTTCTTTCCTCTGAAGTCCTTTGGTCATTTTATTCATGGACTAGACACCTCATGTGTCTCCACTGTACATAACCACCAGTGACTTTCTTTGAGGTCCCAAGTTACATTTCCTTCCCTCTGTGCTTCACGGATCTAGCATGCTAATCCTGTTTCTTGAATTTATGACTGCCCAAAGCCCCCTTCTCTTTGCCTCTTAATGGCAAGTATGAATTTTTCATACAACAGGGAGAGAAAAAAAAGAGAAGTCAGCTCAAGAATTGCTCTGGATAAGTTGTTTCTCCAGGTTTCTGCCCCCAATGAGTCCCTGGCACATCCTGACATCTTCCAACATGATTCTATGGAAAAGAAGGGCCTTTGGGGTCAGATCCCTCTCTCCAGATGTGAATCCTGTCTCTGCCATTTACAGGCTGTGTGAACTTGGGCCGGTTATTTCACCTCTTGAGTACTGCCTTTCTCAACTCTAAAATGGGAACAACATCAGCTTCAAAATGTTCTAGCGGGGAGCCGACGAAATAGTGGATGTAAGGTGCCTTGCAGAGTAAAATCAATGTTAATCTCCTTCTTACTCTTCTTCCTTGAAGTGCGGGAGGATAATTTTAGCAAGGGAGAGATTGGAAGTGAAAACTATTACAAAAGGGACGAATGGCCTATAACGGAGAGATGCAAGTTGCTGAAAATAAACTTCAAGCCCTGCAGAAGACAGCATTTGGTAGCTCAGATTCAGCGGTAGAGGCCTGCATGCCTCTGGGTGGGTGAATGTTTATCAGACACCCCTGCAGTTCAATCTGCATCACTTACTTCTGCCAGATCTCATGCCCTCTCTTAGCCTCAGTTTACCTCACCCTGAAAATTGGGTAATTCCTTCCATTTCACATCTGTGCTGTGATGATCAATGAAGAAAAACAATGCTGTTAACAGTTGGATTTGCGAAGCCCTCAGGGTGGACAAAGTCCTGAAGAGTTAAAAAGTCTACAAGACACTTTTTTGATTTCTGTCTTTTCCTTTGAATTATCATACAAAACATTACCATTTAAAGAGCCAAAGTCTCTTTTACTGTATTAATGCATGATTGTAAAACACTTTCAGAGGGTAAGACCATCATTTCTTACAGTTTCTCATTTATTTGAGAGGGTCTTTAAAGTTTGTTTTCTAAGAAAGCACAAAAGGTCTCTGTCACATTCAAGTTTAAGAGACATACAGGAGGCCGGCACGGTGGCTCACGCCTGTAATCCCAGCACTTTGGGAGGCCGAGGTGGGAGGATCACAAGGTCAGGAGATCGAGACCATCCTGGCTAACACGGTGAAACCCAGTCTCTATTAAAAATACAAAAAAACTACCCGGGAGTGGTGGCAGGCACCTGTAATCCCAGCTACTCGGGAGCTGAGGCGGGAAAATCGCTTGAACCCGGGAGGCGGAGCTTGAAGTGAGTTGAGATCTCACCACTGCACTCCGGCCTGGGCAACAGAGTAAGGCTCTGTCTCAAAGGAAAAAAAAAAAAAAAGACACAGAGGAAAGATGCAGAGACTGGAGCCACCCAGACGATCAATGCCAAAATGTTCCCTTCCCCAGGGCCCTATGACCCCAAGTCACGGCTCCCATGGGTGTGTCCTGGAGATCACCAGGGCCCCCGCCGCAGGCCAGTCTGCAGGGCACAGTCGGTCTCACTATTAAGCATCTCAGCTGGCCTCCCGTAACCAGGCACTGTAGAAAGAAAGTCCTTTTCAAGGAACTGTCTGCAGAGAGGACCCTTTAAAAAGGTAAGGGTCTGCGGCCACTGCGGGAAGAGAGAACTGGGTGAGGAGCCCGGCACAAGAAAGAACAACCCACCGCTCCTTTCGCGATGAAACACGTTCCATCACAGCTGAGATAGAAATGGCTTGTGTCTCCTTTTGTTTCGGGGAACAACCCAGCTGGGGCGGGCCTAGGGGCAACCACAGCAAGCAGTCACACAAAGCCAGTAACATGCCCGCTGAGCCCTTTCCCACTAGGCCTGAGGCAGGCACCCGTGTTGCAGATAATAACTGGCCACTTTGGGACGTGTCGGACAGAGACAGGGGTCTGGGTCGAAAGACTCTGTGCAGAGACCACCAGCGGCCCTTCTCCCCGCCGGGGTGGGTGCCCTGGGCCCGTTCCGGGACTGCAGGAGAGATTCCGAATCCTCTGCGGTGCGGGAGAAGCCGGGGCCGCGAAGAACTTCGCGTCCCTTCCAGCCTCTGGAAATTGGCAAGAGCCGCGGACCCTAAACTCAGGCCCGAGAGGAGCTGGGCGCGCGGCTCTCGGCGCAGCTCTGGGCCTGCACCGTGGGATTCCGCTGTCGCAGCGATCAGGTCACGCGTGGGGACAGAGGAGGCCGAACAGATGCCTACCACGGCACCAGCTGCTGCGCTGCGCCCCGGGGACGTGGAGCGCCGAGAGCACTGCGAGAACGGAAGCAGGACGAGCTCTGCCGGCCAGGAGCTGGGGCGGGAGCCTGGGCGAGGGGCGGCACCTGCCCGGGGCCGGCACCTGCTGGGGGGCCCGCTCCGCCTTGCGGAACTGAAGGAGCGACTCGCGGCTGCCGCGAGGACCCCAGCGCAGACGCCAAGGAGCTGAAGTTGCGGACCCGGGGCGGCGGATCCCGCGGCTCGGGCTCCCTGGCCCTGGGGTGGCTGCTGCTCGGTGCTGCTGTGCAGGAGGCAGCCTGGAGGGGAGGAGAACCTGGATTGGCACATGCGGGGCTGCTGGGGTCACCCCAACCCCAATAGGGTGCCCAGAGGCGGGGAGCGCCACGCAGCTGGCTGAGTTGGGGCTTGTTGAAGCGTCCTGGAAGCAGCGTCTTTAAGGTGGACTCCAGGTCTACGCACGTAGGACCCCGGTCCTCAGAGCCCCACCTTCCAAGAGCCACAGCGCGCGCGCTCTGGGAGCAGCCGCCACATCACACTCTCCGGCAGCCTTCGCACTCCCAGACCCATCGGACTGCTGGCCACAGCTCCCCCAGCTCGCTGCACTTCTGCGTGTGTGTGTGTGTGTGTGTGTGTGTGTGTGTGTGTGTGAGAGAGAGAGAGAGAGAGAGAGAGACAAAATCCACAGAATGTGAAATTTTCCACTTTAACCGTTTTGAAATGTACAATTCAATGGCTTTTAGCACATTGACAATGTTGTGTAATTATCACCACTATCCAGTTCCAGAACATTTCATCACCCCAAAAAGAAGTCCGATACCCGTTAGCAGCCATTCCTCACTCCCCCATCCTAGCCCCTGGCAACCACCAATCTGCTTTCTGTCTCCACAGATTTGCCTCTTCTGGGCATTTCCTATAAATGGGTTCACAAAATATGTGGCCTTTGTAACTGACTTCTCTCATCATGTTCTCACAAGACTCGGCCATGTTGTAGCATACGTCAGTGCCTCATTCCTTTTTATGGTTAAATACTATTTTATTGTTTGCATATACCACATTTTATTTCATCAGTGGATGGATATTTGGGTTTTGCTCAACCTCTTGGCTGTCATGAATGGGGCTGCAATAAACATTTGTTTCAGGTACACGTTTTTGAGTACTTGATTCTAATTCTTTGGGTTATATAGCTAGAAATGAAATTGCTGTGTCATATGGTAACTCCATATATAACTTATTCAATAATCAACAAACTGTTTTCCACAATGGTTGTCAACTTCTTTTTGTTATTGGTATATAATGGTTGTATATATTTTGGGATACATGTGATATTTTGACACATGCATACAACGTGTAATGATCAAATCAGGCCAACTGCAACATCATCACCACAAATATTCACCTTTTACTTATGTTGGAAACATTCCGGGTTGTCTCCCACAGCTATTTTGAACTATAGAAAAAATTATTGTTATAGAATGTTGCCTTACTGTGCTATCAAACACTAGAACTAATTCCTTCTATCTAACTTCGTGTTTGTACCCATTAACCAATCTCTCTTTATCCCCCTTCTCCCACTTTCCTTCCCAGCTTCTGGTTACCACCAATCAACTCTCTACTTGCATGAGATCCACATTTTTAGTTCCTACATATGAGTGAGAACATGTATCATTTGTCTTTCTGTGCCTGGCTTATTTCACTTAACATAATGACTTCTTACCATGTTGATGCTGATGACAAGATTTCATTCTTTTTTATTGCTGAATAGTATTCCATTGTACATACATGCATGTAAGTGTGTGTGTGTAATGTATACATGTAATGAAAGTGACCCTAAGTTATTCATGGTCCTATATATATATATTATATATATATATATATATATCATATCACTTTTTTAAATCCATATATCTACTGATGGACAGTTAGGTTGATTCTATGACTTGTCTATTGTGAATAGTGCTGGATTGAACTTATTTTTTAAATAGCATTTACCATAGGATACAATCAAGCACATAGTGATTATTTGATCAATATTTATCTTGCCTCATCAGAATGTAAGCTCCATGAGGCAGTGACCACTGAAGTTCCATTTACTTCCATCTCTCTAGTTCCTAACACAGGGATGAGCCCCAAATGGTGCCCAATAAATACTCATGGAAGGAAGAGAGGAAATATCCATGGACGGCAGAAAGGAAGAGATGGAGAAAAAGAAAGAGAGGGAGGAAAAGAAGAGAGATGGAGGAAGAAAGAGAGAAAAAAATATTTGCAAAAATAGCCTTAACTATTCCCCTCCCTCTACCCACTGCACTCTGCAAGTGACTTCACAGCTTCTCTTACCAAGAGGTTGAGGCCATGACACCACCACTTGAGCCTGGGCAGGCCTTGACCAATAGAATGAGCTGGAGAGGCATGGTGCCCTTTCTAGGCTTCAGGAAGCCCGTGTGCTTCTGTAGTCTTTCAGAATGCTGGCCAGCTGCTGAACAAATGAGCCAGGGCTAGCCTAGTGGATGATAGAGACATTGCCCCAGTCAAACACCAGACACGAGTGAGGATATCCTAGACAGCCAGCCCCCGAGAGAACCAGAGAGGAGCCCCACCCATGAGATCAATTAAGACTGATCCAGGACAGCCTAACTGCCCAGCTGATCCACGGGCTCATGAACCCTAATAAACGCGTGTCGTTTTAAGTCACTGCATTTTGGGTTGGTCTGTTACCCAATAGATAAGGTATACAAAACTGTCTTTCAAAAATCTGTCCCTCTAACGAAATACTGGCATTTGCAACAACCTGGATGGAGTCAAAGACCATTATTCTAAGTGAAGTAACTCAGGAATGGAAAACCAAATATCTTATGTTCTCACTTGTAGGTGGGAGCTAAGCTATGAGGATGCAAAGGCATAAGAATGATATAATCGGCTTTGGGGGTTTGGTGAGGGGAGGATAAAAGACTACAAGTTGGGTACAGTGTACACTGCTCAGGTGATGGATGCACCAAAATCTTAGAAATCACCACTAAAGAACTTACATAGAACTAAAAAACCACTTGCTCCCCCAAAAAAACTATTGAAATAAAAAATAGATTAAATGAATAAATAAATAAATCTGTCCCTTTGTTCGTATATCCCCTCACTGTTAAGGCCTCCTCCCAATCCTGTCTACACTGAATTCTTTTCATTTTCAACCTCTAATTCAGTCATCCTCCTTCTGGCAGCCTTCCTTGATTTAACCAGCCCATACTACACTTTTCTAAACTTCTATAGCCTCAGTGGCATGGTGTCCTGCTCAAAGTACATTCCAAAACTGTCTTGGTTTGTATGTTAAGCTGATGGGTGACCAACTAGTTTTAAACTCCAGGAGGATCAGGAATTAACTTCTTCCTCCTTTGAATAGCTTTGGAGTCTTATGAATTGGGGCTAAATCTGGCCTCCTTCCCCTTTGCCTTAAAGAAGTTGCACATCTGTAGTCAGGTGCTTGAAAGCGGAAGTTCTTGGTCTGAACCCTGGTTGTGATCCTTCGTATCTGAGTGACATCAGAGCAGTCATGCAATAACTTGCACCTCAGCTTCCCACCTGCAAAATGGGCACCGTAATTCTTCCAAGGAGATCCCACAGTTAAAGTGGGTTTGTGCATTAATACTCAGTAAGAGTGAAGCTCTAAGCAGATGTGAGAATTTCTTCTCAGCCCTCATTATCTTCTTTGCCATCTCAACCTGACTTCTTAGTAAAATTGCCTTGTAAAAGAAGTGATGGGCTCCAGCATCTAACCCTGAATTCTCCAGTTATCCTCAATGCTAAAGCAACTACCATGGCTTTGGGAAAGCAGAAAGTGAACCAAGGACTACAGGGCTGGAGCCCCCCCAGCTTCTGCCCTATCAGCTGGCCAACTGACTGTTCAACATGCCTTTTGCCATCTGCCGCTTCCGTTATAGCAGAGGTGCTTCCCTTACCCTGAGATGCGGGTTCACTTAGTCTGGGGTGGGCCCCGGGCATGGATACTGTTAAAGCTCCCTTGGTGATTCTGATATGCAGCCAGCATTGAGAAGCACTGCTTCAAAGTAAGCATTGCTTTATTGGTGCATTCATTGGTTTGCTTGTCAAATATTTATTGAGCACATACTATAGGCCAAGCCAGATATAGGTACAGGAATCACTAGCACCCAAAAAAGTGATGAGTCCATGAAGGAAACTATTCATGGAAGGAAGGAGGGAAAGAGGGAAGGAGGGAGAGAGGGAAGAGGGAGGGACAAAGGAAGGAAAAAAGAAAAAGAAAAGAAGGAAACAGAAGAAAGAAGGAAGAAGGGAGGGGGGACTCATCCTGCAATTCCTCTATCACTCTGCCCCTGTCGCACCTGTCCTCCTGTCCTCTCACCTCCCACTTCCCTTCAGGAGTCTCAGGAAGCAGGAGCTTGTGCCACTTCCACAGCACAAACACAACAGAGAGAACAGGGCTATTTCAAGCACAATGCTTAAGCACCCTGGGCAAAGGAAACCAGAATCTTGGTGCTGAAAGTGGGTCACCCCAAAAAGACACAATTACCTTTCTTACCCCAAATTGAACCCAAATACATTGCAAATGGAAGCCACTGGGATCAGAGAAGTTAAGTGCCTTGATGGTAAATGGTCATGTGACAATCTCCTGATGCCAAGTAGGTGTCCTTTCCAGGGTGCCCTGTGCCCTCCACCTCTTCTGTTACGATAACCGTGATTGCCACCAGTTCTGAGCACTTCCTCCCTGCTGGGCACTGTGCTAAGAGTGCCCTATGCTGTTTCATCCTTACCTAGAGGCAGGCCCTATTACTCCCCTCTAGGGCTGAGGAACTGCGGCTTAGAGAAAACTCATCTAGGAAGTGCAGAACCCGCATGAGAAGCTGGGTCATCCTGGGTGGAGCCAGGGGGAACGTGCTTTCCTTTACACCAAGTCGGTCAGAATGTTTATTGCATAATCATTTCTCATTTTAGAAAGGGTCTGTGTCTTCTTTATCATTGGATTCCTAGCTCTTTGCACCCTGTCTGGCCACGCACAGGCACTCATTAAGTTCTTAAACCGGCAGAACATAACTAGCACTTACCACTATTGATAAGTATATATTCATAAGGTGTTTGCTTAATGTCTATCTCTATCATCAGCCTTAAGCCCACAAGGGCAGCGACTGGCTGTGTTTTCTGCATCTTGTCTCACCAGCATCCACCCTCTAGGCCCTCAGCAAGCAGCTTTTGAGTAGATGGATGCATGGCTCCGTGGAGATTTGGGGCACAAAGCCAGAACACCGTCAGTACTTGGTGGGGATAGCTGCTTTCAGATCACCAGAGAAAAGGAAGCTACCCCAGGGGACAACCCAAGACCCTGAGAGGAACGAGGCCCCCTTAGGTAAGAAATAAGGACCAGAGGCAAAAGGGGCTTCCCTGGCTCCATTTTCAGATGGGGCCTTTTGGAAGCTCTGCCACAGCTTGTTAGCAACACTCACCTGGACCAGGCAGTTAACCAGGAACCAAGTTAGCTGGGAACCAGCCATGAGGTCCAATGTGCTCAACTACAACTCAAGATGTCGGCAGCCCATGTATGGAGCTCGTGGCCTGGGCTGCTCGTCCTGTTCCCCAGTAAGCAAAGGTCAAACACAGCACTCCCCGGCCCCGTGATCAGATGCCCAATGTTTCATGTTCTTTACGCTGTGTTCACCCAGTTTCAAGGTTGGACTCAAATCCCTCCAAGTGTTGTTGGAGGCAGAAACACTGAAAGACGGGCATGCTGTCATTGTGCTTTCCACCAAGGTCACAGTGCATGACCCTTCCCCCCTACACAAAAAGCTGTTGCCATGGGAACCACCCAGGGTGTTGCCAACTTGACAAGAGACATTCAAACCAGGAGGGACATTGACCTGACCCCCCCACCTCACATACTCCCCTAAAGTGCCAGGGGAGAAGGAGCAAAGAGAGTGTCCTTTCCTTTACCTGAAGCACTTGCTTATTCATACGCATTTAAATGAGGATGACAAAGACATAACTTCCATTACAATTTGCTACCAGAGGTGGAGAAAAAAAGCTGGAAAGGATGGGGGTGCCATTCATTGCTTTCAGCCTCCTCAGCCCCAGGCCTAGGAGAGAACACAATTCTCTGTGTCATTAGCATTTGGTGGGCAAAGGGACAGCTCCCTCAAAATGGGGCCATCCCTAATGGATAAAGGAAAAATCAAATATTATTTCTCAGCAGATGTGCCTAGAACTTGTTTCTCATGTTACCAAGTTCAACATCGGGGAGGCTTTGCCCAGGAAACCTACGTGGCATAGTTCCAAGGTCCTTGAGCAAAGAATGATTTGTACATGGGTGGAAAAGAACTCAGAAGAAGCCTTTGTGACCCTTGAAAATTACAGGAAATTCCTATTGCTGTGTCCATCAATAAGGTCTGATGGGAACACAGTCCACGTGTTCATTCCTATATCATCCAGGACAGCTGTCGCCGTATAGTGGCAGAGATGGGTGGGAAAAGGGGAGAGCAGGTTGCCAGCCAAGCAGGGCCCAGCACTCCACTGGGCCCACCAGGCACAGTGCCTCAGGCCTCAGTTACTTTTAGGGGCTCACAAAAATGTTTTAATTCTAATTTATTTTAAAATCAGAAGAAAACATGAATATAATAATAAGAAATCCAACCTAGGCTATCTTTGTCTTTATCGTAAATAGACAAAATATTGTATAATATTGTAAACACTGTATAATATGTTGTAATACATTTTATATTTTCCTACAAAGAAAAGGACCCAAGAAGGTAAAAGTGCCAAGGACCCACAAAAGTCAAGATGTGGCCCTGCCGCAAAGCCTGGTGTTTACTCTCTGGCCCTTACAGAAGGAAGGACTAGTAGATCAAGTCCTGGCTGGGCACCAGGAAATCAAAGTGCTTGCCTATTACTGACATGCTGGCTGACCTTGAGGAATCCGCTGGTCTTCCCCGCATTGCTGGGATTCCCTCCCTGCTCCACCAGCTTCCTGGCAGTGTGACCCTGGACCAGAAACTTGATCTCTCTGAGTGTTCCGGAAAATGTGGATGATGACAGTCCCACTTTGTAGGGTTAGTGTAAACGGGGGTAACCTTACAACCCACAGCACTCAGCCCAGGGGACTTGGCACTTAAAAAGCAGTTCATTCTACAAGGCCAAGAAGCAGGCTGAGCCCCTGCTATCTGGAGAACAAGGTGCCAGACCTCTCTTCCCTTTGGTAAGCCCGTCTTGCAAAGCCATCAGGCTTGGGGAGTCCTTCCACGTAAGGAGGGGCCCTGGAAGTCCCAAAATAGCTCTACAGGTTCAAGGGGACTCTGGCAGGTGAGGGGAGCCCTCCCAGGGGCCTCGCCTTGCACTGTCGTCCACCCTGTGGCACCTCTGCCTCGGACACCGGTGGGTCTTTCTGCATCTGGAAACTGCAGCCTGGTAATCTCTACATAACCTTTGCAACATGCCTGCATATTTCACCCCTTCCAGGCGAGCACTCCCATTTTTTTTTTTTTTGTCATTCCAATTTCATTTCCTGGGCTGTGTGGACTGCGGGCTCAGCAGTCGCTCCGGTCTGAAGTGACTCCTGGGACCTCCTCACTGTTCTATATGCAAATGGCCTTGCACCTGGGCAGCCGAGCGGGCTCGCAGACAGTTTAGTTATGCAAATCTGATTGATCGAGAGCATATTGCAGGAGCGCGCGCGCAGACCTGGGACACTGGCAGCTATATTTCACTGGCTAAATTCCCGAAGAAGGGGGAAAAAATTAAATGCCAGGCATTTTGATGCATATTCCCTTTCAACCCCTGTAGTGCAATAGTGTTTATTTCTGAATGTGTTCAACACTCGGGTTAGACGTTGCTAATGCAATTTTTGCGTGCAGGGTGTGTTATTGCTGAATTAACAGAAGGCTTGTTTTCGGTGTAAAAAGCCAGTTGCTGTGATGTCACAAGCACAATAGGTCTGTCAGTTGATTTGAAATAATTCCCCAGGCAAATGCAGTAACGGCAGTGTTAAAAAATAATTAGGTCCTTCGGCCTCTAAATGCTCACCCAAGTGGAGGGAGTAACGTTAAGTTCCTCCGACTTTATTCTCTTCTACAACAAAAGGTAAAATAAACCGCAGGGACGCTGATTACATATTGTCATCCTATGTTGAAGGCGTTTGTCTATTTCCCAAACACGGGGGTTTGAAGAGGGAAGATGGAGTAGCAGTAGCAGCTACCGCCTTGGAGGAAATAAATTTTAAAAAAAGAACCTCAAATCTACTTGAATCTGCTTAAAATAATAAATTCCACATCAGACACGTTGCATTCATGCGTGTTGAAGTCTGTAATTCCAGAGGCTTGGGAAGCCTGGCTCATCCTGCTATTCTGCATTGTCCTTATTGATTTATAATCACTGATAAATAAGGTCCACCTACATGGCAGACTATAGCTGGAGAAGGGAAACAGAAAGATATTTTTGCCAGCATCTTTCTCTACAACCCCACCACCCATGGATCAAAATTAAAAATAAATCAATGTTTTATGTGGGAGAAGGGACGGTGATGAGACTGGTAGAAAGACAGAAAGAGTAAACATTGTCTGGTGTCTCAATCATTAAAAATGGGGCTACAAAAAGCAGGTCTTGAAAAGTACAGAGCCTTAAGAGAGGAGACGGCAAGGCGTGCAACTTGATTCAGGAGTTACACTGATTGTGCAGAATGACATTAAAGTCAAAGTTAGCAAATACATGCAGTCATTCACTCATTCATTGATGTCAATTACATTACCCTTTGCATATGGCCTTGGACAGCATCAGTGTAGCTGTCTGCATGGAGCTACCTCAGGTGGACACATCCTATGCACATGAATATTTGCCCACAAAACACCTGTCTTTAGCTACAAAGGAAAGGGAAGGAGTGAGATTTAAAGGAGTACTTATGGACAGAATTTGCCACAAGTGACACAGCATGAATCCTTTGTTTGCCCCTAATTCCTTCTTTCTCACTGCCTTGCACACACACAGACACATATGCATACGTGTGCACACATGCACAATACACACTTGCATTGTACACACACATGGACACATGCATGGCCTTATACGTTCACATACACATCTGCATACACCATGCAAACATGCATACGTGCACATGTGCACACACATGCAAGCGCACACACACACTGTTGCAACTACATGTATGCACATGCATGAGTGCACACACACATGCACAGATATACGGTGCCCACACACATACTTTTTTTTTAAAAAAAGCAGCCATCCGATAGGCAAAGCCCAGCCGCAGGGTCAAAAATGAAGACCCTAGGAAAGGTCAAGTTTAATCTCTCCCCACGATGGCCCAGCACACCCCTCCCACCACTGACTAACAAAAGGGCCTCAGCACTTTGACTGACAGAATTCTTAATTGTATCCACTCATTCATGACAATTTGATTAAAATATTACACCAAAGTCTCACCCCCTGTTTGCTTCGATCCTCCAAATCTAATTTTGAATTTTCAGAAAGGAGATTACCTCCACAAGCATGACTGGGATGCTATTAACTTCTACTTAATCTTTATTACTGATGTGAATTTAACATATGTACAGCTTCGCTCTGCTCCTGTTGTTTTCCTCTCGAAAGTAACGTCTAGGCAATATACAAGCAGCGGGCATTAATTTTCACTTTGATATTCTGTCAGAGTCCAGCTCCCACTTATCTGTGAAGAAGAAGAGGCGTCTCTCAGTCTAGGGCCCTGATTAGGACATGAAACCTCCACCTTCCACTCCTCCCTAAGGCATACCTGCAGGGAGCAGCTTTGGGACTCCAGGTTGTGCAAACACGGAGGTGTGAGGCTGGCTGTCCTCCCCTCTCTGCCTCAGTAGCAATCAGCAGATGCTAATAAGCCTCACCCTCGGAGGGGCTTGCACAGAAGAGACCAGCAGGTCTAGAACCCTCCAGGCTGCCACTGTCCTGCCCCGTGCCTCAGAATCACGTCTGAGACAGAGCCCATCACAAAATAAAGGCAAATCAACAAATCGGCAACCTAAGAATAAGAACCTGGACTTTGAGGCTTTGTGTTTTCGGGGATTTCTCTATTTTCCATGCTTGTAGGTTAATCCTTTTTCTTGATGTTTCTCTCATCACACATGACATGTGAGGGTATGTAATCAAGGGATGTGTAAGCATAGGAAAGTCGGAATCGTGGCCTCCAAGGTACTGACAGCAGTTGCTTCACCCTGGGTGGGGAGCTGGAAGCAAAGGTCACAGCAGGTGCAGGGAGCTCCTTCTGTTGTGTTTCTCCCTATCTGTTATGGCTTGAACTGTGTCCCCCTCCCACAAAATTCATGCGTTGAACCCCCGGTACCTCAGAATGTGACCCTTTACAGATAGGGTCTTTCCAGGAGGAATTCAGTTAAGATGGGTCACTAGGGTGGGCCCTAATCCAATACGAGTGGTGTCCTTATAACAAGGGAACATTGGAGGCAGACACACACACTCAGGGAGCACTGCATGTGAAGATCCGAGTCTGCGGCCACAAGCCAAGGAGGGAGGTACAGGGGAGGGAGGCCTGGAACAGAGCCTTCCCTAGCGCCTTCAGAGGGAGCACGGCCCTGCAGACCCCTTAAACGTGGACTTCTAGCCTCCAGCACTGTGAGAATAAGTTTCTGTGTTTAAACCACTTTGCTTAAGCTTTGTAATGGCAGCCCTAGTACATGAATACACTCTCCATTCCTATACTTCTTGAATCAGGTGTCATAGTATTGCTTTGGAAAGTTTTTAAAAATAAGTGTACATTTTTTGATTCCCATAAATTACAACCCTGTCTTACTGTGTAGAAACATAGCCTCACCTCCCTTTCCCCCTTCCTTCTTATCTCCTCTAGGGATCCCGCTGACCAAACCCACCCAAAACCAGACAGCAAGGGAAGCCCCTTGATGAAGTTCATGAGACATTTCACACAGGTTAGTTCCTGGGGCACTGAGCAGGGGGAGAAGGGTAGACAGGGGGTCTGCAGGAGCAACAGGAAGACGTAGGAGAATTTAAACTTGAGAGTGACCTGGACCATCTGTCCATTTAGAAAAGCCACTTTGACACTTAGCCAAGAGCAGATCATTCTGTTACAGGACACTGAGGAGATGGGCTGCAGCTCTAGGTCTATGATCTGATCAGAAAGAAGGTGAGGAGAGACAGTCTACCCCAACTTTAAAAGGAGCAATTTGCATTTGGCTAATGTGGGTTCTGTGTTCCTGTTAAATACAGGACCTTGCTTGTGATAAGCAAGAACAAGAGCACAGTCTGCCACAGCTTCCTCTACCGCCTGTGTGCTTTCCGTGTCGCTGCATCTACCTCAGGCCAACCGTTGTGCAAGGCACTATTTACCTTTGTTGGAACTTCCCAGCCCCCAAAAACCATTGGTGTTTGAATATTTGGGGAAAATGGAGTACACCTAGAATAATTAATTCGAGATGTTGTTCCCCAAATCGTACATAGCCCAGACTCCTTCCAAGAGCTCCTTCCCTACAAGGTGAGGGTGTCAGACATCTGAATTCCCAGAAACTGCACAGAGCCTAGAACAAAGGAGTCACTCTGGAAATGCTTGGTAGATAAATGGATGAATGAATTGTTGGGAGAGTTCATTCATTCATTCTTTCATCAAACACAGGTGGGCCGGATGTGGTGGCTCACACCTGTAATCCCAGTACCTTGGGAGGCCGAGGCAGGTGGATCACATGAGGCCAGGAGTTCAAGACCAGCCTGGCCAACATGGAAAAACCCCATCTCTCCTATAAAAGTAATAAATAAATAAAACACACTTGAGCCCCGACCATGTGTCAGGCTCTGGGTGCTTAGCCCACATAATCAGGGCCCAAGAGGGACTGGGAAACTTCTGGAAAGAGAAACCAAAGATGTTGTTCCCAATATCAATCTTAGCCCAGCTCCACATGTGAGGAGTGAATTCACCAAAACACTTTCAACCCTGCTAGAAACAACAACAACCAGAAACAACAGAAAAGCCAAGTTGTGTTTGTTTTTAAAAGTACTTCTTGTTTTGTATGCCAGCGCTTTGCAAGAGACACTGCTGGCAAGGGCCTTTGAATAGACTTTGAAAAAAAATCTGTTTACAACATTCACCTCAAAATTAAAATAATATAAAACTTTTCCTTATTTCCTGCTTCATGGTCTTTTTCCACTTAGCAAGCGTTTGGTTTATTTTGGTCCTGTTTTCAATGGGGCTGAAACTAGGAGCATTTGATTGGCTCACGGGGCCATCTCATGGATAAAGAAAATGTGGTATATTTACACAAGGGAATACTATTCATCCATTAAAAAGAAGGAAATCTTGGCATTTACACGGATGAAGTTGGAAAGCATTACGTTAAGTGAAATAAGCCAGGCACAGAAAGATAAATTCTGCATGATCCCACTCATATGTGTGAGCTAAACAAGTTGATCTCATAGAAGTAGAGAGTATAACAGTGGTTACCAGAGACTTGGGAGGGGAGAACATAGGGAGATGGGGAGAAGCTGCAAATTAGGGAGATAAATTCTGATGTTCTGATGGGCATTAAGGTGACTACAGTAACCCTGTAGAATAAAGTATTGCGTATTTCATAATAGCTAGAAGAGAGGGTTTTGCATGTTCACAACACAAAGAAATGATAAATGTTTGAGGTGTTGGATATGTTACTTACCCTGATTTGATCATTGCATGTGGTATGCATGTATTGAAACACCACATTGTGCTCCATAAATATGTACAATTATTAGGTATGAATTTTTGTTAAAAACTTTTATTAAAAAATGAGCCAGCTGCTAGGAGTCAGCAAGACAGGGTTTGTCCTTTGGCTCTGGGCATGGAATAGAGCAGCTCAGGACTTCTGGGCAGCCCAGCCTGAGAGATCTAGTGGGACCATCTGCAGAACATGCCTTAACCCCAGGGAGACATCCAAATATCCAGAATATTTAGCAACTGGCAGACAGGACAAAGACCAAGCAGAATGAGCCCTGGCATTGTGCCAGAGCTGACCTCTAGTGCCCCTTCTCCTGGTCAGGTATTCACCCTTTCATTGCTAAGACAAGGGGAGTCCCCAGGGGGGTTCTGGGGCAGCCAAGGGAGCTATCACAGCATAGCTATCTTCCAAGCAGTAGAGAAGTACTTCAACATGTAACAATGCATAAGCTGTGCCAGGGCCTTCCAGGGGATGGAGGCTGCCTTCTCCCCAAGACATCACCAACGCTGAGATAGATAGGTGAGAACTCAGAATTGTCTATCACACACCCAGAGGTCCTTGTGGTCTTGGGCACGGGTATCAGTTTTCTAGGGCCACTGTTACAAATTCCCATAAACCTGGTGACTTCAAGCAACACAAGTTTATCCTCTTGTATACAGTTCTGGAGATCAGAATTTCAAAATTGATTTTCCTGGGCTAAAGTCCAGGTGTCATCAGGGCTGGTTTCTTCTGGAGGTTCCAGGGGGAATGTGTTTCCTTGCTTTTTCTAGCTTCTAGAGGCCTCCCGCATTCCTGGGCATGCATTCCTTCAACTTCTGCCATGACGTCACCTCTCCCCTGTGTGCCCAATGTCCCTCAGTTTCCCTCTGTAAAAACTCTTATGATCACCTCGGATCCCTCTGGATATTCCAGGATCATCTCCCCATCTCAAGATCCTTAACCAAATCAGCCATATGCCATATTAGGTAACAATCGCAAGTTCCAAAAATTAGGACCTGGATATCTAGAGAGGATAGCGGGGGGCTATTATTCAGCCTCCCACAGCAATACAGTAAGAGTCTCTGGGTTCATGTTCCTGCCTCAGGGCCTTTGCACTCCCTCTGTCAATAAAGCTCTTCCACCAAATATCAGCCTACTTTACTCCCTCAGTTCATTAAGATCTCACTCAAATGCATCTCTTTGGAAAGGCATTCCTTGAGCACCTTGTCTAGAACTGCCCCCTTTTCCCAGTGAGGTATCGCTTCATCTCCTTACTCTTGTTGTGGTCCTCACAGCACTGATTGGTACCTCATGAATCAGGCAACACTGTTTCCTACCCATTTTCTTCACTAGAACATGAGCCCACGGGGCAGAGATTTGGCTGCCTTGTTGATGACTGTAGCCACAGTGATTAGAACAGTAATAGGCTCATAGTAGAAATTCAATAGATATTTGTTGAGTTAATCTGACATGAGGATAATTATAAAAAACAACCTTGTAGGCTTTCTGTAAGGATGAAAAGAGATGGTAAATATAAAGTTTTGTAAACAATAGAGTTCTGAATGACATAGCTCAGCAAACATTTTTTTGAGTGTCCGTTATGTGCTTGATGCTGGGACATAGAATTAAAAAGAGAAAAGTCCCTAGCCCTAGTGGAGCCTAAAGTCAAGGGCAGAAAGAGAACAGAGACAGAGACTTAATAGCCACATGTCTCAGTATATTATTATAAAGTATAATGTAAGCAATGGGTGGATTACCTATTGATACACATAGAAACACCCCAAAAACTAAGCAGTTTACAGTAACAACAACCTTTTTGTTATATCTTATGGTTTTCTGGGTGAGCAATTTGAGCAGGGCTCAGCTGGGCAACTCTTCTGCTCTGTGTGGCATCAACTGGGATTACTGGGTAGTATATAGCAGGCAGCTGGGTGGAGTGGAACACCCAAAACAACTTTACTCACAGGCCTGGTGCCTTGGCAGGGATGGCTGGAAGGTTGAACCCAACTGGGTCCTTCTTCTTTTCATCTCAGGGTCTCTCTACATGATCCACTCAGGGCTTCAGAAGACCACAGGGGAAGCTTCTAGCCCTCTGGAAGTCCAGGCTCAGAACTGGCCCAGTGCCATTTCTACCATACTCTACTGGTGAAAGCAGTCACAGACTGGCCCAGATTCAGCAGAAGAAAAGTCTACTCCTTTTCACAACAGGAGGGGTGTCAGAGAACAGCAGCCACACTCAGCCCACCACAAACATCATAAAGGAAAAGTACCAGGTATACATGTAACCAAGGAGCTGGGTTTCCATCAGGGAGATGAGGTAGGTGTTTCTGGAGTCTATGTGTAGAAGCTGAGCAGGAGAATGAGGTGGGAGGGAGGGTGTTCCTGACAGAAGGAATGGTGTATGCAAAGAAGAAACTGTAGCAGAAAATAGCTCGGCCAGTGTGAGGAACTAGAAAATGCCTGGGGACAGGTGGGAAGGGGCAGGAGACATGGGCAGGAGCCAGGCCACGAGGGCCTGCTTGTAAGTTTCCAAACTCACTCTGTGTCTCAGTTGCTCCATCATTAAAAGGGCGGTAATAATTTTAACCAACCTCATAATGTTAGCCCATGTCAAGAACTTAGAATAGAGCCTGTCTTGTCGTGGGCATACTCAATAAGTGATTAGCTGTAAATTATTACCTGAATTCTTTTCAAAGATGCCGCTGGCTGCAGCAATGTGAGAAAAGGGACCAGAGAAGGTCCCGGTCTGCTGCTGCCATCCCTGACCTGTTGTTGTCTCCTACTTGCTTCCTGCTCTTTGAGCCTCTGCCCAGCTCCTTCAAACCGATGTTTTGGGGTTCCCTGTCTGCTTGCCTTATCACATGGAGTCCAGGCATAGAAGACCCTTACTTCTTTCCTCCACATGCATCATCTCCCCAGGAGCAATTTACATTGAGACTTAGGAAAGGTCAGTGCTTGTTCAAGTTCACCAAGCTATAAACCTGAAATGGGCCTGCCTGACCTCAGAGTCCTACTTCTCCACCCAGACGCAGTACCAGAGCCTGTCTGGGTGCATTGCCAGCGGCTGGTGGCTGAGCAAGTCCTACGGCACGTGAACTCAGCCCCAGCTTCCAGGACCTTTGCCCAAATTCAGGGCCTGTCCGGGCAGGTGGGGGAAATCAGGGATTCAGGACACCCACAGTACAGAAATTATGATCATCAGCTCTGGGGAAAGAAGAGGAGAATGATGAGGAACTTATGTGGCAGAAACTCAGGCCATGGCCCCAGGCCTGGAAGAATCTGCAGGCTCTAAAAGGTGCATAAAACAGTACCCAGCTTTTTAGCTGGGCACAGGCCTACCAGCACCAACACCCGCCAGCCTTAGGCAGCCCTTGCCTGTAAACCCAGCATCAAGCTCACTGTGGCCTTTTGCAAAGCAGAGTGAGTTATTGGATGTTCTCTTCCAACATGAGACATAAATGCTGGGTAGTATGTGCTTTGAGAACTCCCCTCTTTCTCCCTGTTTCTCAGTTAGGGTATAAATAGGCAATGGAGACACAGTAGAGGTTTTTGAGTTAATGGCAGCTGATAAAGCAAAACACTGAGGGTTTGGGGAGTATACCAGCTCGATAACCATCAGGAAGCGATTTACCCTTTCAGAGCCTCAGTGCCTTCATCAGAAAGATGAAGATAGCAAACCTCTTTCCCCATATGGTTGCCATGAGGATTAGCAATAACTGATAATGCTGACCCTGACTAAAAAATCGATTTCTTTTTTTTTGAGACAAAGTCTCACTCTGTTGCCCAGGCTGGAGTACAGTAGTGCTGTCATGCTCACTGAAACCTCCACCTCCTGGGTTCAAGCGATTCTCCTGCCTCAACCTTCCAAGTGGCTGGGATTACAGGCACCCACCGCCACACTCGGCTAATTTTGTATTTTAGTAGAGATGGGGTTTCACCATGTTGACCAGGCTAGTCTTGAACTCCTGAGCGCAAGACCTCCTGCCTCAGCCTCCCAAAGTGCTGGGATTACAGGGGTGAGCCACCACACCCAGTCAAGAAATCAATAATTTGTAACTGTTGCAAGTGTATTATTATCACTGCCCTGTGGGCGCCTAAAGAAATGAGAGGCACTTCATGTGTTTTCCTTCTATTCCATTAAGTATTTTTGGACCCACTCACCTGTATGACTTTTCTGAATGCGTCATTTGTTCTGACTCATTTGCATCAGGAGTTTCTTTTGCATGTTCTTCCTAGGACTCATCCATCACCACCTAGCGTGGTGCCTTGGTTCCAAAGACCCGGCAAGCACTCATGCACCACATCGCAGACCACCTGCATCTGCAGTTGACTTAATTAATTCTCCCTCAAAACCACCAGAAGTAGGCAGAAAAAGAGTTCTTAGCCCCATTTTGCAGATGAGAAAACTGAGAAACAAAAGGGAAAAAAAAAAAAAACAAAAAAAACAAGCATGGTTCAGGTCACATAGCTAGTAAATGGCCAGGATTTGAACATAGATCTTATCACCCTCAATTGAAGCACTGGATACGTTTGCATAAGATGTGCATTCTACATTTAATGAAAAGTATACATCTTGGGTTGAGTAATTACATTTCAGCATAACACAAAATGTCAAATGAGATGGTAGAGAATTAAACCATCCTAAAATTATTCCAAAGGTGTAGCTACTTAAGAAAGACATCCTTTTTATCCTATAGCAATTCTTTAAGTTTTATTGAGATATAACTTATACACCATAAAATGTGCCTGTTTTAAGTATAAAATTGAACATTTTTAGTATATTTACAGAGTTGTGCAACCATCACCTCCATCTAATTATAGAACATTGACAGACAGCGCTGGTAGGATGTGTCAAGATCGGTTGAAAATGCTCTTTTAGAAGGGAGCTTAGCAATATGTATCGAAGCTTAATGCTACTCATGACAAAAATGAAAACTTCTCAACATAAAAAGTTCTGCTGAAGTTAAAACGTTATATGCACTAGGTTGTGCATTTTAGAATTTATCATCACTGAAAATTGAAAAGATTCTAAATTCTGCCAAATCCCGAAATATTTGCCTAGATGATACCACTTTCTCCTCACAGAATATTCTGTCATTAATAGTCATGGTTGTCATATAACCCAGGTCTATGTTAAGATTTCTAGGATGCAAGGTGGCAAATAAAGCATTTGATAAATGGAAAACAGTAAAAATTCAACATAACACACTAGAACATAACATCCAAAAATGAAAATATTTAGTAGAGGGTGTAGAATCTTGATTACAAATTTTGTCCTCAATTTTCATGCATTCATTTAGTATGTTGTTGTTCAAAGTCTACCAAGGATGGCTGTGGTCACCCAGAGTGCTGGCCTCCATGGGCCTTGCTCCAGACGCGGCCCCCTCCCTACCCTTCCTTGTCCCTGTACCTTCCCTTCCTATGTAACTTAGGGTTTCAATGACTATATCCGCATTCTAGAGGAGAGAGCTATGAACAACAGCTGGCCAGAAAATTAAACGAATATAGTAAGTGTCCATTGAAAATGAAAAAAAAAAATTGGGTTCAATGCTACACAAAGAATGAGAACCAGATCCACACACACAAGCTCCCCACACACACATCTGGCACCCACTTACGGATGCTGTCGGTGTGTGAGCAGTAATGCTCAGCTTTCAATGTGAGGTATGTCGAATGGTTTGTGGTTATTTTAAGCAGTACCTTTTTTTTTTTTTTTTTTTTTTTTTTTTTTTTTTTTTTGCCAGTTCATAAATTCCTTCTATTGTCAATTAAGTGACAAGCCAACATAGATTTCAGGCCACTGGGGTCCTCCTGCATTGTCCCAGGCCTGGGCATAGTGAGAGGAGGCATGACCACCTTCTGTGCACAAAAGAGAAAACATGCAATGTCCCTCAGCACTAGCTCATCACTGGTCCCAGGCAGGCCTGCCTAGGTAACAGCCATTGTGGATTCTGCCAAATGCAAGACTCGACTGTCATAGTCCACATCAGAGACAAAGACCAGGGGAAGCCCCAGTCATGTTCCTTCTGCAAGCAGCTGAAAAAGGATGCCAGCCGACCTGCCCAACAATGTTCTCAGGAACACGCAACCTCATCCAATACAATTCCCAAGGAGCTGCCTTCTACCCAGTTTTGGAGAAGGAAGATGACAACTCGGAAAAGAAATCTCCTATGCAAAGGAGGAGGGATGATTCCATGATGAAAATGAAACGCTGGCTGCACTTGAGTGTCCTGTGATTCATTTGATTTTTCGGAAAGTATATGTTGAGACCTAAAATGTTCTCTCCAACCTCCTAATAGGTGTAAAGAAACATAAGAAAGTCTTTTTGGTTCATTCTTCTTTTCAGTGGTGCCCCAAATTGACACACTCCCTCATTTGTCTTTCTGCATACGTTTCCCGAGGATCTGGGAGGTGTGCCACCTGTGCCAGGTATTAGGGACACAGAGGTGGGTAAGACAGCATCTATGGTGTAAACAGAGAGTGAGCAGGCTTTCATAGAACAGAAGAAGTCTTGGGAATGCCAAGATTATCCACTGATTACAGAGGAGATTGAAGAAGACTAGGGCTTGTCCTGGGGTCACTCAACTTCTCCCTCCACCTACCTGAGCATTTTAGCCAGACACCAATTATTTCAAACTCAAACTTGTCTGCCAAGATGAGTTGCAGACTCCCTTCAGGCAGGAGCTAGGGTTTCTTTTCTATCTCTACTAGTCCAAAGCACCCACTGGGGAGAAAATAGGTGCTCAATAAAAACAGCAGTGGTCCTGGCATGGCAGCTCACACCTGTAATCCCAGCACTTTAGGATTCTGAGTTAAGAGGATTGTTTGAGTCCAGAAGTTCCAGACTAGCCTGTGCAACACTGCAAGACCCTGTCTCTGCAAATAAAATAAAATAAAATAAAAAATTGAGCCTGGCGTGGTGACACACGCCTGTAATCCCAGCTACTCGGGAGGCTGAGCTGGAAGGATTCCTTAAGCCCAGGAGATGGAGTCTGCAATGATTTATGATTGCACCACTGCACTCCAGCCCGGCCAACAGAGAGAGACCCTGTCTCAAATAATTATGTAAATATTTGTAACGCTGCAGTGATTTACTGAGTAGTGGAATTTACACCAGCATCAAATGCTTTTCTTGGAGACCGACTCTTATTTGCTGAAAGGAGAGAGTGTATGCAGCAGCCTTGCTTTGAGACTTTGTTGCAAGCCCTGTCCATATTCAAAAGCAAAGTTGCCCAATGAGGAGAGCGTGGTTCTTTCATTTGGGGAATTATTCAGTTCTGCGTTCTCCCCCTGGTTGATCTTCATTCCCTTAGCTCATCCCTCACATCCCTTTAAATGAAATGTCACCTCACGCTTTTCTGCCCACTAATTTGTCATCTGGGATATTCCGGGCTGGGCACTTCTTGGTGAGCCCATGGTGGAAGATAAATACCCCTTTCAGCAACATTCTTGGGAATTTCATTGTGGGGGGCTTTGTCCTGATTCTGATGAAGGAGCACGCTGAGGAAATAGTTGAGGGCTGAACCCAGGAGCTGAAGAAACACCAGAAGTAAGATAAAATTTTTCCATTATTGCTCCAGTGGACAAAACCATACAAGAATTGCAATGGGTCCAATTAAGGTTCCAACAAGTGGAACTCTCTAATGTTTAGAAAAAAGGAATGAGCTACTTTGTGTAGGATAGAACTCCCCAAGAAGGACAAAAGTCTGCAAGCAGAACCTAGATAGCTCTCTGTCTGAGGCTCTCACTCACTCCATAAGGAATTACTGTGCACTCCACATGCCTGACACTGTGGCAGGTACTCCCAATGCAGTAGAGACTCCTGTTTCAACGAAGCTTGTATGACAGTGAGTGAGGCAGCCAGCCTATCAATAAACGAGGAAGTGACCCAAGAGTGCTCACACTCAGATGTGTAAATACAGCCGCCTTGTTCAGAAACACTGGTTGGGCACTGCAGAGCTATGAGCGATACTCAGTGGTCCCATTCTCAGCTTGCCGGGTAGCAAAGGCACTGTGAATGCATTGAAAGCAAACTGCTTTAAAACTAAATGTAATCCAAATTCAACGAGTTCATCAGTTCTTTGAGGTGTAATTTGGCTAATTGTTCAGTGTTTCAGATTCCTGTCATCCTCCCCTTCACATCCAGAGATGCGGGCTGGTATTTTGGCAGGTGCATCTCCTGAAGCCATCATATCTGGTTCCATCTTTGAGTATTTTCTTGGATTTTGCTGCTGACATCTGAGGCTGGTGGACTGTGGTCTTTCTCAGCTGGGTCAGAACCTGGTGTCTCCACCAGCTGTCTTCTGCTGTCTCAGCCTCACATTGAGCTCTTTCTGGAACTGCACATACCCAGGAGAGCCTGCCACTGCCACTCTGCCCTGGGCCTTTGCACAATCACTTTGCCCCTGCCACTGCAGGCCTAGTGACCAACACACTTACTCCTTATATCTTCCTGCCATTATATGTTGGTGTGCTCAGAGTCTAGCCTCACCTATGCTGTTGTCGTTCTATTCAACGCACACTTCCTGATGGTCTCACCTGACTCCACCTGCCATCTATCAGATAATGCCTTCTAGACCAAAATCTGAACAAGAATCCTCTTCTGATCTCCAACTCAGGTGCCAAATGCCTCTGGTACTCATAGTCCTAGTAGACATCTCTGAAACCTGTCCCTGAAGTTGAAAGCTCCCCCTTCCCTCCAAGTCTGCTCACCTGTGCTCCCTGCCTTTGTGAATAGTGCCATTCACTCAGTTGCCTAAGGTCTCCATTTTAGGATGCCCCCTCTCCCACATCCCACACACCCCACAGTCACGAAGTTCTGTAAATTCTGCCATGTTTATTTATCTTGGATCTATCTCACCTTAGACATTTCTTTGTCCAAGAAGTGTTCTTTCCCTGGTGCACCAAGCGGGGCTGAATGTTCTGTGTCTACGGCATTTCTGTGCTCTTATGCAGGTGTACCCTTGACTCAACCATGAGCTGGGTGGGGGCAGGAGCAAATCTCACCAGCTCATCTCAGTGCTTGCTACCCACATTTGGGCAGGGAGGGTGCTCAAGTCAAAGCACACTTGTCAAATGACTGAAGACAATGAATGAGCGAACCTACGTCAGTAATTCACAGGTCAGTGGGCTTTCTACTAAACCTTGATTTAAAAAATCAGAATGTGTGAGTGCCAGTCATGGCCTGTTTGCATCAAAAATCCTCACCAACGATCTTTCTTCTACAGGAACACTTGGTTTTGTCTCCATGTAAAAAGTTACCCTGAAACAGGAGAGTACGCAGAGGGACAGAGGAGCTATATGGGAGCTCTTTGTACTTTCTGTTCAATTCACAAACCAAAAACTGCTCTATCAAACAAATTAAGTCTATGAAACTTTTTAACAGTTACTTTGAGGACAAGAACAATTAACTGAATACTTCAACCATTCATCTCCTTCTGTATACACTTTCCTTTCAAGACATTTCTGTAATGAAGGAAAATCAGCCTGGTGGATTTGAATTCCTTCTCTCTTGGCCTCAGTTCTTCATGCAGAGATCAAACCAGGACTATCCCAAGGGTCAGTAATGCAAAACATTCCAGCCTTTCCATCTCGAAGACCTCAAACATGTTGGTACCACCCCCGAAAACAGCAGAAGTGTTTCCCACCCTTACCAAAACTGCTTTCAGACCATGAAGGTCTCTCCTCGCATGAAGCTGTTGCATGATTTCAGACTGAGTCCCTGGCCTTGGCTGTTCTTAAACATGAAACGTGGAATTCTTGAGTACTGGTTCCGAAGCGGCTCTGTGCCGTGGTTGGTCAGCCGCCCTCCAAGCATCTCCACGTGACCATCGTGGTGAGAGATGGTGGAGGCGGAAGTAAATCAGGCTGTATCCCTGCCCTCGCCTGAGTCAAACTAATAATTACATCGCTCTCTGCACAGGACAGCACAAAGCTCAAACCAGGAGAGAGAGATTAGCTCTGCTGGGTGGAGGAGGGGAAGAAACAGTGGCCCCTCATCCATTCAAGCACTGCAGCTTTGCAAAGTGTCTTGGCATGCTGGAACCACCTTCCAGCCTTATAACAAAGTTTGTTCATTTTCCTTGGAGAATCCCTGGTGCCATACATATCTTCTCTGTAAGACTCAGGGGAAGCTCTGAGAGTCCTCGCACCTCACTCAGACGGGTGGTTTGGAGGAGAGGAATCTTGGCTGTTGTTTCCCATCTGTAAAATGATGAGACTGATCTGGAGTTAACAGAAAGTTTAGACATCCCTTCACAACTTCACTTCCAAGCATCTCGCATTCAATAGCTATAAACCCCAAACCCCTGGATGAGTGCAAGAGAATGCTGGATATGGTGGATTGGTCCCAAACATTTTCCAGAGATTCTGAATCTAGAAAAACCCTTTTCTTCTATTTCTGGTTATTTCCCCCAAAATTTCTGACCCATCTGGCATTGACCCATGTAGGGAACTCTTTCTGTCAGCTGAAGCAGGCTTCACGCCATGAAAATGGGAATATTTCCCATGACTGCATCATACTGTGATTTTTCAGGGAAAAAAAAAATGCTCCTGCATGCCTCTTCCCAGAACTGGATTACCCGATAGATAAACTGAGCAGGCAACTGAGCATCAGCTGAACAGGAGCACCCCCCACCCAAAAAAAAATGAGAAAAAATTGTTTAGGAAGAACTTTATATGTGATATTTGCCTCCAAAATTATCAAAGTAAACCTCCGAGGATAAATCAGGACTTCCTGACATTTTTTCCCTTATATTATGTATTTATTTTTTTGCTTTTAATTATATATGAAAGGGTGGAGAGGAGCCATCATCATCTTTTTGATGTTTAAGGCCTCTAACGTTTTTTTCTCAGATCCTACAACGATCATGCCTTAAACAGGAGGCAAAGAAGCATTTGAAAGATTCAGGGCATCTTGGGGGTGCAGAGGGAGGTATGCACTGAGCCCAGAGAAGGGAAGGAAATGATACAACGCCCCACAAACAACAGGACAACTCGCAAAGCTAGCAATACCGCAAAAAACCAACCCCCCCCAATGTCCCCGCCCACCCCACACATCAACGTGGCTGGAGGCACTGGCTGGTGGAAGGGCAGGCCTGGGAACAGCTCCGTAGCTAATCCGCAAGGCAGTGCATCTCAGTAGTTAAGCAGGTGGATGGTCGCTGGGTTCAAATCTTGGCTCCATCACTGGCTAGATGGGTGACCTCCGGCAAAGGACTTGGCCTCATCATACCTTACTCTCCCCATCTCATAGAATTGTTAGGAGGAGTAAATGCAGGCAAGGTGAAGGGAAAGCAACACATAGGCAGGAGGATGAGGGAGGAAGGAAGGGCCCCAAACAACTTCCAGATTCCTGCCTGGAATGGATGAATCTGGGATTCACCCTCAATCTCCCACTGGGATTGAGTGCACTTTGGGGCCACTCAAGCCCTGAGTGGGATTCTTCCACAGGGACATACTCCAGTCTTTGGAGAGCTACTTGGGATCCATGGTTGCCTTCAGCACTGTGGGGTCCATCGCGGGCACCCCGGTGAGTTGTCTTCCCCTCTGTACTAGCTAATATTCCCCATCCTGCCTTGCACACTGGAGGCTCTCGCATGGGAACACCCCCTGCCCACCAGCCAGTGGGAGGCACCGGCAGGCTGCAGGTGGCAGTAACTCTATTATCCTACCAGTCACTGCACTTGCCCCTTGAGGCTGGTAATGGGGGGTGAGCGCCAGCCCCTGATGAGGATAAGGGCCCCCAGCTACCACTGGCCCCAGCATGCAGCTCCATCCCGTGCTGGTTCCCTTCACCTTTGTAAGTAGTCCCTCCATCGAACTCTCCTTTCTAACCCTCTGTGATGGCCATATCTTGTCCTGCATAACTCTCCTTCTCTGCCCCCGAAACCTCTTCCCTCTCCTCTCGTGGAGCTCCTTGCTATTCAACAGTAAGACCAGACCCCTGAGATCCCACCAGGGGCACTAAATCCAAAAGGAAAGCATGCATGAAGGAGCCGTGATAAACACCAAGGAGAAAGAAAAAACAGTCACATCCCAGATCCAGGAGACCCTGTGCCACAGCGCTGCAGGAGTTAGCACTCAGGGGCTATGGAAAGAGAAAGAACAGCTTCCCCAGGGGCTGCCCTGGAGCTGGGGTGCTGCTGTGGCCTCTGATCTCTCAGGGAGCCATGAAAGAGCTTAGTCTGGAAGAGTGTCCCTGAGGCTCACTGGGACTCTGAGGGCAGAAGGGCCTTAGGGTGGGTGAGTGGACAGGATTTAAAGAAAGTTGCCCCTTGACTTACAGCAAGAAGTGGAAGGTAATCTCTTGGGTCCAGATGTAGTGTGGAGCCCCTAAGTATAGTGACTCTCCATCAGAAGGGGACAACTATTTCCCTTGGGGCAGCTGCTGATAAAGACATACCCAAGACTGGAAGAAAAAGAGGTTTAATTGGACTTAGAGTTCCACATGGCTGGGGAGACCTCAGAATCATGGCAGGAGGTGAAAGGCACTTCTTACATGGTGGCGGCAAGAGAAAATGAGGAAGATCCAAAAGTGGAAACCCCTGATAAAACCATCAGATCTCATGAGACTTATTCACTATCACAAGAACAGTGTGGGGGAAACAACCCCATGATTCAAATTATCTCCCACAGGGTCCCTCCCACAACATGTGGGAATTATGGGAGTACAATTAAAGATGAGATTTGGGTGGGGACACAGAGCCAAACCATTATCAGATAAATTCCAGGGCAGTGCTTGTGAGTCCTGAGAGTGGTATCATGACGAAGAGAATTATATATGCTTGGAAAGGGCATCTGGGAATAAGGAAGGGTGGCCATGCCCCAAAGGCGAGCTGCTTTCCCATACCCCTGGCCTGGCAGGTCATTAAGTAGTCTTGATCTCTCCCACCGCCCTGGCACTAACTGCTCCCCTTCTTTACTCCCCACACCCTTGTCCAGCCTTCTGGTCACCTCCCAGTAGCCACTCTCTCTCCCTGGCAAGTCTCACCACCTACCCCAGCCCCTATAGTCTGAGCCAGGCCTTTTCTTCCCCTGGAGCACCTTCCTACCAGGCTACCCCAGAACGTGAACAAAAAGCCAGCCAGACTAGAACCAACCTGTTTGTAAATTCCACCACCAAAGGGCTAACGCAAAGCCTTAAAAGCCCAAAATTGCTAAGCTAACTCCAAAGAATGACTCGTTTGCTTCTGTATCCCTGGAAGGATCAGCCCATTATATTTAACGGACTTTGATACTTCCTATTGTAGTACATAAAGGCTATTATTAAAATGAAAGATTGTTACAGTGAAGGATCTGATCCTTGCTACTTTGCTTTTTAAAGCTATCCAAAGCAATTGGTATCAGGACTCCTTGCAAGTTTTTCTGATTATCTGTTGACATTGTCTCATAAGGAGTTTCTTTAAAGATGTAATTGACTTCATTTATTCCATGGTCTGGGAAGATGTCTGAGGCCTTGGGCCTTAGCTGCAGGAGGGGGAGATTGAGGAGGCCCTGTGATTAGAGTACGTCCTTATAAGCATATTTATGAAATAAGAGCAATGGTTTGTGCCTGGCAGCTTGGATTCTAACACTGTGCCCTATCTACCTTATTTGCAGGATTAGAAGCCATTAATTCCTGGAATTGTTCTCTGGAGTGTAAGTGACAACAGCTGTAGCTATCTGCTCACTGTCTTTCCACATGGGCTCCCCTGTACAAGGGATGCATGAACACACACAGTCAAATGGGATGCTGCCGATTCCACGTGGGAGCTAAGACAGGCCTGCCACCAACAGACAGACAGACAGTCCCAGAGCAATCATCTGGACACTCGAGAAAATAGGCTTAGTCCTGATTCCCCTCTCTCTAACCCATTCTCAGGCAGGCACAGGCGGAGAGAGGGAGACTTTCCCATTTGCTCTGATCATGGAGAGGCACTTTGAAAGTATCACTCTGTCCTCACAAAGGGCTAAGTATCAGATTAGTCCAAATCTAACCTCTCTCAGCCTCAATTTCCCCACCTGAAATTAGGAACTTGATTAGTCATCTCAAGGGGACTTTCTGGCCCTTCAAATACAAAGCAAACTAACAAATAAAATCTCTTCTGGTCTATCATTACGGCTGGGCCCAGTTAAAACTCAGAGTGAAAAGCTGTCAGAGAATAATTATAAATTTCTATTAAAATAGCAATTGTAAATGATTATTGTGCTTCAATAACATTGACTAGGTTTTTGATTAGATAAATTTAAAGAATAGAATAAAAATGTTATCCCCAACAACCAGATAACCCATGTTGGGTATAAATACAGCAATGGATGCATGGATGGATGGATGAATGGGAACTACAGTGCACATATCTTAAATTATTCAAGTAGTCCAGAAAGGAATGAAATGAAATGCAAAAATCTCTCTCTCCATCCCTCCTGCAAACCTGACTCCTCATCTCCCCCTAAAGCTACACTTTGCTAACAGTTCCATGTGTATCTCACCAAGAAAACAAAATTTTTTACACTGATACCAGCATCTATACTAACATATGCTTACTCAAAAGGGAAACATAATATATTTGGCTTTCTGCAAAATTTTTCAAACATACAGAAAATAATATAACAGACATCCATGTATGTATCTTCCAGATTTAAGATATGTTTGCCTTATTTTATTTGCCTAAGATCCAAGAAGAAGAAAGAAAGGAAAAAACTGAAGAAAGGGAGGGATGGATGGGGGAGGGAGAGAGGGAAAGAAGGGAGGAAGGAAGGAAGGAAGGAAGGAAGGAAGGAAGGAAGGAAGGAAGGAAGGAAGGAAGGAAGGAAGGAAGGAAGGAAGGAAGGAAGGAAAGGAGGGAGGGAGGGAGGGAGGGGTGAACAACAGAGATACAAGTAAAACCCCCAAGTTCCATATCTTGTCCCCTCCCCAGAAGTAGCCACCATCTTGAAATTTGGTATGTATGATTCTAATGTACATTTTTGTAATTGTACTACATGGATTTATAGTCAAGAACAATATATTGTGATTTTGTGTATGTGAATTTCATATTGTGTAAACAGAATGATATCAACTATATCTTCTCTCAGTAAACATTCTTATTCATTCATGTTGATGTAAATAGATCTAAGGCATTGTCTTAATCTACTGTAACAAAAATACCATACACTGGGTGGCTTAAACAACAATCATTTATTTCTCACAGTTCTAGAGGCCAGGAAGTTTAAGATCAAATTGTCAGGTGATTAAAGTGTTTGGTGATTCAGTGTCTGGTGAAGGCCTACTTCCTGGTTCATAAACAGCATTTTCGGGCTGTGTCCTCACATGGTGAAAGGGACAAAAGGGCTCTCTGGGGTCTCTTCTATAAGAGCACTAATCCCATTCATGAAGGCTCTACCCTCATGATCTTACCACTTCTCAAAGGCCTCACCTCCTAATATCACCACCTTGGGGGTTAGGATTTCAACATATGAATTGGGTGAAATACAAGCATTCATCCATAACAGATACTCATTTCAATTGCTTCATAATGTTCTGTTGTGTGACTAAACCACGGTTAGTTCATCCATTCTCCACTGATGGACAGTTAGGATGTTTCCTGTTTTGAATTTTGTTTTTGTTTTTGCAATTAAAAACATAGTGGGTCATGAGTAGTGGCTCACAACTGTAATCCCAGCACTTTGGGAGGCCGAGGTGGGTGGATCACCTGAGGTCAGGAGTTTGAGACCAACCTGGCCAACAGGGTGAAACCTCGTCTCTACTAAAAATACAAAAATTAGCTGGGTGTGGTGGCGGGCACCTACAATCCCAGCTACTCAGGAGGCTGAGGCAGGAGAATCCCTTGAACCTGAGAGGTGGAGGTGGCAGTGAGCTGAGATCACACCATTGCACTCCAGTCTGGACAACAAGAGCAAAACTCCATCTCAAAAATAAATAAATAAATAAATAAATAAATAAAATATAACAATAAGTGTTAGAGCTCTTCTCTTATCATCTGTATCTATCTCATTTTTTAATCACTTAGAAAGAATTGTATTGAATGAATATATCATAACTTATTTAACTTGTCTACTATTAATGATCAGCATATTAGTCCATTTTCATGCTGCTGATAAAAACATACCCAAGACTGGGCAATTTACAAAAGAATGAGGTTTACTGGACTTACAGTTCCACGTGGCTGGGGAGGCCTCACAATCATGGAGGAAGGTGAAAGGCATGTCTCATATGGCGGCAGACAAGAGAAGAGGGCTCGTGCAGGCAAACTCTCATTTTTAAAGCCATCAGATCTCATGAGATTCATTCACTATTATGAGACAGCACAGGAAAGATCTGCCCCCACAATTCAATCACCTCCCACTGGGTTACTCCCATGACATGTGGGAATTGTGGGAGTTACAATTCAAGATGAGAACTAGGTGGGGACACAGTCAAACCATATCCATCAGTTAGGTTGCTTTAAGGATTGTGTTCTTATAAACTACGCCCAAAGGAATATTCTTTTATCAGTTTTTGGCATTCTTTTAGGGAACATTTCTAACAATAGAATAACTGTGTCAATGAGCCCATACAATTAAAACCTTGATAGATCTAACAAAATTATCCCCTGAAAAGTCCACAGCAAATCATATACCCCACCAACAATGTTTGAAGAACACTCTTTAATTTTGTCAGCCCGATAAATAAAAATGCTATCCCAAATGACCTCCACATCATATCCAATTTATCTTTTTAATTCCTCATTCATAAACTAGAGAAGAGTCATGATAGTATACTGTTTCTTCAGACAACTGTGGGCAAATTGTTTTGCACATCTCGTATTTCGGACTGCTCCAGGTCAAGCAAGAATCCAGACTGGGAGTAAGATTTCTCAGGCCACCCAAAGTACATCTCTCAGAAAGCTGGGCCCCTCAGATGGTTGACCCCTATTGTCACCATGGTTTGTGAATGTATGGATGAGAGATTGATGAACAAATAGATGGGTAGATGAATGGATGGAAAGATGGATGGCTAGGTGGATGAATGGATGGGTGGGTGGGTGGATGGATGGATGGATGGATGGATGGATGGATGGATGGATGGAAGGGAGATAGATGTGGTAGATTAATAAATAGGTTGATGAATGGACAGATGGATGAATGGATGGATAGGTAGGTAGATTAATAAATAGGTGGATGGATGGATGGATGGATGGACAGATGGATGAATGGATGGATGGATGATAAATTAATGAATAAGGATTGAGGAAATACGGTTTCCATGGGCTAATGAGGCAAGAAGTATAGCCTTAAGAGGTTATCCTACATCATGTTCAAGCCTATCCAACAGAGAGTCTAGCACCTCCACTAAGGAGTTAACTCCTTAATATTCTTAACATTAAAAACTTTGCAGATTTGTTTTTGATCTCTATAAAGTACCATACAGGCTGGCCATGGTGGCTCATGCTTGTAATCCCAGAACTTTCGGAGGCCAAGGTGGATGGATCACCTGAGGTCAGGAGTTTGAGACCAGCCTGGCCAACATGTTGTAACTCCGTCTCTACTAAAAATACCAAAATTAGCCAGGTGTGGTGGTGTGCACCTGTAGTCCCAGATACTCAGGAGGCTGAGGCAGGAGAATTGCTTGAACCCAGGAAGCAGAGGTTGCAATGAGCCGAGATTGTGCCACTGCACTCCAGCCTGGGTGACAGAGTGAGACTTTGTCTCAAAAAAAAAAAGTACCGTCCAGTCTCCAAAAGTCTTGAAGCAGCAAGAATTATGCAGAGAGTAATGAGCTGCATAATGGTTCCCTGGGATCTGGGAAGGTGAGACCGAACCATGCCCTTCTGGGGCAAGTTGTAGCTGCAAGTTAGACATAGGGTGGAGCCCTACAACAGCAGCAATATGGCAGGGGTAAAAAAGAGAACTTTGCCAACTGCATCTTTCAATTCTGAACCAACAATATGAAATGTTATTTTGTCAGCTAAAGGTATTTGTAGACAAAAACAGCTCATCCTCATGATTCCTTCTCAACTGGACTTTTGATGGGCCGACCTTCTCAGGTAGACACCATTCTAGAAGGGGCTTCGTGGGGCAACCACATGAAACACCAGCATTCTCACCTTTTCACAAGAGAACACACATGAGCAAAATTAAGCCAGAGAAGCCTCGCCATGGAAGTGTCAGGGTTCCACCACTACATCTGCTTGAGAGATCTGGCCACAAGTAAATTTCCAGATGATAGATCATTGGAAGATGTCTAAAAGCATTAAAACATTTTCTACACTTTTGTTATTCAGACCTAGACCTGTTACTGTTGAGAATGTAAGAATCTCAACTTGAATTAGCTTAAAGGAAAAGGAAAGAGTTGATTCCAGAATGGAAGTACCCAGGCCTGATTGGATCCAAATGATGGTAGCAGCCACTCCAGACAGCCTGTTGCTGCTGCTATCACACCAGCTTCAGCAGGGAGGTGCAGCGGGGGCTGCACATTCCATGAAGCTGGTAGGAGCCAGGGACAAGCGAGAGCCCCGCCCCTTTCAAGTTGGGGTGGAAGCTCCCTGGGTGGCATTGCAGCTGCCCAAACAGTGGCTGCAGACCAAGGTCTCCCACTCCAAGGAACGGGGAGGAGCTCCCGTGCAAGGAGCAGCACTATAGACTCAGGCATCCCTGAACTCCTGGGGGCCCAGGAAGGCCCCTCTGCCCTCGCAGGATTGGAAGTGCCTGTTCCCACTGCCTGGCTTATCCCTGCTCTGGTACCCCTTCTGATCTTGGAGCAAAGTTGGGGCCCAGCCCCAGAATGGCAGCAGGAGGCAGACAGATTCCTGGGTGGAAGGAGGCGGGTCCCCAGTGAGGCCCCTCCTTCAGGCCAGGGAGGGCCTAAAGGCTGGGGGCTGGGGTGCCAGTCCCACAGACAAGAGTGGGAACTTTTAGTGCCTTTTCCAGGCCTACCCATGGCCACTCATGGACCTCCCCTCTGAGGCTCATAAAAGCCCAAGGCTCAGTCAGAGCTGAGCAGATAATGGGACAACTAGCTGCAGAGAGGAGCTATCACTCTAGGGCCTCCTCTATGCTGAGAGTTTCAGAGACCTGCAGAGATGTCAGGATTACCAGCTGCAGAGAAGAGCAACCCATTTCAGGGCCTCCTTTCTGCTGACAGCTGGGAAGATGATGGGATAACTTGCCTGCAAAGAGGAGCAACCCACTCCAGGGCCTCCTCTCTGCTGAGAGCTGCAAAGATGAGAGGATGACCTGCCTGTGGAGAGGAGCTTCCCACTACGGGGTCTCATCTCTGCTAGGAGCTTAACTCTAGTTGAGACACCCTGGCTGTGGAAAGGAGCTACCCACTGTGGGTCTCCTGTGAGCTGTTCCATTGCTCAATAAAGCTCCTCTTCATCCTGCTCACCCTCCACCTGTCTGCATACATCATTCTTCCTAGTCACAAGACAAGAACTCAGGACCCATCAAATGGCAGAGCTAAAAGAGATGTAACAACAACAGGGCTGAAACATGGCCCTTGCTTGCCATGTTGTGAGTGAAGAGAAGTAGAGAAGAGCTGTGTCCCTTTGGGGAGCCCAGACCTGGGAGCTCCCCAAGCCAGGACTGTGACCTCCTCTTTGGGACCCTGTGGTTCCTGGATTCTCCAAACTTCCTGGCATCACTGCATTCCCCAGTGCCAGCTGGGGAAGCTGTTTGTGGTGTGCCTGGTCCAGCTGCAGTCTTGCAGAGAGCTGGCACCCATGCCAGCACCTGGAGCTGCTCGCCCCATGGCAGCCAGCCAGCATGTCTGACTGCACAGTGGTCAGATCCCATGCTTGCTCACACACACCCCTCATTGCTCTGTGCCTGACTCCAGTCTTCCTTGGAGGCATGGGATCCAGGCTGGTAGCATGAGCTGAGTGCAGTCTGCCAGGCTGAGTGGGCAGAATGAGCACAGCGGGCCCAAGCAAAGCTCAGGGAAAAGTACCACTGGCCACAGGTTTCCAGTCAGAAAAGTGACACCCCGAAGATCCCATAACACAAAGTCTCAGAAAATGTCCTAGGGTCTTTCATGCTTGTATGTGATTCTTCTTGGCTTTTCTTCCCATGCCAGTCTTATTCCTTCTTTCTGGACAGATAGCCCATGTCAGTTCCCAGCCAACAGCATTAAAGATGACGCTCCACAGGAAAAAAGTAATATTGCCTCTTCAGGTCCAGCGGGGGGTTGTGGGGGAAAGGCCTATGAAGGGTTCTAGTTTCCCATGTATACTTTTAAACCAGTCACTCCACGTAGGTTGAACAAGATACCTTGCTTAGGTCTAAAAGGATCAAGTTCTATAGTTCGAACCTGGGATAGTCAGGCCCAGAAAGTCCACACCGAGTTGGAATGTAATTCCTCAAGAAGTCAAAAGAAAGAAAATGGAAAATGTGCTGGGCTGAGCAAACAAACAAACAAAAAACAACTCACAGCTACCAGTAGCCATTATACCAGCAATGACCAAGGGGAATTGGGGAAACAAGATGACCATCAGAGAGCAGGGGAGAACCTCATCACCAACAGCATTCAGAAATGCAGGGCCATGGTGGTGACTCTGAGTTAGTTTTTTCTGTTCTTTAATTCTCTGCAATGAATGCATCCCTGATTACTGCACCAGGCGAACCACCCTCACCCACCCAACCACCGTGATGGGCCGTGCCATCCACTGTTGTCTAGTGGCCCATCTACTCTACCACTGATCATTCCCTGAAGGTACAGAGACCAGGAAGACATGGTTTCTGTCCTCAGGGAGTTCACATTTCTTTTCAGAGAGATGCAGGTAAGACCAGCAAACAGCAGCACATGCACAGCTGTAACAGAGGCTTTGTAAAAAGCATTGCAATTTTAGTGAAGAGAGAACTTGGTTTTGCTAGAGAGGAAGGGACATGGTCCACTGAAGGAAAGAAGGCGTATGAGCTGGACCCACGGTTGAAATGGACATTTTCCAGGTAGAGACAGAAGAGCTGGAAAGTTCAGACAGAAAAAAAGGGGGGCGCTTAAGCAAATGTTCAAAGACATAGACAACATAGATGTTTATGGAGTTTGGGAAAGAGCAAGGTGCCTCTTACTCTAAAGTATAGGAAGCCACTGGGGAGAGGCTCAGAGAGATGTTGGAAATGAACACCCACAAGACCTTTCCAAGGAAGGACCATCGTGATGCCATGAGGACAACCAGAAACCATGAGTCCCTTGTAGAGGGGCCTCAGAGGTCCTGGAGGCAACACAGAAGTCAGGCTTTGATAGACCTGCGAGTCCTGGAGGACTGGGAGGAGTTGAGCTGGAAACTGACTGCCCCAAAGCTCCTACTGCTGGCAGATCAGAGACCTCGTCCTCCTGCTGACTCAAGCAGAGCAGTCCAGGGCCAAGCAGGGCCAGTTGCACAGGTTACAGGATTGAAGCCCTACAAGGCCTGTGACTCGGCCTCTGGCTCCCACACCCACCTCCTCTCTTGCCACCTTCCCCTTTATGCACTGGTTTTATTTCTGTTCTTTGAAAACTCCAAGCCTGTTCCTGCTGCAAGGCTCATACGCCTTGTAATTCCATGGCCTGGACGTTCTTTCCCCAGGTCTGTGAATGGCTGGATTCCTTGCGTCATTCAGATCTCAGCCCAGCTGTCATTTTTTCAGGCTTTCTCTGACAACTTTACACAAAGGGTTTCCTCCATCCACAGTCACTTTCACGTGATCCTGATTTATTTTATTACCTGAAATCATGAGTAAATCATTGATTCACTTTACAACATTTACTAAGCACCTAAGTGCCAGGCACTATTCTGGTGCTGCGGATATGACAATAATCCTGACAGAGTCACTGCCTTCACAGAACTTTTATTCCACTGGTGAACAGAAATAAATATAAACAACATAATATCTAGTAGTGTTAAGTGCTATGAAGGAATAATTCAGTGTCAGGAGATTAGTACAGATGAAGGCTGCTATTTTATTTAGGTAAATTGAGAAAACATCTCCAAGAAGGTGACTTCTCAGCAGAGACATGGATGAACCGAGGATGTGAGCCGGGTAAGTACCCGGGGAAGAGCATTCCAGGCAGAAGGCACATCAGTACAAAGGCTCTGAGGCAGGGGGATGCCTGGTGAGTTCAAAGAACAGCATGGAGGCAGCCCTGATGGATTCCACTAGGGTCACAACCTTGACCCCACTGGACTGCAAGTTCCATGAGCGTGCAGCCTCATCAGTCTCACTGTCCCCAGATTTCAGACCCAATACAGTGCCTGGTCCATGGTCAATGCCACATGAATATCTGTGAAATGGATCAACTCATTACTACAGCATCCCTTCCCTGGCCCTGCAAACTCCTACTAGCTGAACGTTGACATTACAATCTGAACATGCAAGTTACGTTTTAACCTGTCAGACCAAATCCTTCTTTTCTTTTCTTGTGGCAGATACAACTGACATTCAAGATGCCAATATCTTCACAGGAGTCAAACAGCCAAGAGAGGGCCTCGGTTGCTCACTGACCAGATTAGATTCTTTGTGTGAAGAGGGTGTATGGGTGCACACACCATTCCCCAAAGAGATAAATGCAAAATCAAGTTTTAAAGGCAGCTTTGATGCCACCAACCTGCTACTTGATAGTCCTCAGAAACTCACATCCATTTGCTCAGCACAGGAAGAATAATCACTGGCTATTGCTTCTTGGATCCCCTATTTCCTTAAAGATGATCACCCCCACCAGAAGCTTCCCACCCAGGATGGGAAGGGTGGATTATCTGGAGGTTTTTTACTATTAGATTGCATAAATGTCATCCCCACTGTTGGCACCTAAATATCATTGGGTTCTTAGTCAACATGGTAAGACACAGCCTGTGCTAAAGAAACCTTGCAACATGAGCAGCATTGTAATTGTAGCACTTAACTGGATATTTTAAAAGGGGGAGTAAGATAAAAAAAAAAAAAAGGCAACACAACAGCATTTTTCTAACCAATCAAAACCAAATTATACCTGAGCAACATAATTGGAGTTTAATGAGTAGTTTTATGTTGTGATAATCAAATCACCATATTGATGGGGTTTATCAGCAGAAATACAATGTTAATTACTAAGGAATGATAAAAAATTAATGCAACTCCAAATGCAACATCCCACACTACATACGGAAAGGCCGTGTGGACAGTCAGGAAGCTGGTCATTTTTCCTTTTAATGAGCCCAATAGCTTCCAGGCATGGGAGCTCTGGCTGGGCAATGTTTATTTGCCATTTTCAATTAAACATGTTTCAAGGGCTGGATGTCATCCGTGTGTGCTAATGGGAAGCATTCAAAAGTGAACCAACTCCATCCCTGGGCTGTCATGGGAGGAAAGAAAGCTGTACGTTTTGAAGGCATCACGGAATCCCTTCTTTTTGGTATTCATGGTGTTAGAGAACCTGTCAGGTGAAAGCAAGAATAAGCCCAGACTCAAAAATAAATAAAATAAACTCAGATTTTAAAAGTCAACTACATTCACACTCTCCTATCCAAAAGAGATCTTAGAGCATATCGGAACAGCAGAGAATGACTCAGTTGGAGGTCTGGCATCACTGAGAGCTTTGCGAATTAATATGTTAATGTTAGTGTTTCACAGGACTCACTAAGAGAGTGACCATGTGTCCCTCACCTGACCCCGGTGGGAGCAGCCTAACACACCCTCCTGGTAACCCGACATGAAAACTAGCTGCAACAGGAAGGAACCTCACAAACTGAACCTTCTATCCTAGTCCCTGCCGAGTCGTACCAAAGTAATGTCTGTTTCTCTTCCAAGGTTTAGAAAAGACCAAGGGAATGTTATCATCAGCAATGAGAAGAAAAGTTGGCTGGCTTAATCAGTTAATTAAGGGAAGCTAGTTAAAACTTCTCAGACTTTTTTTTCCCCTAAACACGTAGAAATATTCTCTGATTTTCTGCAAGACACTTTATGGCATCAAGAACAATATGTGGTCTTGATGTCCAGGTCTACTCAGAGTCGGGCTCTCTCATCCTCACTGGGAACTATTAATAACTTGGGCATGACCTGCCCTCTCTTTCTGAATGTGGGAATTTGGAACCAGAAAGGACATCGGAGGGCACCAGGTGTGACCTTCCATTCCACTGGCCAGGAGCGGTTGTAATAAGTAACTATGCATGTGCTCAGGGCTTTGCATTTGCAAAGGAGGTTCACATATGCCGTTTCATTTAAACTTCATAACTTTAAGTGGGTGGTGTTGTCCCCATTTTACTGCTGAGGAAACTGAGGCTCAAAATGTCAGATGTCTCACCTGAGGTTATGCAGCCGAGGAGGAGCCGAGTCAGAACTTCAACCAAGTTGCCATCTCCAGTGAAGAGCAAGTTCCCGTCGATGTTGTTCTGGGACCTAGGGTGGTGTCTCTTGGCTTACAGAATAAAGCCCCACACTCATCCCCACAGTTGAGACCCTTCGTCACGTGGCTGGCCAGCCCTCCATCCCACTGTCCAGCCTGATGGACTCCTGTATCAATCCACAAGTTTCCTGGCAGACATCCAATATCCCCTTGGCTCTCCCTCTCCCATGGCTCTGCTTCCACTGGCCTTTCCTTGGGAAGCCTTTTCCCAGTGTCTTGCTACCAAGCCCACCTGTTCTTCCTGGACCAAGTCATGCCACCTCCTCCAGAATGCCTGCCCAGATTCCCCTGGCCAGGAATCAGATCTCATCCCTCCGTATTCTCAAAGCTGCCCAATTGCAATTCATTTATTAGTTGTATAATTAGTTATTCAATGACCATTTCTCTTCTTGACTGCACATGCCAGGGAGCCAAGGACTTAGCACAATGTGTGACACACAGTAGGCATTCAAAAATGATGTGTAGAATGAGTAAATAGATGATTGAATGAGCAAACGGATGAATGAATCAAGTATTGAACATCTTTTATGTTCAGGAACCTGCGCCAAGCACGTTACACACATGGTACATACTTTAGAGGACTGCAGTCAGGATGAAACGAGAGAAAGCAAATAAAATGCAGGGCCCAAAGTCTGACACATTATAGATGCCTAAGAAATCTTAGCTGTCATGGTTACCATCATCATTTTTTATTATCATGTCATCATATTGTCTCAATTAAATACTTAAAATTTTTTTACCTCCGATTTTATCTATGTATTACAAATGAGGAAATTGAAACTCAGAGAAGTTAGGCAGCTTATCTAATGTCACATAGCTGGTAAGTGGTGGAGCTGAGATTCAGGTAGAAATTCAAACACAGGTTTGTCTGACAGTAGCAAAGCTGTCTCCTTGGCCATCACACTATTCCACTGTCAAATTTGCAGGGAGCCTGGAATTGCATTGTTAAGGTGGCTCTGAAGTGCAGAACCATGCCTACCTCCATCTCCCCATCAGCTCCAGACAAAGTACTGTACTACACAAGTCAAGCTTATGTTGGTACAATATTCTTTGGGACAGAAAGAAAATGTCTACAGGGCAAGTTTAGGACAGAGATGGCTTCTGTAGCCACAGAGTGTTTTGTCCTTTGTCCTTGCCCATTTGTTCTCAATCAGCTGAGCACACGGGTGCCATAATCACTCTGGACACCAACCCAGACAAAGCTGCTTTGTAGATGATGGCATCAGAAAAATTTAAAGAACCAAAAGTGATAGTTGGAATGCATCCGGTGATTCTCTGATTTTATACAGGAGGAAACTGGGAGCTGGGCGTGGTGGCTCACATCTGTAATCCCAGCACTTTGGGAGGCAAAGAAGGGAGAATCACTTGAGTCCAGGAGATCAAGGAAATTGGAGACCCAAGAACAGTCAGCAAATTAGAGGGGCCAGACCAGAGCTCAATCCTCTGCCTTCTAGTCATTCTGCTTTTTTCTACTACACAAATAAGATATTTTTCTCAAATACGTGGCTCCACGTTTTCTGTCCACTAAAATGTAAGGTCTTTAAAGGCAGAGACAAGAACATAGTCTGGTCCAAAGTCAATATTTGCTCACCATCTGTCCTTCCCAGACCCTGCCCATTGGAGCCCACCCAAACACATGAGGGTCTCTGACATGGTAAAGGGAACCTCAGCAGAGATGTGGCTGTGGCCCAGATTTCGGTATCACTCAACCACTGAGAGGGGCAAGAGTCATTGCAATTATCTTGTCCAGTGTTTCTCAGTCTCACCTTAACTAGGGACCCTCTTTTCTCAGCAAAAGCTCAACAAGAAGTCTAATTTGAAAGCAGGAGTCAGAGCATTCAGATCCTGTCCACCTCTATCCCCAGTAAGGGCCTCCACAGGCACAGTTGGAAATCCTATCATCTGGTCTACCCAACCTGTGTATGCCAATCACCATGACAGTAACACCTGTGTCAAAAGTTTATTTCTCACTTATCTCATGTTCCAATGCAGTGGGGTCTCTGCTCCATACAGTCACTTGGGGACCAGGACCCTTTCATTGCATGGCTCTAACATCTCCTAGGACTTCAGCATCCTCCACCGAATCCCCTACATCTCTCCAGCACAGAGAGAGTGAGTTGGGAGCTGCACAAGAGGTTTATCCCACTTCCACAGACACTGCACAAGTCACAGAACAATTCTACAGCCTCACCTAAGTACAAAGGAGACCGGGAATTATAATCCGACTATTCAGGAAGGAAAGATGGGATTTGGTGAAAGCACGGCATTCTCTGCCACTTCATCACTTTATACATGAGCACTCTGAGGTCCAGAGAGGGAAGGTGGCTGTTCCCTGGTCACACAGCTTGCTAACACCCAAATCTATTGACTTCCCAGCCAGGGCTCATCCATGCAGTGCAGTCTGCACCCACAGGAGGTAACATAGTAAAACAAGAAACAAAACAAACAACAACGATAAAATTTAAACCTTTGCACATAGGCAAACCTGGATTTGAATCTTCACTCTACAACCTATCAGCTGAGCCAGGTTGGATAAGTCTCTGGCTCCTCTGAATCTTAGTTTCCTAATCTACAGCGTGGAGGTAGCAATACTGACTTTAATAGATCATTAGCAGAATTCCATGTACACAGAAACCCCAGTCCAGGGAAAGAGGTAGTGGGGAGAGAGACTGGAACCCAAAAGCTTTAATTTTGCCCCACTCTTGCACCCCCTGGGCCTTTCTGATCCCCCTTTCGCTGCTCTAATATTTCTTCATAGCATTTATTACCTTCTAACAAAGTATATAATTTAGAAACTTATCTTTATTGTTTATGTCTGTATCACTCTCTAGAATGTAAAAGATATGAAGGTATTTTGTTTTGTGAATGTATCCCAAGATCCTAAAACAGAGCCTGGTACAAAGGAACCATGCAGCAAGCACTTGATGAATGAGCGAATTATTCAATCAATTATTCCATCAGAGGATGGCACCTAATTGTCATCATGCTCATTCATCAGTCTTGCTACTGCCCTCCTAGGGCATCTATCCTCTGAAGTTCTCTCCCCTCTACCCATTTTTCACAAGGAATATGCTACTGAACAGACCGTGGATTGTTCATTCCTCACTTGGTCACACCTGTTGGGAGGTGCTTTGGAATCATAACCCATGGCATCAGAGTTCTTGGCAGAAGAGCCACCAGAAATAGAAAAATGTAAAATTACTCTGGTTCTCCATTCCTTTTACAAAATACCTTCGAATCTCTTACCTCATGGAGTTTGCATTCTAGGGAGAGAGACAGACATAAACAATAAATATAAGTTTGTAAATTATATACTTTGTTAGAAGATAATAAATGCTATGAAGCAATATTATATCCTTTCCTCCCACTGGCCAAATCTATCTGGAATCCAGAGAAAAAGAGATTTCAGAAAATATTTTCTGAAATGCAGAAGGCAGAGAATAGCAGGGAATGGATCCAAGAGCAAACTGGCACAAAATGTTGTTATTTTTTTAATCACCAGCATTGGAACATACCTGGCACATAGTAGGTGGCCACTAAGTGGTTCATTAGATGGTAGAAATAATGAATTCTATATGTTTTGTGTCCTGCACACTTTCTGAGGTTGAAATCTTACATGATCTATTTATAACTGACTCCAGTGATCCCCACCTTCTGGTCTTAACACACTTGTGTCATCCCGGCAGTTGAGTGTGAATAGAACCTGTGACTTTCTTCAAACCAATAAAATATGGCAAAAGTGATGGGAAGTCACTCCTATGATTATGTTAAACTAGTTAAGACTCATATTACAGATGGCCTTTGCTGGCTTGAGGAAGTGAGCAACCATGTTGAGGAAGTTTGCATGACAAGGGGCTGTAGGAAGCTTTTGGCAGTTGTAGGCAGCCTCTTGTAGCTGAGGGAGACCTCCAGCTGTCAGGCAGAAAAAGCCACTGCCCCAAGACTCCTACAGATGCAGGGAGATAAATTCTGCTGAGAACTTGAATGAGCTCAGAAGCCAGTTGCTCCCCAGTTGAGCCTTCATATGAGAATGCAGTCAAGTCAATGCCTTGCCTGTAGCCTTGTAAGACCTGAGCAGAGGATTCAGCTCAGTTAAGCCATTCCTGGACTGCTGACTCCTAGAAACTATAGAATAATAAGTGTGTGTTGGCTTAAGTTGCTCAGTTTGTGACAACTTGCTACATAGCAATAGAAAATTAATATGAACACTAACTTATTGGGGTGGGGAAGGGGAGGGCAATAAATATTGAAGATCTCATTATGCAATTATCAAATTCCATTTTCTTTCTCCCCAGCAGGTAACTAAGCTACAGTCTTCAGCTTTCCTTGCCAGAGATGTGGCCAGGTACCTGAGATCAAGCCAAAGGAATGTACGCAAAAAGCTACAGCTGCCACTCCAAGGCCTGTGGTGCCAAGTAACCCTCTACTTGCTCTTTCCCCATCCTCTGGCTGAATGGAGAGGCGTCTGGCACCTCGAGGGGGCAGAGCTGAAGTGGAAGCCAGATTCCTGACTCGCTGCTTGAGAGGCTGCCTAACACTCACTTTTTAGGAATTTACCCGAGTCAGAAATAAATACTCATTTTGTTAGGCCACTAAGGTTTTTAAGTTATCATTTGCAGCTACTAACTATTGTAAATAGGAAGATAAGTAATCTGTTTTGAGCCCTCACTATGTACTAAGCACTTGGCTAAACACTTTACAAAGGTTATCTTCTGCAACTATCTGGTCAAGCCTGTAATGTAGCTTTTGTTCTTCCATCTTCCAGTTTAGAAAACTGAGACTCTGGAAGGTTAAATAACCAACCTCTCACATGGCTAATAAGTAACAGAGGCCAAATTAAAAACAGACTCTGACTCCAAAGACAATGGAATCTGTAAAAAAGATATGACCTGCAGAAGACAGGAACGAGGTATTTTGGGACATGAAAGTAAAAACAATTCACTCTGAGCAAGAAGATGGGCACATGCTCCAGGAGGAGGAGGCCTGTGAGATGGTCTTTGAAGATGGGCAGTATTGAAACAGATCAAAGTGAGCAATGCATCTCCAGCACAGAAAACAACCTGGGCACATGGGCAGAGGTAGAAAAGTACAGGACCCAGATGGAAGAGAGGGAGGAGCCATGTGTCCAGGGTGCAGGTGCAATAGGAGATAAGGGGGTGGAAAGGCTAGAAAAGGAGTTTGGGTTTAAATTATGGAGGATCTTGGATTGCCAAAAATACAATAAAAAATAAATAAAGGCATTTGTACTTACAATATTAAATGTTTTTGAATAGAAGAGTTATATAATCATAGCTGTACATCAGAAGCCTAATTTAGCATAATCTTATGTAAGCATAAATACTCTCTTCTGATTTTTGTATTGGTGAAAATAACACATAGTTTTCTTCCTCACAGTCAGAGAGATTTACCAGAAGTGATTTCAGTAAGCGCTAATGAAACCCCCTTCCTAAGCACACAGAAGTAGTTTCATTAGATGACAGTCACACTTGCCATGTTTTGTTGGCAGCAGCGCCATATCTCCAAGTGTATATGTGTGTACATGCATCTATGTGTGTAACACAGATAGAAATATGCACACAGCCTGTGCAGAAGGGATGCTTTGTCCAGACCAACGCTGCCACTGGCACACACACAGGACAGACGGTGATGCCAAAGCCTCCTGAAATGCTGTGTGTCTCTTTCACATTTCACAAGAGGGGCAGTCATCTCCTTTGCAATTCAAGTCCCTGTCATGTCTTCAGACACGTGATAGATTTCCTTTTCATAAACAAAGGAGCTGCTATCCCATCCATGACCACAAACAGTACCCCGTGATTTCAGGGCCTGAGAAGGAGCATCTGAAGGGCTACTGCTTGCTGACTTCCATTCAGTTCCACAGATACATGCGGGCCATGGGCAGGTTATTTGGCCATAAAGAGATGACTCCTGAACCATCTCCCTCCTAAGGGAGCTTCTAGTTAGGAGGATGAACCAGACATACCTGCAGATGGTTAGTAGAGGGTAGCCGTGACTGTGCTGGTCCCTACTGTGGGGTGCTGCAGAGATATATCAGAAATTGATTGGCCCAACATTTGGATGGACATTTTCAAGGCCACTGCAAATTCCCATGACTCAGTCTTCAGGCGCTCCTCCTTCCCAGCTCCTCTACTCCTCTACTCCTTCTCAGCCTCTGAGCAGAAAGAAGGAATTTGAGCTGAGCTCATGAAGGCTGCCCAGCACAGCAAATGAAATGCAAACTTTGGACCTCAATATCTGGGTTCAAATCCTGGTTTGACTGTTCCAAAGATCCCTAGACTTTGAGTAAGTGACTTACTTTCTTTAAATACTAGAGAATATTGGGGGAATTAAAAGAGAGACTGATAATTGATTAGGTGCCTGGCACAAAAAAGGCACTCAGTAAATAACTGCTATTATTATCCATTGTTCCTTCCCATAGTGAATACTGTGTGTAAATGGTATTGCGGAGGTATTTGGAATTTGGGGGAGATGTTTCAGCAAGTCAGGAACTTCTGGGCAGTATGTGATCTGTCTTGATCACTTAGACCCAAAATGCCAAGTATCAAGGTCATTTCAAGTCTAGAATCATCGACCAATATATCCTCACTTTGGACCAGCTGCAAATCTGATTAAAAAAAAAAAACTTCTCTTTCTTCATCTGGATTGTGAGAAATGATCAACTGGACTGAGCCTGAGGCAGAGGCCTGGGCACAACCAGAATTCCTTCCTGAGCAATGACATTGACCCAATGACTGATTTCCTCTGGGTTTAATTGTTAACAATAACTCCCTAACACGTCCTGGTATTTTACCGCCATATACTCATCCTGTCTGCCAAGATATCCTGAGAGATTTGATCAAGTTCCTCAGGGACTCCAACATTAGACACAACTATGGTGTTCTCTGAGATGAAGATGGGAGTTTGCTCAATAATGTTACACAACAAAATTTGGGTCTGCTTGCTCAGTGCACAGAAAAAGCCAAACACTGACATCAGGATTTGCAGCGAGAGAAAGTGAGACATTTATTGCAGGGTCTCCAAGGGTCCCTCCAAGCAAAGAGGGATGGGCAATTAACACTTAAAACCCAACCTCCCCAGTGGCTTACAAGCATGGTTTTTTTTAAGACAGGGTACATTTCAGGAAAGCAGAAATTACCAGCAAAAATGTAAATCAATACATGGAGGTTATGCATTGCTTCAGCCCAAAACGGTAGGACATCTTGAAGTGAAGCTTTGAGGGAATAGTTGGATTTAGATATTCTTTCATTTGCAACTGATTAAGGAAGCAAGGCTTTGTCTAAAAGCTTGGGGTCAGCAGAAAGGAATGTTAAGGTCTGGCCTGTGGACATCACTCTCTCCAGGCCCCACAGGAAAAAATTTAGAACAAAGAGTTTAGTCCCCACTACTGAGGTCTACATGACAGCAATGGACATTTTCCATCCAGTGGGGATGTGCGTTTCTAAAAACAACTCAAGAACATGGGTTAAGGTGTCATCTTTTTGTTTCTACAGGGAACAAAAACACCTTGTGAGCCTTCCTTGCTTGGAATATGACTGCTTAAGTTACCACTATCTTCTTGTTTATCAGGTTGCTCATTTACATCTCAAGACTAACCACGTGCCTGGAATTTTCCTTGAAGGGACTCTAGATTTTTCCTTTATTTGTGTGCTTGGGGATTCCTGGCAGGCTCCTAAAAGGCGTCCGTGCTCTATCTCAACAGGGGCTGGTGAAGAGTGATAATTACAGGCCACACTTGAAACCCTCTTGATAGAGATTCGAATCTGGACTCTACCACTACCATGAAGCTTTCTGAGTCCCCAATTTCCTCTTTAGAAAACTTAAAACCACAAGCCAGATTCGTGGACTTGCAGAGGAAGTTCACTGTGATACAGCCTGATTCCCATCTAGCCCCAGGCCTGGCCCTTGTTAAACAGTGGCCCCTTTGCTCTATGCAAAGGGTTTCTAGCTAGAAACTTGGAGAGGAAACAACGCCTTTGCCCTTCTAAGCCAGGTGCATAGGTTTGTTTGCTTGAGCTCATCTCAGAAGATGAGAAAAGGGGCACTAGTCCTGGAGACTCTCCAACAAACCACTTACCAAATCTCTATACTTTTTGGCAGAACATTCCAGTTTCTTGCCTACTCCAAGAACAACATTTGCAAAAGCACATCATGGTAGACACATTAGTACATCCGAGACTGGGATGATTCTGGCCAGAACCAGAGAGTCCCACTTTCTCCCTGGGGGTTCCTTTCTGAATTAACAAAGGAGTGTCAGAGCTGAGCTTCATTTGAATATTCCAGCCATTAATCCTGGGCACTAGCCATTAATCCTGGGCACTAGCTCTTTGGGTGCTTTGAATACATTTTAAGGATCATTGCAAATTTGATTGCCATCAATAAAATTGCAAACAATATAATTATATTTGTTTGCTTATGTCTAAATAGGTGCACACATGTGAAATGTGAGTATGGTAATACAAGCAAACATGCATGCATATACATATTCGTGCTTTCAGATGTATATAGATTCATACCTACACAGCACAGAAATGCACTTCTATAACTTGCAAAAATAATCTACTTCTTCTATGCTATACTGGAAAAAAAATCAAATCTAAGCATGGAGCAACTGAAAAAAACTACATGTATCATTCACCTGATTTCAATTGTGCTTCCCTTTGAACCTCAGCCAAATCATTTTGTACATTAAAAATTGGTCAGGGATGATAAGATTCCATTTTCATGGTTGGTAATGCAGAACCAGGGAAAGAATACAATTACAGACCCCTGAGTAAACTCTGCGAATGTCAACTTGATGTAAATGATCAAGTGTCGACAAAGGGGCCAGGGAGGGAGGGAGGGCTTGGAGAGGAAAAGAGAGCTGAACTCCAAAAAACAGAAAGAGACAGACAGACAGAAAGGATGAGAGATAAGACTCCAGCATCCCTGTCAGACCATCATGTGACTGAAACAGGTAGCTCTTGGGGCTCAGGAATTTTTTTAAGCACTTGCTCTCAGACTAGTCTTGACTGTGCCCAGGTTTTGCACCTAAATGCATTTATTAATTCCCCTAACATTTTCTAGGCACCCACTTAGGCTAGTCAATGCCAAACAAGGGGAATAAAATAGGTTGACTGCAAAAGGCTCAGGTCAATCCTGTGGCATTTCCCAGAGGAATAAGAATAGCAGATGTCCAAATAGAGAAACTACCCTGGTACCCAAGGCTTTTGTGCAGGTGGACACATGTACAAAGATCCCTTCTGAGGCAGAAAGTCAACTGGCTCAGCCAACTCCTCCCACCATCATCTGGGTCAAGGGGGTAACATGAGATAGCCCCATTTTACTTTAAGGCTGCCCCTAGTGGGACATTATGCTTCAAGACATGGCCAGAAAATGAAGGGTCTCAAGGATCATATCATGCAAAAAACTGTTGTAAGAACTGGGACTATTTCTCTTGAGAAGCAAAGACTCAGGGGCATGATGTCTGTCATCAAACATTTAAAGGAATGTTAAGACTTGGGACAGGGTAAATCAGGCTTCTAGAGAGTTTTGGAGGTCAGACTCAGAACCAGAAGATAGAAATGGCCAGAGTAGATTTCTGTGCATTGTAGTAGAGGCATGCCCAACAGACTGAGCTGCTTTGGAAGGTAAGAGCTCCCTGTCACTGCAGCTATGACAGAAGGCTGGTTGATCACTTGTGTGGACTATTGTAGGAAGCATTTCTGCATTGGAAGGAGAGAGGTATTGACTGGATGATATTTAAAGATGCTTAAAAGGGGAGACCATAAATTAGAATTTGAGTAAGAATCAACCTTGGGGATTGCAGAGGGAGGAGAGTCTGAATTCATAACCTGCCCTCTATATACCTTACATGAGTTCCCCAGGTCCTGGCTTCTCACATCGTGGGTCATCTTATATCTAGCAAACAGGACCACACAGGGAAACCTGCATAGCCTCTTGTCCTAGATGGTTTCCACATCCCCTTTCCCTGGCTGGAATGTGCATTCATTCTCTGACTCAACAATCTTGGGTACCTGTATGCCAGGCACTCTTCTAGGGTCTGAAGCTACAAAGGTATGCAAGACACTCAAGACCTCTGGTATGTACCTGATCTGTTAGTGCTGGACATGAAGGCAGTCAGGCATGGACTCAAGTGTTAGTCATGAAGTCAAGCCGGCAGGAGCCCTTCCAACCACCTAGAAACTCATCAGTACTTGTGGGGATATTATATGGCACACGGTCTCTGGAGCACAGCCAAAGATAAGCTTCACTCAACTGAAGGCAAGAATTGCACCTTCAGGCCTTCCCTCACCTCTCTGGTCATGGTGTTATGGTGATGGAGGGTGGCAGAATGAAGTAGCCATGAACTGAAATACAGCAGCTGGACAATGAGTTTTCACATTATGAAAGGTATTGTCCACATGCGTTCCTTTAAGCCAAGCTTGGGAAGTCATATGGCCACTCCTGTGATGCTAGACTGTCAAAAAAGGGCTCTGAGCTTCTGGGCACCATACTGTTTTTTGTCTTCTCTCCATTACCATGGGAGTTCAGGGAGTGAAGGCTGGGTTCCCATTCTGGGATTCTATGACTCTGGCTTTGTCTTGGATTTCCCACTTCCCTGCCCTGGCATCCTCACAAGGGAGTCAACTGGATCTCCTTTAATTCCAGAAATTGACAGGATACCCAACAGGTTGCTTCCCAGTTGCCTGTGAGGATGGATCATCAAGTGAAATTCAATTACCTTGTAATTACATGTGTCGACACCAAGGCCATCTTCCCACCAGCAGTAGATTCAGAAGAGTTGTCCTTATGCTCCTGCCTTCCCATGGACTCTAACGTGGCTGGAAGGATGTTTGCACAGCCAGTGTCTCTACCCAGGAACAGCTGGAGATGAACAGGAGGCCAGCAAAGGAGTTCTGCAGGTGATGACATCAGAGGACCACCAGGATCTGGTTTAGAAAATGGGGTGTGTTGAACACAGCCACTTCTGAGGTCCCATCTTACTAAACGAACCTCAAATTATATCCACCACCATCCTTAAGGGCAAGACCCAGGTCTTATTTTTCTGTTTTCCTAGAGTCTCCTGTTATACCTGGATAACTGACTTGCTAGGTAAGAACAGAACAGAACAGAACAGTGAGAAGGGATTCTCTGTCTTTCCCACAGGTGCTTCAGGACCAGCTCACAGTGCTGATTTGGGAGGCGGAAGGCTCTGAAAAATAAGAGACTTCCAAAACCACTCTTCCAATGGCCCACCAGCCTCATCCATGAGGAAGTCCTGAGTTGTTCTATGAAAAGCATGCTCAGTGAGGCAGGTCTGAGGGCTAAACATGCACAACATGCATGGAATGGTGAAGACAGGAGAAAAGCTGACCTGGGATGGGATCCACTGGGGACTGAGGATTGTGTCCTTGGCAAGACCCAACGAGAACAAGCATTTTGCAGGACAAAAGAAAACACATTCCCCCTACCATCCCATCATCATTCAAAAGCCGAGAGCAAGACTGATTTTTCCAATTTATTTTAGAATTATCAACCAAACTGATTAAAGCAGCTATCAACTTCGGTTGTTCTTTATGTGTCGTCCTCATTTCACATTTCCAATGTTTTTTCGCGTGCAGGCTGCATAAATTATTGAAACATTATTTTATTTATCCATCCCCCTGTGACAGAAATAGGTTTTCTGAAAGCAGATCTTTCCCTAATCAGTTTTGTTTTTCTTGGTTTTGCTTCCAAATAGCTCTGTGAATTTTAGCTGACAGATGTGTAGCACTGGTTTGCTTCTTTAGGGTGAACCAAGCCACGATGGGAAGATAAAGAGCAGTTCTGGATTCCAGAGTCCCTGGAAATGTGTTATTGGTGGAGATAAGTCCCTAGGAGATAAGAGACTCCCCAAATGTGTCCATATAGTGTGCAAGAGGGAGATGGTAAAACGACACTGTGAGTCATCAGGGCTCGGGGCAACGGAGCCTAACTTCATGGATTCTTCCCCTGGGCTATAGACCTCCACTTCCAGACAACGGGTCATGTCCAGTGGGAGGCCAGAAAGCAACCAAGTCCCAAGATGACCATAGACAGTTGTGGGTTTCTATCTTGTATAAAACCAGCTCAGTGTTTCCCATCACCACAAAAGATAGATATTCTCAGGAAATCATCTGAAAAGGGCCACTTTGACAACTACAAATATTTAAAGTGTGGGATCTGTTGCATCTTCATGCCTTTGATTGATAGTATTGGGGGATGAGGAGCAATATATTTAGCCAAGGAAGGAAACATGCAGATGTCAAACCAAGATGTGCCAAAGACAATGCTAAGGCTCCATGTGCTGGCATGAAGGGACTTTCAGGGTCTGGAGCCATGGGACCTACAAAGAGCCATGCATTGTGCCGGTCCCACCCTGAACTACAGTGCACGGGAAAGGATGGGAGCCAGAGGGAAAGATGAGCAAGTCACTCCTCCAGTTTCACTGAAACCCACATCCTCTCAGGCCAAAAGTGAAGGTAGCAGCTTGACTTCCTCACGCCAACTGCCTTGAGATCCCGGGTTTGCTTCTGCATCCGCCACCCCCGCCCCGGCCCTTGCATTGACTGAGGCCTTGGGTCCTTAACGAAGTCACAATCAAATGCTGGCCCTGTCATTTCTATTTAAGAGACAGAGAGAGATACAGCTGAGATCTAGAACCATCTTAGTTCAGAGAGCTGCAGCTACACAGCCTTAGGAGTTTGGAGTCATGGGCTTAGCTCTTTAAGAATGTCAGAGAATCATGTAGAAATCAATCTGGTGTACCACTCAACTCTTCAGTGTGCTAAAACCTTCCTTGGGTCCATGCCATTCCTAACGTAGTTCCTTGGTTTTAATTGCCATTGATGGTAAACTACCATCCTCAGGAACAGCTTTGCCACTGTAAGACACATTCCAACCCCAGAAGCCAGAAAGAGGGAGACATGCCCATTTCACAATGAAGGAGGTGTGGTAAGTATCTTTGCATATGCTGTTCCCTCTTCTTGGAATGCTTTTTCCTTGCCTGGGCCCCCCACCAAACTCCTACTCATCATGACAGCCTTGGGTGAACCACTGACTTCTCCATAAAGATTTGCAGGTCTTGTTCAGGCAGACTATGGCAACCTTTCTTGCAGTGATTCTATCTGAGGTCAGGTTTCCTGCAAAGCAGAGGCTAAGCATGGATCTCCACCCAGGCCACAGGACTCACTGTGACAGAGAGTTCTTCAGGATAGGTTGATAAAGGAGAGAGGGCTGCAGGACAGGCGAGGAGTTAACAAGGAGGTTGCCTCAGGTCAAGTTAGGCCACGACCTGCTCCGAGGGTAGGGTAGGAGCATAAACACACCCATAGAGTTCCTCCTTGAAGACTTTGTTCCTCCTGAACTAGTCATTTATCAACAATCTGCTGCCCACCAAGCCAAGTGGACATCCATCTGCCAAAGGCAGTTCTCCAGAGAAAGAGGACAGCTAGAGTGTTCACAGCCAGCACTCTCAGCAGTTGGGCACTGCAGTGGTTGCATAAAGGGCATCTGCATGGGGCACCAACGGTACCCATACAGACCTTCTCCCAGGGTATTTTATATACGGTGCCATTGTGATAGTAATGATCATTTGCTGAGCTCCTACTTAAGTCACACTCTGTAGTTGTGGCTTTGTTGTAGTTGTAGTTTGCCATCCCATTTACCACAGATGGCCTCAACAGAAAGTAAAATCCTTATTGAACAGAAGCATCAGTTCAGTGCACCCTGAGCCAGGCCCTTTCTGGGCTCTTATGGTAGATTATTACTTGTCCCCTTTTGCCTGTAAGAGGATGAGGTACAGTCACTTATGGCCATGAGACTTCCTTGCCCCACTGGCATCAGGCTTGGTCATATGACTTGCATTAGTCATACTATGGGTGGAAAGATACACAATACCACAACATGGTAAAGCAGAAAAATTCAGGGGTCAGGAGAGGTACCAATGAGGACAAGGTCTGATGGCCTCAGATCTAACTAAGTGAAAGAAAAGAAACATGCCACCACGTGTGCAAAGTCCCTGTGGTGGAAGGGAGCATCATGTAGTCAAAGATTGTGAGTAAGGCCAATGGCTGGAACGCAAAGAAGGAAAGCACAGTATAAGTGAGGGCTGGAGACTTGGCTGGGGGCCAGAACTGCAAAGTCTTGTAGGTCATCTAAAGGATTTGGATCTTGCTTTTAAAAACAATGAGGAGACAGAGAAGAGTTTACCACTGGGCTTTTCCACTAACAGTTGGGTGGATTAGGCAGGTCATGTGATTTCTCCAAGCTTCTTTCCTTGTTTGTAAAATAAAAGTACAGGACAAAGTGACTTATCCTGTTACCTTCTTCCCCCTTTTCTGCCTTTATTTTATGGTTTGAGGCAGAGAACATTCCCATAGTAAGACACAAGTGTCCCAGATCATGGAATCTCATCTTTGGCAGGATTTTCCTGAAATATGAGTGATATTCACATCCACCAACTGTCACATCACACTGTATTTCTAACATTAGTCAATAAAAAAATAAAAAATCAATTCGGTTAATCTTCTTCAAACAAAAGAACACAGAAATCTCTTAATAAGAAAAAAAAAAGCCTATTTATAATCAGATCAAGAAAACTGCATGTAATGTGCTTTGTGCCTCAAAACTAATTTCTTTAAAATTTTTAATTTAGAGTGCACAAAATAACTATTTTAAAAAATATGCAATTGCATGACTAATTCCATATTAATGAAACTCAACATCTGTGGCTTTTCACATCTGATAGAGTTTAAAAATTACCAAATTAAAGGAAAGGATTAATTTGTTTTGATTTACTAATATTGGTTAGCCATTAAAATTTATTTTCCCCCATTCTATGATTTTTTTTTCTTTTTTGGTCATTACCTAGCTCTGTTCTGTCCTTCAATAATTTTAGAATTACAGTAATCACCTTAAGCATCTTGCCATTCACGCAAGGTATCATTATTCATAAATATGTACTCTGCTTCTTTTTAGCTGAACAAAGTCAATAATCGTAAAATATCATCATCATTTTTTCATTCAATTCAATTCCCAGCAACTTCATTTCTGAATTTCTCTTTACTTAGAATATCTGATGTCCAAATGAAATTGGAGCAATTGCCAACACAAACATATGCCCCTCTCCAGTTCGCATGTGGTTTTTCTTTCTCGGCGTTTGCTGCACAGCATCCAAGTCTTTATCTGAGTCTTTCTCCCCAGCTATCCATGCTTCTGGCCACCGTCACCTCTACGGTTGATTTATGCTTGGGACACACCAATTAATTTTACAACCAACTACTAAATCAAAGTTCTTTCAGCATCTCCTATGGATAAAACCCAGTGCCCAGTCCTATGGGGGCATGTAAGGAAGCACGCCTCCTCCTGCCCTTCCAGAGCCACAGTCCAGTGCCAGACACAGTGACAGCACACGTGAAACTGACATGAAACTGAAGTCCAGTCTCACAAAACAAAACTTTGTTTTTATTGACTTAAGCGCTTCACAATTAGGGGACTGGCAAGGAGTAAGGGTTAGGTGCTTGTCATCTTGCTACCCTTCGTCTCTCTGGTCCTCAGTTTCCCCAATTATATGGATCACAGTAGTCTCTTCTTTGTAGGGTTGTTTGGCCAAATGAGAGGAAGCATTGGGTTGTTGAATGGCCAAATGTAACTAAGCATTTAAACACAATGTTTAGCACTAAACAACACTCAGTGTTTATTGAATAGATAAATAAAATAAATGTTTCCAAATAACTCCTTGCTGAGAAGAGCTTGTAAAGGAAATCCCCATATAAACGAAGCTCATACTATCTACCTGATGCTGAAATAATCAGTAATTTTCTCAAATTATTAGAGCTGGGATGGGGGTCGACGAATCATCAGGAAAGACAGAAATAAATATCAGAGGGCACTGTCAAGCGGCCAAACAGCCTCTCAAGTCCACATAGTGGCCCTCTCTGTAATGATTTCTGAAATAGCATCCAAACATGAGATAATGCTCTGTAAACTGTAAAGTACTTTACAAAGCTTAGTTGAAAGTAGTTATGTCACCTAAGCACATAGAAAAACTTCTATTGCCTCTTGTGCAATATAACTTTAGATTCAAAAATATGATTTATTTTGGAGAAAAAAAATGTCCTCCTGATTTCCATAACGCATCATGGCAAAAGGTATTATTGAGTTCTTTGTCTAAAGTTTGCTTAAAATTTAGTTAGCTTGCCTTGCTGGAAAAAAAAAAACAAACAGTTTTGTGGAAAATTCAGTGTTCAGATCTGTGGGGAATTCATAATTGGCATTTCCATAACCCAGCTGTCTGGCTGTTGAATGGAACCCTAGAATAAATAAATAAACTAACAAATGAAAAAGCAAACACTCAAGTTCTGTGGTATTTACAAAAAGGAAAGGACAATACAGAATAGAAATAAACTGTCATGAACGGGTCTTACTTAAAATGGCTTGATTGAAACCCTTCTAGTATTCTAAAAATTGAAAGTGACTTTTAACAACTCAAAACTATAGCAAATTGGGAAAAACACAAAGTCTTCCCAGTACCATTATTTTAGAAGAGTCCAATTTTTTTCTGCTGTGATATAGGAAATATTCTGTGACTCAGAATTTTCCATGTTTCCTTTTTTTTCTTTTTCTGGACATTCTAAAATGAGCTGCCTTGGGCTTGGAGTGAAAAGGGCATTTTATGAGAACAATTAGCAAGAAACAAAAGTGGGGTTCAATTTGCCACTTTATTCTGCATCACTGGAAAAAAAGAGAAAAGAAGGATCATGGAGGTCTGTGGCAGAGACTGCTAATAAATATTCAAAATCTGTTTTTCCTTTCCTCTTCACTAACAAAACCCCTATATTTTGGCAGGTGGTAATTTGCCAACTTAAAAAAAAAAAAAAAAGGAAAGTACATTTCCCATTTTTCCTTGCAGTTGGGGCAGCGTGTGACATGTAGGTAGTAAAAGTTGAATGGAATTTTCTGGAAAGTTCTTTAAAGGGAGTTGACTCAGTGGGGAGCTACATCCTTTAAGCCTTCCTGCTTATCACCGACCCAATAGCTGGAGATGCAGCAGCCATCTTGGCACTAGGAGGAAAAGACCCCCAAAATTATAAGTGTCCTGAGCCTGACATTTTGAAGCTGCTGAGCCCATGCTAGCTAGCAGCTGCTTCCTTCTAAAATGTCTTATGAAGCAAAAAGATAACACCCTATTTGTTTAAACCACAGTGGTCCAACCTATATTGCTTGAAATTCCTAACTGACACCAGGTCCTTCGTTTTCAGATTGCTTTTTCAGTGGGAGACTGTGGATTTCCAAATAAGATTAATCCAGAAAATCACAAAGCAAAGATCGACAAATATTTACTGTGGATTTTTAATAAGTGTGCTTCTTCTAAGTCTAAGAGTCACTAATTTCAGCCACACACTCTGAAAGAGGTTTAGCATGTCTAAAGATTTTGATCTAGCAGTCATCTCTCACATGTGTGGAACATGAATATTTGCTCTGAAATATTTAACATGTACACAGAGTTGGAGATGGCAGAACAATCATCACCATGTACCACCTAAGAGTTTAGGAAAGCATTACCAACACAGCTGAAGCCCCAGGTGTGTCTTCTCATCAAATCCTCTTTTTCCCCTACCCTAAAGTAACCACTTTTCTTAATTGAGGACTCATGATTTCTTTATATTTATACTCTCTAAGCAACATATAATATCTTGGTGGTTTTTTAAAAAGAAGGCTCTGGACCCAACTTCCTAGGTTCTAATCTTGACTCTGACATTCACTAGCTAGATGAGCTCCATCTCAAAAAAAAAAAAAAAAAAAAATTACTTAACCTCCTAGTGCTTCAGTTTTCTCATTGTCAAATGGGGATAATAATATAGTATTTACCTCGCAGATTTATAACGAGGATTAAATGACCTAATAAATGTATAATCTGCCATCTAGTAAAGACTAAATGAGTATTTATTAGTAGTAGTAGTATTCTCATGAGAATGCATATGGTTTTCTATGGTTTCTTTACTCATATTTTATTTAAATGTCACACAATTTTAAATATAAACCATAATCTAATACAAAGGTTATTGCATTTATAATAAACTATGTTAAATATATAATTGTTTATACTTGATGTCACATATGATGAAATTTTTTTTCACAAATAGAACTGTATTCACCTGCTCCTCCTCTTCCCTACCTCAGATGCAGGCGACATCCACGTTCATCTGATTCTCCCTTCAAAGTCTCTGTCTGATGCACCCCTTCTCTGCATGTCCACTGCCACCCGTGGTCTTGGTTCCTCACTGCCTCTTGCATGGACCACAGGAATAGCCTCAACTCCAGACTGCCTCCCTAACAGTGTCTGATTCACTCTCCATAAAGCAGCCAGAGTGCTCCTTCCTGGAGAAAAAAATAAACCTATCTGATGATGTTCCTGGTTACACACCCGTAGCATATGTAATTTTAAATTGCAAAATTCAAAATAGTTGGACCCCCAAATTCACCTTCTTGAACAATATCCTGTAAAAATACTAGGATATATGTCCCTAGGAGCATTTATAAAAATGTTTATCACCTATCATATTAATAGAAAATCTGGGATCCACCTAAATATGCTTTAATATAGAAATGGGTCAGAGGCTGTGACTCCCACCTGTAATCCCAGCACTTTGGGAGGTCAAGACAGGTGGATTGTTTGAGATCAGGTGCATGAGATCAGCCTGGGCAACATGGTGAAACGCCATCTCTACTTAAAATTTTTTAAAAATTAAAATGCAGAAATGGTAAAATGAGTTAAGTAATATCTGTTATTCAAAGACTCCTTGAATATATTATTAAGCAAAAAAAACTTGGATTATATTGTATATAATAAGTTACAATTTACATAAGGAACAATATAAATATGAGTGTGTAAATGAATACAGACAAGTCTGAAAAAGACATTATTAGCAGTGATTGCCTCTGAGCCAATGTGTGCATGCAAGGGAATTGGAAGAGGTAAAGAGGGATTTTGATTTTTCAACATGTTTTCTGCATTATTTACATTCATGCCAAGTGTCTACTTAGATATTACCTGATATTTTACCCAAGAACAATACATTTTTTATTTTAAAAAATATAATGAAAGATGCAGAAGTCACAAAGCTATAAAGTTAACAATCACAGGTTCACAGAATGTAAAGAGGTAAAAATGACCAACGTTTTTTCTTTTTCACTTTCTTTCTTACTTCTAAAGACATCATACATAAGCAGCATTATGAAGTAAGAAAGAGAAGTTAAAAATGTAAATTTTATCATTGTCATTTAAAACCTGAGGGAGAAAAATAAAACCAGCTCAGAGAAGACAAATGGCTGCACATCACCCCTTCATTCAGCAGAGATTTATTAAGCCCTTGGCACATCACTTAAATTTTTAGAACCTCAGTTGCCTCATTTTTAAAACAGAAGAGCTAATACATGTGGTTCAGATGATTAAATCTAAACAAATATGAAAATATATCAGCACAGTACTTGACACATAAAAATACTTATAATTGTCCAAAATTCACAGAACTAATTTTTTCTCTCTGCTTATCACTATCATTACCACTCTGTAATTCATTATGCTATGTCTAAATGTGGATTTTTATTTTTTAACACTGCTTGAAACTTTTCAAATTACTCTTTATGGCTCTACATCTCTTTGTTGGTATTTATTTGTATTGCTGTATGCTTCATTCAGGAGGTGAGAGAATGTTACTCATTTGCAGCTTCCAATTCACTAATTCTCTCTTCAGCTATCTCTAATCTCTCATTTACTCCATTCAATTTTTGCTTTGTAACTATATTTTTTATTTCCTATACATTCTTTCTCCCAACTTTTTTCTCTTTAAGTTTGGTATTCTGACCTTAATCTAATTGAAAATTATAAACATACTCACTTTAAATCCTTTCAGATTTATCTACATCACAAGTGACATAGCATAGCAGTTAAGTATTAGGAATTCAGAACCAGACTGGATAGATAAATTTTGGCTCTGCCACTGAAATAATTGTAATTGGAATTAACTTTACTGTACCTCTATTCCCCTTCTACTTAATAATTATGATCATTATAATCCATAGTCCATACAGATTTTATGAAGACTAAATGAATTAATGCACATAAGTCATTTTGAACAATACTTGGCACATGTTCAACCTTTAATACATGTTAGCTATCATTATTATTATATTATTATTATTTCTATTTTCCTAGGTTTGAATTCTCTAATGTGTTGGGTATACTGGCTGTCTTTTGTTGCATTGAGTTTCATGTGATTTTTAATTTTTGTTTAAGAGCTCATTTTGCATGGAAGTTTTTTCATGAGGATCTCCCTTTCAATAGGTTTTACAGATGTTTCAGTTCAGACCTTCAATTTTCCAACCCTGAAATAGGTCTTCCACTAGGGGTCTGTACATCCTTGAGATTATGATTACCATCATTATACCTCTGCATCATTCAGGCCTGTGGAAATGACTTTTAGACCCAGTTTTTCTGATTCCACATGCCATGCTCTTATCACTCCTCCACAGCTGCCTCCTTCACAAGTGTTGCAAGGATGCAAACCAGCAGCAGCTTGCAGGGGATTGAGAAAGGTAATGAACTGGAAGTAACAGCAAAATGGTCACTGAATTAATCAGCTCTGGCTGCCATAACAGAATACCACAGACTCTATGTTTTAAACAACAGAAGTTTATTTTCTCAACAATCTGGAGGCCTGAAAGTCCAAGACCAAAGTCCAGCAGAGTTGAGTCTCTAGTAAGGGCTCTCTTCCAGGCTTGTAGATGGCCACTTTCTTGCTGTGTGTTCACATGGCCCTTCTTCAGTGCATTTGTGGGGGGAGAGAGAGAGAGAGAGAGAGAGAGAGAGAGAGAGAGAAAGAGAGAGCAGTCTCTGGTGTCTCTTCTTCTAAGAACACTAATCCTGTGAGATCAGGGCCGCATCCTTATGACCTCATACAACCTTAATTACTTCCTTACTCCAAATATGGCCACACTGGGGATTAGGGCTTCAACATATGAATTCAAGAGAGGGAGGGACTCAAACTTTCAGTTCATAGCAGTCACTCATTCCAGAAGCTCAGCCACAAAAAGGAAAATTATATGGGCTAAAAAACAAAACTGGACAGTGAGGTCAACAGAAAAGTTTTCTAAGATTAGGGAGTTCTTGACATGATTAAAGATTTAAATAAAAGAAGGCATGATTCTGCTCATAATTATCTCTATATGTTCAACACCCAACACAGTGCATTCAATAACTTATTGTTGAATAATTACTGAATGAGTAAATAAATAAATGAGAATGAATGAGGTTGGCAAGAGAGAGATCAAGGCCACCAGTAAGTCTAGAAAAAAAGGATTTTTATCAAAGGTAGGACAAAATCATCATTAAGATTTGGTGGTTTGGTGGTATAATCCTGGTTCTACTACTACTGACTAATTGTGGGAACTCAGAAAAGTTTCTTATTAGCTGGGCCTCTGTGTCTTCATCTGTAAAATGGAAATAATGATAATGCTTCCTTCATAGGATTGTACAGAGGAAAAATTAGGCAATTCATAAATTCATGCATTTATTCTTTCAGTAAAGATCTGTTAAATGGATGCACGGATGGCTATCAAGACAAGTAAGAGAAAAGCATGTTTTCTTCTTTAGAATATGTTTCACTAATACAGAACTTGAGGTAATCTTAATACATGGGAAACTGAGCAATTAAACAGACCTATCCATATCAAAATATAAACAAAATGTAAAATCTGGGCAACTATAAGCAAGATTATACTATTCTGAGGTTGTTTTTGTCATTGTTGTTTTAAGTTTCATAATTTGTTACTATTTTTAAGGTCAAATTGGCTCTATATGCAAATACTGAGTTCCAAGCCATGATTAAAATTGAAGGGAACAAAATGAAAGTCAGACATTTTCTTCTGAAAAAGGAGAAAATTTAAAGTTTGTCTAGAAGACAAGATAATTGAAGCCAGTGGTGATAATCCCCCAATATCATCTTTAGTCAGATGGCTTATATCTTCCAAGATGAAGGTGAAACTATTCTTATTTGGAGCCAAGAAGTGAAACCACAGGCTCTATGATCTGATTTGGTGCTAAAAGAATTATAAGGATGTAAGGATAGGTTTATAGTGATCACACAGTCATTCATCTGAAGGTGAAATAAGTAAACTTCAATAACCCTGGGGTTGAAATTGAGGATCTGATCATATGGTCTTATCTTATTAATGATACACAAAAGCTCAACATGTCCAAAGGAACAGTACATTGGAGGCCAAAAAACCTAGATTGAAGACCAACTTTGCTGTTAATTTGCTGCATTGCCTTGGAGAAACCGCGTACCTTCTCTGGTCCTCATTTTCCCCATGTGAAACATACATGCTCTGATTCCTGCCATGACTTACTCATAAGAAATAAGTAGATTAATAGCAAGAATATTGTCCTGTAAGGTTTTCAGCAACCTATCTGGGCAAAAGTCTAGCTGTTGTTAAGGCTGGGGTTGTCCATAGTGTTTTACAAAGGGAGTTAATTTTCACATCCCTAAACCTTAGAAGTTAGGGCATAGGGCAGAAGGAGGGGCTTGATGCCGATTGATGTTTTCCCAAGCAGAACAGTGTAAGAAAAGGCCCTGATGGAAATCCTTGCAGGTCATGTAGAGGGTGCAGGTGATGAAAGGAAAAGTTAAGGGCTCAGAGATTACTATGGATGAATGTTCATGTCCCCCAAATTCATACTTTGCAATCCTAACCCCCATTGTGATGGTATTGGGGGATAGAGCTCCTAGGAGATGATTAGGTCATGAGGGTGGATCCCTCATGTGTGGGATTAGCACTATTATAAGAGGACACTTAACTCTTAATAGCTTGGGGTAAAAATAAATAAATAAATAAATAAATTGAATTTTTTTTTAAAAAAAAAAAAGACACAGATTTCCCCCCGCTCCTTCCCTCCCTCCCTTCTTCTCCTCCTTCTCTCCCCGTATGAAACTAAAAAGAGAAGGTGCTGTCTATAAGCCAGCAAGCAAGCTCTCACCAGACATCAGACCTGCCAGCACCTCGGTCTTGGACTCCCCAGACTTCAGACTATGAGAAATAAATACTTATTGTTTAAGCCACCCAGTCTATGGTACTTTTGTTATAGCAGCCTGAATGAACTGAGATAGAGACAAATCAGGACCTACTGTTGAAGGACCAAGGAATTAAGACCAAGAAGGGAAGTTGATGTAAAATTACCATTCTTGGCCTTAAATCTCTCTCCTAAGTACTAAAATTGGCATTTGAGGAAAGCTCTGGGTCTATCCATCAAGCTGGGTATATGGACAGGAATATCACCCGTTCACAGAGTCTCAGAGTTGGCAAGAACCACGGTTGTCAAAAAGTGAGCCACGGTCACTCATTTGATGCCGCATCCAGGCCCTGATGGAGTTTGCCGACTATATAATAGCAGATCTAAAAAGTGATGGTCATGCTTGAGTGCAGTTACTCTTACTGGGTCATTGGCTTTCTGAACCAGAAAGCCTCATGTGCATTGCTTTTGTGCTTGCTAGTCAAACGTCCCAGACCTAGTCATTAATTCAGTAGTTTCCCAAAAGTGGGGGCATTTCCCTCTGAGGGAGAACACACAATGATTTTAGGTGGCTTACAGACACAGCACATTAAAAACATTGATTCACGTGTTATCTTTCATCTTTCCGATTACATCCAACAGGAAGCCTCTGGTGCATGCTAGGATGACTATAGCATTTTTCTAATGCTTGCAGGTCTCCCTTTGAGTCTAACTCCCATAGTAGGCAAAACTCTGTAAATGTATTTCCATTGTACATTTCACAGTTACCTTCGATCTATGGCATGGGATCTCGATTTTCCATTTGTAATAGTGATATAAAAGTTCCTTTTTAAGTCAATATATTTACATTTAAAATTAGTTAAAGAAACAAAAGTGCAGTGACTATGGCAAAGAATGGTGACTTAATTCAGGGATGATGGGAGGCTGAAAAACAATAAGTTAATTAAACAGAGCCCAAAGGGTTCAACAGGTGGGAAAGAGGGAAGGAAACTGGCATTTATGGAGTGCCTGCTATATGCCAAGGCAGATGTTAGGCATTGTTTATACTTTGTTTGCTCAATTGATATTCATAGTGAATTTGTAAAAGTGAGAAAGGAGAATGGCTTAAAAGTGCAGACTCTGAAACCACTTACTAGTTGTAGGATGTTGACTAAGTGACCAAACTTCTCTATCTCTCAGATTAGGGTTGCCAGGTTTAAAAATACAGAATGTCCAATGAAATTCGAATTTTAGGTAAACAATGAAAAAAAAGTAGAAGTATATCACATGCAATATTTGAGACACACTTTAAAAATATCTTATTGTATATTTTTAAGATGTATAACATGAAGTTCTGATATACATATACCTAGTGAAATGGTTACTATAGTTAAACAAATTAACACATATCTATCATTTCACATAGCCACTGTGTGTGTGTTTGTGTGTGTGTGTGTGTGTGTGTGAAGCAAGAATACCTAAAAATCTACTGTTAGCAAAAATCCTGAATACAATACAATGTTATTAACCATCATCTGCATCTGATATATTAGACAGCTCTACTTATTCATCCTACATATTTGCAACTTGTATCTTTCGATCTCCAACTTCCCATTCTCCTCGACCATCATCATCTCCCATTTCACATGTAAGTGAGACCATGCAGTATTTTTCTTTCTGTGTCTGCCTTATTTCACTTAGCATAATCCCTTCCAGCTTCAACCATGGTGTGGCAAATAGGAGGATCTTTTTTTCTTTTTCTTTTTTTTTTTTTTTTTTTTGAGACAGTCTCTTTCTGTCACCTAGGCTGGAGTGCAATAGCACGATCTCAGCTCACTGCAGCCTCCACTTCCCAGGTTCAAGTGATTCTCCTGTCTCAGCCTCCTGAGTAGCTGTGATTACAGGCACCTACCACCACATCCAGCTAATTTTTGTATTTTTAGTAGACACCGGGTTTCACCATGTTGGCCAGGCTGGTCTCGAACTCCTGACTTCAGGTAATCCACCTTAGCCTCCCAAAGTACTGGGATTACCAGAAAGAGCCACCGTGCCCAACTGGCAGGATCTTTTTTTTAAGGCTAAATAATATTCTATTGTGTATGTGTGTGTGTGTATACACACACACACACATATACACATATATATTTGTGTATATATCACAGTTTCCTTTTCCACTTGTAGATGGAAACTTCAGTTGCTTCCATAACTTAGCTATTGTAAATAATGCTGTGATGAACCTGGGAGAACAGGTGAGGTGGTGATTTCATTTTCTTTGGTATATACCAAAAAGAAGGATGGCTGGGTCATATGACAGTTCTTTTTTAAATTTCTTTAGGAACCTCCATACTGTTGTCCACGATGACTGCACCAATCTATGTTCCCATCAACAGTGTACAGGGCTCCCTTTTCTCTACATCCTAACAGTTTGCTATCTCTTGTCTTTTTGACAATAGCCATCCTAACATTTGTGAGTTGATATCTCACTGTAGTTTTATTTGCACTCCCATGATGATTAGTGATGTTGAGTACCTTTTCATATATCTATTAGCTATTTTTGTCTCCATTGGACAAATGTCTATTCAAGTCCTTTGCCTGTTTTTTAATCTAGCTATTTGTCTTTCTATTATTGAGTTGTATGAGTTCTTTATACACTTTGGATATTAATTCCTTATCTGATAAATGGTTTGCAATTTTTTTCCCAATTCACAGGCTGCCTTTTCTTTTTTATTGTTTCCTTTGTTGTGCAAAAGCTTTTTAGTTTGATGTAGTTCCATTTTGTGGCCTGATTTTTTGGTGTGATAGCCAAAAAATCATTGCCAAGGCCAACGTCCAGGAGCTTATCCTTTATGTTTTCTTCTAGGACTTTTATGGTGTCAAGTCTTAGTTTAGGTTTGTATACATTTTGAGTCGATTTTTGAGGTATGGTGTAAGATAAAGCATACGAATCAGAAAGGAAGAAATAAAATTGTATTTGCAGATGACATGATTCCATATGTATATAAAACCCCCAAAGAGTCCATAAATATATTGTTACAGCTAATAACTAATAAATTTAGTACATTTTGTAAATTTACTAATAAATTTATTAAATATTTTTCATTAATTATTAATTTATTTATAATTTTGTATTTGTTTATTTATAAATTAATAAAAACAATTTATTTATTATATTTTATATTATATTATTAGATTTCATATTATATTATTAATAAATAAAATTAATTAATTTTAAATTGTTTATCAATTTATTAAATGATTTATTAATAAGTTTATTAGCAGATTTACTAAATTTGCTAATAAATTTAGTAAAGTTGCAGGATACAAAATCAATATAAAAAATCACTTGCATTTCTGCACATGAATAATGACCTTATGAGAAAGAAATAAAAAAGTTTTTCATTTATAATAGCATCAAAAATAAAATAAAATAAAATAAAACATTTAAGAATGAATTGAACCAAGGAGATAAAAGATCTGTATGCTGAAACTCTAATGAAAGAATTGAAGAAAATCCACACCCAAAAAAGATATCCTATGTTGATGGATTGGAAGAATTAATCTTGTTAACATGTCTATACTGCCCAAAGCAATATGTAAATTCAGTGCAGTCCCTAAATTGCAACGATATTCTTCACAGAAATAGAAAAAACAATTCTAGAATTTGTATGGAATCACAAAAGGCCCCTAATAGTCAAAGCGATTCTGAGAAAGAAAAACAAAGTTGGAGGCATCACATTTTCTGATTTAAAATTATATTACAAAGTTATAGCAATCAAAACAGTATGGTACTGGTATAAAAACAGACACATAGGCCAATGGAATAGAATAGAGAGCCTAATATATACAGTCAAATAATTTTTGAAACAGTGTGAAGAAGACACATGGGGAAAAACCAATCTTTTCAACGAAAGGTACTGGGAAAACTGGATTTCCACATGCAAAAGAATGTGATTGGACCCTTATCTTTAGGACATACTTATATTTTAAAAAATGTGTTATTTATCTGAGATTCAGATTTAACTGGGCATACTGTATTTAATCTGACAGTCTTTTCTAAGCTTCTTCCTCTGCAATATGGTAATAATAAGTCTCTGCCTTATAAGTAAATTAACACATGTTAAGTATTTAGAACAGAGCCTGACACATGGTAAATGCTACATAACTGTTTTATTGTTAACTTTCTAATCTTTTCATGAGGTGGCCATCAAAATTCTGCCTCCAAGACGCCTCCATGGAACCCTAGGACTCTGTGGCACATAGTTCAGGAAACCACTCATCCAAACCTAGCATCTATTTTAAGCAAACCAAGAAAGCTCCCTGAGAGCAGGGACCATGCCTGTTTTCCTAAATAGTATATTTCCACCACAAGCACAAGGCCTACAATGAGTTGAAGCTCAATTAATATTATTGAGTAAGCCATTAAAAGATTATCTTGCAGATTAAAAAGGCCAAAATAGATAACTGTGTGGCCAGTGGTTGTACTGGTGCTAGAATCCACCAGTAAATACGCATTGAGAAACCAGGTTAGGTCTTAATGAGCATGTAGTCTAGCTAAAAAGATAAGCACTAAAGACCTCCAGGAAACAAGAAATGATAGCATGCAAGAGACACCCGATTTATGGTGTCTTTTGGAGCCTCTAAGAATGGGATTGTTTTGTTCGGGTCTAATCCAGGCCTCGTCCTATGAAGCTGTGTCCTGACACTGCCAGTTCACACTGCCCAATTGGAGTCTCTGGATTTACTTTTGCAATGAATTCACATAATTGGTTAAACAACAACCAGCAAGTGTTACTTTAGCAGCTACTGAAAATTAGCCCTACGAAAGGCACAGGTGTAATTCAGAAAAGCGTTAAGCCAGTAGTGTGACCTCATAGCCGCACAGTCAGAAAGATGAGACAGGTACTTTAAACAGCAAGAAAACAAGAGATGAAGCATAATATTGAATGAGGAGGAAAAAGTTGGTGTGTCCTATGTGGCCACTGGGGAGAAAATTAGGACCAGTGAGGAGAAATTATAAGAAGGCATATGTGAAGGTAGTTTCTGACAAGTAGAACTATCTAAAGACAGAATGAATGGCACAGGGAAGCAGTGAGTCCTGTGTCACTGGAGGCATACAAGGGAAGTCTGGACATTCCTTCGTGGGAATATTGTACAAAAGAGTCCACAGGAAGCTGGCCACACTGGTCTTCGTGGTTCAGTCTGCACCTAGTATGCAATGTAACCAGTACCTGAATTGCATCGTCCAGTTTGGGGTTGTCCACATTACTCAAGAATCAAGCCTGTATCTGAGACGATATTGTGCTTGACAGCCGAGCTGAGAGCTGGGCTCAAGCTCCATGAGCCACACTTCCCCTAGCTGCTAAGTGTTGGGGGAGGTGTGGGGAGTGCAGAGGAGATAAGCATGCCAGTAGGAAGGGGATAGTTTTCCTCTCCCCTATTCAGAACTATTTGCACTCCCAGCAAAGCTAAACTGCACAAACCACACCACTTACAAGGATTGTTTTACATCAGAATTACAACAAGATTGTACAAAGCTTTTTTATATAATTTATTTTTTTTTGTACCATTAGAAGATATTATCTGAGTTACGCCAAAACCATCTGGAAAGGCAGGAAGGCACTCGGCCTGCTGCCTGGATCCTCTGCTCAGCTCAGCAGGCCTGGCATAGAAAATGAAATGCCACGGCTCGCACCAGCCGCAACAGCCCCTTCACCCGCTGTCCATACGTATCTTTAACTCAACCACAGACACCCACCAAGCACACTTCTTCTGCACACTTCCACCTCCTCTTGGGCCTTCTCACAACTACATCTGGTAGAGAGATACTACCTGGACATCTTTCAGCAGGGCATTTTTTTTTTATTGTTTGCTTTTCAGTAAGAAGCTTGAAGAGCCTTGGTACTTAATTTGTGGGTAGGAGAAACTTAAATGGATAGAATGCAACCCCAACCATTTTTCCCTTGAATCTGTGTGTCTGCTGCTACACCACCCCCACCACCTCCATATACCACGCACAGGGCTGCCACTCAAACTCAAAGCGACTTGCCCAGCAGACTGGACCCTGTTAGATAGGCAGGCTGAGGAGTGACCAACCAAAGGTCTGAATCATTTAGAGCAGCCCAAGTCCTGAGTCTCCTTTGGTGTATAGTGAGCCATTATCATCCCAAAGTCTGGAAATATAAGCATTGAATTTTTCAAAGAGAAATATATATATGCCTTGTTTATAAACAGCAAAGAAAAGAAGATGAGATACCTGGAAAATATATATTTACAAAAAAAAAAAAAAAAAACAGATCCTGATTATTTTTAATTGGGTTGGAAGGGGTTACTTCATTATGCAGCAAATTAGAAAATTCATAATTTATCATTGCACCCAGTCGAAATGCCACCCAACTGAGTCGCACCCCTGTGAAAACCATCACATAGTAGCAAACTGTCAAGCCTGCTGCAGCCGACGGGCAAAATTAATATGCAAATGTATGCAAGAAATTAAAAAGCAGAATTACCCAGGCAAATGAGGTAGCTATACTTGAATTGTTAGAATTATGAATAATTACTGCGAATTTTCTGCTCCTAATATAACTTGTTTTTTGATAAACAAAGACTTAATTATCGAGATGCGCTGGAGAATTTCCGTGGCGCTCATTAATCTTGCAAAAAAAACAAGTCCCTGGTGCCCAAGCCGTAATGAAGAGCGCGTGCCCTGAATCTTCAGAAAGATCACAGGCACCAGGGTGCCAGGGCTGGAGAAAAAAAATGACAGTGCCAATGTCCCCTCCTGTACCCTGGAGTGTCATAACGTCTTCCACTAACTATCAAAGGGACTTATTTATGCCAGCAGCTGAGCTATAAGTCCAATTTACGATGCCTTGAGCAGTGGTGAAATGATCTGTTGATGTGCGGTGGAAATGCCATCTTGCAGTGGCGTGCGCTGGTCCCAATGATACCAACATGATGAGGACCCCGAGCTCCGGCGCTAATGGATGTCGCGTGACAGACCGTAATCCGCAAGAGGGACCATCTTTTAGGACCGGTCTCGATGGTTCTCCATTAATCTTGGTTGTGCAGCTCACTGGTGTCCATGGGAACAAGGGCATTATCGTAAAGACTGGTTTTAAATTTTCTCATTAAGAGTGGCAACTTGAAGGAGCAAGACCAGGCACCACCCGACGGGGCCGTGGCCTGTGCAGCCTTCACTGTCCCTAGTGACCAATGCCCAAGCCCGATGGGTGGACCAGGGAAGCTGTCCTTTCTTCCGGTCAGGACCAGCAGGCAGAGGGGAGCCAGGAAGGGTCCCAGGCAGCCTGAGGGGGCTGTTTCCACAGCCCACAGCCCGAGAAGCCACATGGCCCTGTGGGAGCTGGGCTCATTTACCAGAAGCTTGCAAAGGGGCCATCCCCCACCAGGTCCTCCCAGCACACAGCCGAGGGGGCCTGCTGAGCGTGTATTATTACTTAAAACCTGGCATCTAAGTGGGAATAACTGAGTTCCCGTCATCATTAGGCCGATTAGCGCCATGATAAACCCTCACAGATCATAAGGCAAAATTACAAAACATCACTTCTGGAGCTCTGGGTCGGCTGAAGGAGCTCCCGGCTGCCTGCATTTTCAAACACCTCCTTTCTGAATTCAGGCTCCCAAATACCCTGATGTCTTGACAGAACCATTTCACTGTGTAGGCAAATTGTCACCTTTTACACCAGGGCATCTGTCATTTTTATACTCAATGCTGCCTCTCCTTCTTCCTTGCTTGCCTGCTCGCTCTCTCTCTCTCTCTCTCTCTCTCTCTCTCTCTCTCCCTCTCTCTTTCTCTGCCCCCAGTCTTGGTATAAACCCCTTGGGAAGCCAGCACCCTATCAAGGAATGGACTCGTATATCTCTTGCATTATACTTACACAAAAAGAAAAAACCCTCAACAAGTCAGATAGAAATGATGTATCTCCGACATCATTCATCTCCAGATTTTATTTTTATGTAGAACCCAGAGCAGCTTGTCTTGCATTCTCTCACATTCCCTGAGATTAATTCTCACCATGGGCCTGTGATAGGATTGTGAGGGTGAGAAGACATCCAAGCTCAACAGGAAATGAAATGCAACTCAGCAACTCCATCTTCAGCCACTCAGACCAATTCCTGAGGGGACGTTCCTGGAGTAGCCATCCTTCTCTTCAGGTTGAATACTCCCCCAGAAAGAGGGAGGCAGGGGAATCCATCATCTACATGTTCATCAATCCACCATTGGACATTGGACCAATGAGTAAAATTGAACAGCTACTCAGTCCCTAGCACTGGAAGGTCACAGTAGAATATAAGTCACCAGAGAGAAAGACTCAATATTCATAGCAAACTCTACCACTTAAAAGCTGTATGACCGTCTTACTCTATTTTCTGCTGCTATAACAGAATACCACAGACTGGATAATTTATAAAGAAACGAATTTTATTTGGCTTGTGATTCTGGAGACTGGGAAGTCTAAGAGCATGTCAGTGGCATCTGGTGACGGTTATCCCATTGCAGAAGGGCAGAAGACAAGCTCAAGGGCAAGACAGAGACAGAAAGGAAGCCAAACTTATCAGGACTTCTGCAATAACTCCTGCAATAACTAACCCACTCCCTAGATAATCCATTCATGAGGGCAGAGCCCCCTTGGCCTGATCACCTGTTAAAGGCCTCACCTCCTAATACCATTATAATGGCAATTCATATTAACATGAGTTTTGGCGAGTCATTCAAATCACAGCAGTGACCTTGAGCTATTACTTAATGTCTCTGAGCTGCAATGTCCTCAACTGCGAAAAGGGGACAGAATGTGGCAAGAATTACATGGCATAAGTATTAAAACCTCATCACAGTACCAAACACATGATAGGTAATTTGCATTTTTATTATTGGGCTAAAAAATAAATTAGTCTAGTCTCAGCCTATCCTCAGGAAGGGTAGAGTTCAGGTGGGTGTCACAGGGAGGCAATACCAAAAAACATGATACAAAAAATTAGCAAATAATCGTGAGCAAAGATGAATTACCCTGACTTTAGAAAGTGTCAGTGGGGATTGAAGTAATCAGTGAAGTGACAGACACACCAAGATATCATCTCTTACTCAAACCCTACCCTTCAGAGCTCTCTGCTCTGAGACGCTGGGCTAGGCTCTGGAAGCCACATGTCTGTTTTCTCTGCTGCTCCCTGGTAGGCTCGCAGAAAAAAATGAACTTGCACTTCCTGTTCCTCTGTCCTTCCTGTTTTCCTTCTTCACTCCAGCAGCAGCAGTTCCTTCCTGCACCAGGAACTGAATCTAGTTTGAATGTTTTCAGTACCTACCAGACCAGTTTTCCTGTGCACCACGCCAAGGAGACCAAGTTTTAGTGCTGAAAGTCCCACACCCTAGGCATCCCCTCCATCTAAAGGCAAACCAGACGGTTGGTCACCCTTCTCATCTCAGAGACACTAGAACCAGCCAAGCAGTGCCTGCTCCTCAGAGGTCTAGGTTCAAGCTCCACAAACTCTGCTGTGCTTTCTAAGTTCTGGCAATTCTACCTTCTTTCTTTGTCCCCAGCCCTGGGAGGGGGTTAGGCCATTTTCTGCTGCAAAAACAGAATACCACACACTGAGTAATTTATAAAGAAAAGAGGTTTATTTGGCTCATGATTCTGGAGACCGGGAAGTCCAAGAGCATGTCACTGGCATCCAGTGAGGGTCATCCCATGGCAGAAGGGCAGAAAACAATCTCAACCCGGGGGCTGCTTCTTGCTCCCACAATACCTTAATGTGCTCTTACTGAGGATGTGATTAACAATCTCATAAACAGTTAACACTTCTTTATTATTAATGGTAGTAAAATATACATAACACAAAATGTACCACTTTAACCATTTTTAAGTGTATAGTTCAGTGGCATTAAGTACATTCACAGTGTTGTACAACCATCAATACTCTCCATATCCAGAGCTTCCTGTTTGTTTGTTTTTTGGGTTTGTTTTTCTGTATTTTTTTTTAGATGGAGTCTCACTCTGTTGCCCAGGCTGGAGTACAGTGGAACAATCTCGAGGCTCACTGCAACCTCCACCTCCCAGGTTCAAAAGATTCTCCTGCCTCAGCCTCCCAAGTAGCTGGGACTACAGATGTGTACTACCATGGCCGGCTAATTTTTTGTATTTTTAGTAGAGTCGGGGTTTCACCATGTTGGCTAGGCTGGTCTCGAACTCTTGACCTAAGGTGATCCACCTGCCTCAGCCTCCCAAAGTGCTGGGATTACAGGCATGAGCCACTGCACCTGGCCAATCTCCAGAACTTTTTCATCTTGCAAAACTGAAACTCTGTACCCATTAAACAACTCTGTGTTCTCTCTCCCCTACCCTGGCAATCACTGTTCTACTTTCTGTCTCTACAACTTTGGCTGCTCTAGGAACCTCATATAAGGAATCATACAGTATCTGTCCTTTTGTGTCTAGCTTATTTTTCTCGCATGTTTCCAAGCTTCATTCATATCACAGCATGTGTCAGAATTTCCTTCCTTTTCAAGGAAAGGAAAAGTATTTCTAAATAATATCCCACTATATGTATATAACACATTTTCTTTGTCCATTCATCCACTGATGGACCCTTGGGTTGATTCCACCTTTGCCTATTTTGAATAATGCTGCTATGAACATGGGTGTGCAAATATTGCTTTAAGACCCTGCCTTCAATTCTTTTGGATGTATACCAAGAAATGGAATTGCTGGTTCATAAGCTAATTCTATATTTAATTTTTTGAGGAGCCACCATAATATCTTCCACAGAGGCTGCGCTATTGTACATTCCTACCAGCAAGGCACAACGGCTCCAATTTCCCCTCTTCCTTGCCAACACTTGTTACTTCCTGTTTTGCTGGTAAGAGTTATTCTTGTGTGTGTGCAATAGACCACTTCTTTATGTTAGATTTACTCTGTTGGACTAACGGGCATGGCTCCATCTCCTGATTGGGCCCTGGGTGATACAGAAGGCTTCCAGGAGGAGCTGCAATTGGAGCAAATCACTGGAGGATGAAGCATCCGGTGGGTGCTGAGAGGGAGGGCATCAGGGCAGTACTATACTGTTGAAGGGAAGGACCAGAGAAGAGTGGGACTGGACCCTTGCCAGTTTGGGGTGAGGCCATGCAACTCACATAGCCAAGCTGGATTCTATTCTCCCAGCAACCTGTCCCTGAAGCTGAAGTAAGTGTCCCCTGACTGCAAACCCAGCAGTGTGCTCCCAGATCAACACTTCTCTAAGCGTCTAAGGAGCAGACCTAGGAAGCCTCTGATGAAGTATGTGGCCCACTAAACAAATGCAAAACCTGAGGCCTGGAGGGAGGCAGTAACTCAGCCACAACACCCTGTGAGAACTCAGCCTTCTTGATTCACTCCATCTCATAGCACTGGTCTCAGTCTTTCTCCTACATACCACCCTCTGTGTAGAGGAAAACACCTCCTTTGCCTTCCCAGGCCCAGTGGTGGTGGTAATAAAAATAAGCAGGTTGATTGAGTGCTGACAATGGACCGGGCACTTTACAAGCATCATGCCACTGTCCAGCCTCAGCATTGTCCAAGGTCAGGTCTATCATTGTTCCCATTTTACAGATGAGGAAACTGAGGCTTAGCAAGTTTAAATGGGCTGTCTGAGCTACAGAAGTTGAATCAGGATTGGAACCCGGTAGTCTGACCCCAAAGCCCATGTGCTTTGGCCATTCCACCCCTCCTCTCTGCACTGTGGGAAGATGTGAAATTTTCCAGAGGAAGGACCTGAATCCTCATAGCTGCATGCCCCCAGAGCGCTGAGAGGGGCTGAAACGTGGATTTCAGCGACAGCTGCTGATGGCGAGTTGACTTAGCACTCCTAAGGCAACATGTGGAAGGCAGAGGCAGTAATTGGGAGAGACAGAGAGAGCCCAGAGCCAGGCAGAGCAGTCCTGTCAAAAGTCCTGAAGAAGGCAAACACGTTCTGTATTTTTTTTTCTGCCCATATTTATTATTTATTTAGGAATGTGTTTTTCCCCCAAGCTCTTTCTGAGGCTGTGGTGAAGAGGGCAGGCTGTGTGGGGTGAATCCAAGGAAACATGGACTCACCCTGCACAGAGGCCCATGCCTACTTCTACCGTGCACTCAGGACTGGGATCAACAAGGGCCCTGATAGGGAACCATGGCCCTGGGCAAGGCTGGTGCGGAAGCCTGACGCCAGCCCTGGGTCGGAGCAAGTGAGCAACTCAGCCCTCCAACACAGGCAGGTGTAAAGGCTAGGCTCCCCCAAGGAGCAAGATCCAGAATCTGATGCAACTCTCCTCTCTGCCCAGGGCCTCTCAAAGATCCAGTGAAAGCCCGAGACCTATTTCGTACACACCTGGGGGGTTTGTAGAGCCCCCTGAAGCCCACTGTGGACAGCCTGGGGACCCACAGACCCCAGATTAAGTACCTCTGAGCTTGCCTGCAAGCTTCTTAGGGACAGGGATGGGCTTGTTGTGGAATCCCTGATACCCAACACAGGCTAGCCCATCGCAAACCCGCACGCATGTGCTAAATGACGAAGTAACTCCAGGTAGATTCTCACGGCTGTTTTGCAGGTGAGGAAACTGAGATCCAGAGAGGATGTGCAATTTGTGCAATACCAGGATCTGTCTCCAAAGTCCAGGCTCCATCTTCTCTAGCTGCTGCCTTCAGCGGTGCTGGGTATCACAGTGAGAGGTTAGCGTTTCCTGTATGTTCAGGTGTGCAAGCGCATCAACACGTTGTCTCGTTCAATCTCCACAGCAACCGTAGCAACAGGCCTAGCATTGCATCTGTTTTAAAGCTGAGGAAACTGAGGCACACAGATGTTGAGCAACTTACCAAGGCTCTCGACAGGCTAGTGGCAGAGCTGGGATTTGGACCAAGCAGGCTGTCCCCAGAGCTCATGTGCCCACCAAGTGGGCTCTGCTCCCTCCCCCAGGGGATCCGCTTAGGTTTTGGAAGGTGGGAACACCCCAGACTCCCTGCCCTTGTGGGAGGGGACTTTGAGGGGCAGCAGCATGTGGAGCTAGAGGCCAGGCACAAAAGCCAGGCAGGCCCCCCAGGCGAATCCAGGAGCCAGCACTTGCTAGCTGTGAGAACCTCAGGCCTCAGCTTACTCAGCAGGAACAAAAGGTGGGGAGGGGCTATCCCCACTTTGAGATGTGTGCCCAGCATTTGGCACAGACATGCAGGCACAATCCAGGTGATCTGCAGAAAGCACTCGGAACAGTGTCTGGCACAAGTGGAGTGTCCCTAAGAACGAGTTACCGCTGTCGTTATTATTACTGTTAATGCTCTTTAACCTCCCTCCCACATCCATGACGGAAACACTGAACCATCAGTATGGTGGGAGGTGGTGGGGGTGCCTAGAGAAAATGATAAGCAGGAGCCTGGAGTCGGCATGCCTGTCCCTAACCCAGTCCCATACCCCAGGACAGGTTCTCAACCTCTCTGTGACTCACTCCCTCTGCTACTCCCATCCATGAACCAGGGATAACAGTGATAACCCCCACCTCATGGCCTTGTTACAAGCACTAACTGAGATCGCCCATGCTGTCTTTAGAGCCATGCGGGCACAGGGGAAGCATTCTGTAAGTGCTGCCTGTTCATATCATTAGTGGTCACAGCCTGGTCTGTCTTAGAACTTCATTAGGGCCAGGTGCGGTGGCTCATGCCTGTAATCCTAGCACTTTGGGAGGCCGAGGCAGGAGGATCACAAGGTCAAGAGATCGAGACCATCCTAGCCAACATGGTGAAACCTTGTCTCTACAAAAAAAAAAAAAAATTACAAAACTTAGCTGGGTGTGGTGGCAGGTGCCTGTAGTCCCAGCTACTCAGGAGGCTGAGGCAGGAGAATCGCCTGAACCCAGGAGGCAGAGGTTGCAGTGAGTTGAGGTCCCACCACTGCACTCCAGCCTGGCAACAGAGTGAGACTCCATCTCAAAAAAAAAAAAAAAAAAAAAAAAAGCTTCATTAGAAATGTCTGGTCTGGTCAAGTCCATGCACTTCTGCTTCAGGTGGCTGTGCCAGACCCCAGCCTGGAAAATCACACACAGCCTCCAGACTCAAGAGACTCACAATTCCATGCGGACAAAAATGACCCCACTTAGTTCTTACATAAGGTTGGCTGTGAACTGAGCCATGGCTGAGAGACGCAAGGGAAGTTGCAGTGCTTGCCACTAGACCTGGACAGGGTTTGAGGGACTGAAGCGAGACTCAAAGGAATGAGGACAAAATGGTAGGGAAAGGGCATTCCAGGCAGAAGGAACTGCATAGGCAAAGGGCCAGAGACTGTTCACAGATCACTACTAGAATATATAATGCCTTTGTGTAAACTCAACAAAAGGCACCTTGAACCCAGTGCGGGTATCCTCAGTCTAAAGTGTACAGCTTAGTGAATGGGCATTGGGCCGTATGCCATGCCCTACCCACCCCTTGGCTGGGAGCCCTCGTACACAGTGAACAACCTGACCAGCCATACACAGGGCTTTGGGTGTTCAAGAAAATGAAGACTCATTTGATGCTGCTGGAATGTGATGTTCATAAAGAGAAGGGTGCAATAAGAAGTAACACTGGAAAGATGAGATGGGCCATCTCATAGAGCAGGATAGCAAACTGGAGAGGGAGAGCTAATTGGCTGTCTGTAGTCTATCAATCAGGATTGTTTGCCTGGAGCAGGAGGTGGAGTACAGAGAGGATGCAGACACAGATAGTTCAGAAAGAGCTGAGATTGATTAGTGATGTCTGTCATGGACACAGAAGGGGAGGCAGCTGAAGAAGCTGAGATTGATTAGTGATGTCTGTCATGGACACAGAAAGGGAGGCAGCTGAAGAAGCTGAGATTGATTAGTGATGTCTGTCATGGACACAGAAGGGGAGGCAGCTGAAGAAGCCTCACATAGCCTGTGCTCTCCTTGTCTCAGCAGGGATGGCAAGCTAAGGAATACCATTTTATTCTGGGGATGTTGCCAGGAGGATTTTCCCCACAAGAGGCTCTTCTGGGGCAAAGTTAGGCTGCAGCTCTGTGGGCCCCCATTCTCCCTCACATTTAGTTCTCTCTTAAATAGTCAAAGTGCAGGTGGGGGAAGGAGAAAAATCCACCTGCTGTGGTGGAATGAAGCTGCAGCAGCTTGATGGGTCTGCCCTTGCCTCGTGTACACAGAGCCTTGGGCACAGACACTTGCCCCCAAGGAGTTTGAGAGACAAGTGCAGCTCTAAAAATTAATTTTTAATTGGCACACCGTCAACACGGGAAGGAAAAAAGGAGGGAAGAAGATGGGGGGGAGGAACCTCCCTGAACAACCCCCTGGTTTCCCACATTGCCCAGTGACCATCTAAACCTGTGCTGTCCACTGGAGTGACCACAGACTCCAGCCTGAGCACTGGAAACACAGCCTGAATTGAGTCTGAATTGAGATGAGTCTTAAACACTCGCCAGATTTCAAAGACTTTGTGTGGAAAAAAAAGAACACAAAATACACCTCACTAGTAATTTTTATATTAATTACATATTGAAATGATAATATTTTGGATAATTTGGTTAAATTAAATATAGTATTAAGGTTTATTTCTCCTGTTTCTTTTTACCAGGCCACTTAAAAACCTACTACACATGTGGCTCACCGCTCTCAACTTTCCACAGGTGATTATGGCCCATGCTGGGACCAGTCCTAGAGGTTTGGGCTCTGGCAACAAACGTATGTGAGGAGGGTGTGGCCCAGCCCACAGCTGGACTCCTTCCTATACAGCGCAAAATCTGCAGCCTGAAATCCCAGAGAAGAACCCCTGGTGCGTGGGTGCATGAGATTTGTGCTCTTCAAGGGAATCAACTTTACTTGTTTTATTTTATTTAGACTATTTTCTAGAGCAGTTTTATGTTTGCAGAAAACGTGAGTGTAAAATACAGAGGCTTCTTGTATGTTTCCCTTCCCCTCACATTCACAGCTTCCCCCACTGTTAACATTTTGCATGAGTGTTGCCATTGCACTTGTTGCAACTGATCAACCAATACTGACACATTATTAATAATGAAAGTCCTTACTTTAGATTGGGGTTAATCATCTGTGTCATACATTCCAAGGATTTTGGCAAATGGCGTGTATCCAGCATCGCAGTGGTGTACAGAATAGCTTCAATGCCCTCAAAAGCCCCTGAACTCCACCTTTTCATCCCTCCCCACTTCCTCCCAGTTCTTAACCACCACCCATCTTTCTACCGTCTCCATCATTTTGCCTTTTTCAGAATGTTATAAGGTTGGAATCATACACTAGCCAGCCTTTTCAAACTGGCTTCTTTCATTCAGCAATGTGGACTGGAAGTTTCCCCATGTCGTTTTGTGAGTTGACAGTTCCTTTCTTATCTCTAAATACTATTCCATTGTATAGCTGTACCACGTTTGTTTATTCACTCACTTATCGAAAGACATCTTGGTGGCTCCTAGGTTTTGTTTATTTTTAAATGGATTTTAAACATCTAGATTCTTCAGTTCTCCTATTATTAGTAATTTAGAAGAAGAATAAAACACAGTTTTAGAAGTGTGAGTGGAACTAGGCCATCTAATACATTGATGGCGGATGTGCGAATCGTTGCACCTGTCCTCAAAGGTGTGTCTCAGATCCCCCAAGGAAGGAGAGGTCCAAAAGAGTCAGGTCCCGGGGGCTGGGATTCAGGAATGCCCCAGGAGCACCTGCTACCTCCAAACTGAACTGGAGATGCAGGACTTGCTGAACAATTGTGCTGGGGTAAAGGGAGGATGGTGAATGGTCTTTCATTAGCTGAGTACCAGCCAAATGCCAGGTAATCACCCACGTTTTTAATCCCAACCAAAACCCTGTGGGGTGTGAATCAGCAAACTTGGTTTTCAGCTCAGAGACGCAATGCAACCTGCCTGAGGGCACACAGCAAGTTAAGCACCAGAGTAGAGCCTGGGGGCCAGGCCACCTGACTCCAAGGTCATGCATTTACATTTCAAAGTAGAGCATCCCCTCCCCAACTGAGAACAAGACCCTCACGACTGCATCTTTGGGATGTTGTACCCAACTTCATCCTGGATCTTGCCCAAAATTTCCATTCCAACATCTTGTTATAAATGTAATTTCCATGAGAATACGAATCTTGTCTGTTCTTGTCACTACAGGATCTGCAGTACCTAGCACGGTGCTTATCACATAGTAGGCACTCAGCAAATAGTTGTTGAATGAATACCTGAACAAATGAATGAAGAGACTCACAGTCTGGGGGAGATGAAAAAGGAGGAACATACCTGGATAGAGAGTGATCCAGGGCAGAGGTACCTGACGCAGCAGGAACATTCAGACAGGGCCCCTGATCCAGCCTGGGGCATTAAGGGCTTCCTGGAGGAGGTGATGCTTATGCTGAGCCTCAGGAATGAGCTAGAATTCAAAGAGGCAAGGGAAGGAAACCCAAAGCAGAGAGGCGGGACCAGGATAAGTACAGTGGACGCACAGAAGGGGAGACAGAGAGAGGCCAGCAGAAGCCTTGTGTGTCACCAGAAGAGTCCTGGAGTCTATCCCACAGATACAGGGTGATGGTTCCCAAAGGGAGTGCAATCTATGTGTGGGCAGAGGGGTGAGGCTCCGTCACCTGGAGGGAGACTCTGGGCCCTGGAGAAATAGCAAACTATAAAAGGCGTGTGTGGAAGCATGCAGTGGAGAGGCCACCTCACATCACATTTGGCAGCCTGCCCTTAGGTGCCAATCAGGTCTGGGTTTTGGCCAGCTGCGTGACCTCACCACCAGCAAGACATGTCTCTCTCTAAAGCTGTGTCCTCACCTGTAAAACAGGAGTCATGTGCATGTTCCGATCAGAGTTACACGAATTATCACAAGCACAGGGCCTGGCACACAGGAAGTGCTTGATAAATAGTAACGGTTGCTATTGATAAATAGGAGCTATTATCATTATTTATCAAACCATCACATGGGATTTTTTTTTAAAGGTTGAAAAACACCACCCTAGGGAGCCATTAAAAGGGTTTTAAGGAGGACACTGATGGGATCTGATTTGCAATTTAGAAAGATCACTCTGGCTGCCGACTGGAAGATGGATGAGAGGAGGAGAGAAAGTCAGAGACCAGCAAGGAGGCGATTTCCATCACGCAGGTGAGAAATAACCAGGACAGGCATCGCCAGGGAGCTGAAGAGGAGCCCGAATGGAGGCATCTCGTGGCGGGCTGCTCAGGGCTGGGTGATTGATTGACCCCTGGATGAAGAATGGAGGCAGGCATGAGCAGGACTCATTTGGAACATCAGCCGAGAAAGCTGGACCAGCACCCATTTTCAAGGGCCTGAGGAAGCAAGGAGAAGGAACACAGCCACCTTAAGCTATCCCTCTAGAGAAAGAGTCTGGTGAGAGCTCATGACTTCCAGTGGGCCATTACCTAACACGTTTTCTTTGGAGATGAAAAGTGGGTGCCATTCACCTTTGTTTTTCATTCTTCACCAGTGAACTCTGCAAAGACACGGTCATGATGTCTCCTTGGGTTGGAACACCATGGGCTTAGTTTAAATTAACACAAAGCATCGGGATCCTTTTTGTTTGGGGCCGGGGGAAGCTCATTCAATGACACAGTTGGCACTGTCATGTCCCAGCATTAATTACAGAACACCATTGTTCCATGCACAGAAAGGGAACACAGTATGTTTTTAGGAAAACCCCCTTTTTTTTTTCAGACGGAGTCTCGTTCTTTCTCCCAGGCTGGAGTGCAGTGATGCGATCTTAACTCACTGCAACCTCCGCCTCCCAGGTTCAAGCGATTCTCCTGCCTCAGCCTCCCCAGTAGCTGGAACTACAGGCACGTGCCACCATGCCCAGCTAATTTTTTGTATTTTTAGTAGAGATGGGGTTTCACCATGTTAGCCACGATTGTCTCAATCTCCTGACCTCCTGATCTGCCCGCCTCGGACTCACAAAGTCCTGGGATTACAGGCGTCAGCCACCACGCCTGGCCTGGTTGTCTTTTATAAACTTTTTAAATAAAGTTTATAAAGCAGCATTACCTGCTCAGCTGGACATGTTGATCCAGATTGGCGGCCCCCCTCCCCCACACCAACATTCTTAGTCATGTTGTGCTTTTCATTCGCATTGGTAATCACTCTTTCCTTCTGCATTTCTTGTTCTCTCCTGCTCTCTGCATTTAACCATTCTTCTCTTTACTTACAGGAGGCTGCCTTAACACTCCCCATAATCGTACTTAATACTCTGCAAATTAATAGCTGTTTTTTCACAATCTGCCTCTCTCTAGATACATATATAGTTTTTGGCACCACTCATTGCCTCTCCCAGTTCTGCACATCCAATGTACAAGGTACGCTCACTGAATTTAAGATCTCAGTTCATAAAAGTACAATGCATGGAGAAACCATCAGTGACAGCAAAACAAGGTCCCTCAAGCCCCGTAGCTCGAGGCTCAGTAACAGATGAGAGCACAACATATCTTCGGGATAGAGTATTTACAAAACTACTTTAAAAGAATTGCATGTCATTAATCACAAGTTCTTAAAAATCAGTCTTTTCTTATTTGTTCTAATCTAGCTAAATGGCCCTGGAAATACAGTCCGTGGTTTGCTCGATAAATGCAAGTAGAAAATCATAATGTTCTCATCCAATTTCCAACTCATACATCGTGTTATGGATTTTTTTTTTCTGCTAGCATTTCTCCAGTCCACTAAATATTCCAGACATACAAGAGTCTTCATTTGATTCATTCTAATAACTTTTTTCATCAATATGACTTTTGAGAATGCATTGGTATAGCAAATTAAATATTATTTATGACTTTAATTTGTGTCCTATTTGGATTTTACATTCACAGGGCCAACTTGGCTATCATCATTATCATATTGTTTTAGACTACTCCTAAAATTAAAATCCACTCTCGTCTTTAAATGTTTTATTGTGCTTGTCGTTCTTGTTTTGTGCCGTACCGAACATGATTAATTCTGTTAGCCAAGTGCATATGGCCTGCCTGGCCACCATCCATTTCCTTCATCACGGCTGCCTGTGAGTGAGTACTTTACTATTACTTTTTTCATCTTTTCAATTACCAGATGTGCTTCCTCGTTCTCGGAGCTTCAGCACTGTCCAAATCCAAGCCTTTGCTGTGGCTTTTGAGTCCAGTGCAATCGGCCCTGGCCCCAGCCTCCTCCCATGCCTCCCTTCCCCTTACCCACCACGCCAACCTCCCAGCTTCCTGTTAGTTGCTGGAACACACCAAGCTCTTCCCTGCCTCTGGGCATTCCCACCTCCCCTTCCCTCTGCTGGTAACACTCTTCCTTCACTTTTTCCGTGACCAGCTCCTTTTCCTCTTGCAGGTCTCCTCTTTGAGAGGTTTTCCTGGACCCTTCTCCAAATGAAGCACCGTCACCATCGCCACCTCCCCCATTCTTCTGCATCAGGGGCCCCACCGTTTCTCCTCCTAGCATGTATCTCTGTTTGTAATATTTGTTCATTCATTACTTGTGTATTGTCTATCTCTCTGCTGTACCAGAGCAAAGATTTTGTCTGCCTTGGTCACTTCTGTGTGCCAGGGACTAGGACATACAGAAAGCTTAGGTCCCCTAAGAAGAGAGGGGAAGGGGTGGGGAGGAAAGGAGTTGGCAGCAAAACGTTCCAAATCAGAGGATGTCAGGACCCAGATATTCTTCAGAAATCTCCTCTGCCTCCCCATTCCCTTCCAGAATGCCTAGGGTAAGTAGAGAATGACAAACACTTGCCCAGACACTCTGGCGACCCCTGAACTGGAAAAAGTTAGTACCAAGGGCATAAGGGGGTCTTGGGGCTCCATGGCTCCTTTGGGGGATTTTTCTGGTGATAGAGTTAAAATGACACTGCACTGAGGGCTGACAACACCAGAAAGGGTTATGGTCTCTCAATTTCCCATGAAGTACTTAGAAATAATCACGTGTAGATCTTGGCTTCTAAATACCATTCTGCACTAAAACGAACCAAGCTTCCTTAGAAAAATGACTGACCTCAGGGCTTGGACAGGAAAAACATATAAGATGAGCCAGGAATATTTTTCATGCCAAAAAAATAAGAAAGCATTCAAAGGATGACGGAAAGATCTTCAAAAATATGGATGCCAGTGTGAAAGAGTTCCCACTGGCCAAATCTGGGACTGGTAAGCAATGAAGTAAATAGTCATCATAACGGATTACAACCCACTGAATAAAATAAATTATAACCCTTGGGTGCATTCTGATATAAAATAAATAAATAAATAAAACAGACTAGAAGTAAAAGACGGAATCACCTGGCAATCAGAAATCCAGGCACACTTGCCTTTAAATGCCAGTTCTGCTGAGCAGGAGCTGGACATCCTGATGAGGAGTTGCAGCAGCTCTCTACCCATCTGTGCATGAGACAACACTGGCACCTTGCTCACAGGCTGCCTTGAGAAATAAATGAGTGGATCACCATAATGGAAGCACTAAGCACAGTGCTTAGCACCCGGGAAACACACATAACCGTCGCCAGTCTTGTCATTATCATGATTATTCTTCTTACTGCCCTGGACGCTGACAGAAAATAACTAAATCACCCACATGAACCATCTCACTCCATTCCAAACAATTTGCATTATTACTATTATACAAATAATTCAGTAGAGGCCACAGCTGAGGCATTCACAATAGGACTTCCAAGGCGTTCTAAGAAGCTCTGTTCTAGGTTCTAGGAGAATCTTCAGCTCTTGCCTGGATTTTTCTATGTCTCCCTACAGTAAAATGCAATGTCAGCCCAGTGCCTAGGGGACTGACTTATTGTTCCTATAAATCCTTTCCTTCCAAATTGGGCCCTCTCAGGGTCAGCAGCCAGGAGCCTCATAACCAGCTAAATGAGACAGGAACAGAGCTAAGCCTGAAGTCCCCACGCCCCTCAAAAGCAATGGTTCCTGGTAGTTGCCTGGCACTTCCACCCAATAAGGAACCATCTCCTCTTGGTTTTGTTTACCTCATTAAAGAGTGTGCAGGGAACTTCAGAGAAGGAAGCTGTGGCTTCTGAGAGTTTCATAACTTGCCCAAAATCACACAGTGGACCAGAAACAAGTTCAGTTCTGCTCTTAGAAAATCCTGCCTTTGATATGATTAAGTCCTTACAGAAACTGTACACACCAAGGACTATGTTTGGGTCCTTTGAAGACAGCACTGGGGCTTGCCCTGAGCCATACAGAGAATAGGTGGCAAAACCAGCTGTGTTGAGCCTGGGGTCCTCCAAAACACGGGCAGAGCCCAGAGGGGCCTTGACAGAGAAGCAGGTGCAGGATGGAGGCAGACCCAGGGTTTTGGCTTAGGGAGACAAGGAAAAGCAAAGTGACTGAGCAGGTTACATGGGGCCAGGACTTTTGGCCAAATGAAAAGGATTTTCCTTTTTGAAGAATGACTTGAATTCTGATGGGCCTGGGTTAATCTAATAGCTCCTACATTTAGGATTATATTAACTTGGACAAGCTACTTAACCTCAGTTAGCCTGTGTTTCTCCATTCATCAAATGGGCTTGTATTAATCCCACCAACTTGGTGAGTGCTACCCTGTCCCTTCTTGTGCTTTGCGCTAAAGATCACAGTTAGACATGGAGAAAATAACTAAATCACCTACCCGAACCATTTCACTCCATTCCAAACAATTTGCATTATTACTATTATACAAATAATTCAGTAGAGGCCACAGAGGTTGCAGGCTGCAGCCAATAAGAACAATAATGAGATTATTATGTTCTAAATTACTTATTTATTTTAGCTTCTTTGGAAATCAGAATGCATCTTAGAGGTGACATTCTTACAATCAAGTGGCAGAATTTTTTTCTTTCTTGGTGCATAAAATAAGCAACACCGCTAACAATAGATGATACCTTAGATATGAGAAAATATGGTAATGATTATTAAAATTTTCTTACTTAATACTTTCTATGTGCAAGGTACTATGCTGAGTGTTTAATGGCATTATCTAATTTGATGGTCTACGAGATAAATTCAATTAGAGTCACTTCACCAATTGATATGGTTTGGCTCTGTGTCCCCACCCAAATCTCACCAGTTTCCCCCATGCTGTTCTTGCGACAGTGAGTGAGTTCTCACAAGAGCTGATGGTTTTAAGGCGTGGCACTTCCTTGCTCTCTCTCTGTTTCTCTCTCTCTCTCATCTGCCACTGTGTGGGACATGCCTTGCTCCCCCTTTGTCTTCTGCCATGATTGTAAGTTTCCTGAGGTCTCCCTAGCCACGCAGAACTGTGAGTCAATTAAACCTCTTTTCTTTATAAATTGCCCAGTCTCAAGTAGTTCTTTACAACTGTGTGAAAATGGACTAATATACCGATGAAGAAACTAAAGGACAAAATTATTAAGTAGCTTACACGAAGTCACATACCTAGTGTATCAGTCAGGATTGTTCAGAGAATCAGAACAAATTAGATAGACAGATAGATCGATAGAGAGATAATAGATAGTGATTTTACATAATCTATTTATAAATCTATTATATTAGGTATACTTTATATATACATACATAGACACCTGTATTAGCCCATTCTCATGCTGCTATAAAGAACTGCCCATGTCTGGATAAGTTATTTTTAAAAAGAGGTTTAGTTGACTCACAGTTCTACAGGGCTGGGGAAGCTTCTGGAAACTTAAAATCGTGGTGGAAGGGGAAGCAAACATATCCTTCTTCACATGGAGACAAGAAGGAGAAGAATGAGAGACAAGCAAATGCGGAAGCCCCTTATAAACCATCAGATCTCGTGAGAATTTACTCACTATCACAAGAATAAAAGCACGGTGGAAGCTGCCCCTATGATTCAATTACCTTCCACCAGGTCCCACCCACAACATCCAGGGCTTATAGGAACTAGAATTCAAGATGAGATTTGGGTGAGGACACAGCCAAACCATATCAATACCCCAAAATATGTACATAGATTTATTATTTATCAAGATATTTGTTATATATAAAGAGATTTATTTTACATATAAAATAAATATATACAGTATAAATTACATATATACCTCTCCAGTTCCAAAAACATGTTATATACTCTCTCTCACTCTCACTCTCTCTCTAGATCTTTCTAGATCTCTCTCTATAGATACATCTATAGATCTAGAGAGAGAGTGCGTGTGAGAGAGAGAGAGAGAGTACATAGCATGTTTTTGGAACTGGAGAGGTAAATATCAGAAGAAACTATCAAAATAGTTGAAAGTGTTTGCTTCGTGGATCAGGAATCAAGAGAAGGAAGTTCAAACACAGGGCTGGTGTTTTTCACTATGTAGAACATATAGAACAATTTGATTTTAAACTGCATATATGTATCACAACAATAAAAATTAAATTAGCGTTAAAAAAAGAAAGCAAGCTTCCAGCACAGTGAGAATCTAGGGGACCGACCACCAGTTTACCTTCTCTAACTCTTCCTTCAAAATCTCTCTGCTCCAGTTTAACAAGCCTCTTCCACCCTGGTGCCTCTGTCTTCTCACCTAGAGAATGGGACTGCAGAGCTGCCTGGAATGCCAGCAAGTGGACCCACGTGGCAAAGTACTTTCTGATCTTTCTCTCCCTTACAGGTCATCATAGTAAATGTGTTGTGCCCTAATCAGAAGCGAAGGATACAGAAAACCAGGTATGATGTGGCCTCTGCTGGCCTCTCCAAGGACATCTCAAGCCACTCTCCCCAACCCTGATACTGGCCTGCCAAGCTCTTTCCCAGCTCAGGTCCTTGGCACTGAGCTGTCCACTGTTTTGGACATTGTCCCCATTCCCGCATCCCCTGTAGCTGGTTTTGCCTCCTGCTGCAAATTTAATTTGCAGGTATGGCCTTCCTGCAGAGGTGTGGCCATCCCTAACCAAACTAATTAGGCCCTCATTCCATGTTCTCCTCTCCCTTCTCAAAACACAAGAGTATCACATTTTAAATGTGATACTGGTTTACTTGTTTGTTGTCTATTGTTACTCAATAGATTGTAAGTCCCATGTGGGATAGGAGCAAGTTCATTTTATTTTTAAATTTTGCGTAGCACCTGGCAAACAACAGGCCCTCAACTGAATGAATGAGAGGAGAATGGTGGAAGCTAAATGTCACAAGAGGCCACGGTGTTTACACCAAGCCCCTATATGCCTCAGTTAGTTTTGACCAGGTCTCCACTTGACTGAGTCCTCAGGCATAAAAGTCTCTAGTTTAGGCATTAACATGGAAGCATGACATCAATTATTTGCAGTGTCCTGGAGTTCATAGCAGTTAACACTTTACATACAGCATGGCTATGGTCTGATGCCTGTGTCCTCCCAAAATCCATATGTTGAAATCCTAACTCACAAGGTGGCATTAGCAGGTAGAATCTTTGTGAGGTGATTAGGTCTTGAGAGTAGAGCCCTCACGACTGGAATTAGTGCCCTTACAAAAGACCCCAGAGAGCTAGCTTGCCTCTTCGACGATGGGACACAGCAAGAAGGTGCCGTCTATGTATGAACTGGGAAACAGGACCTCACCAGACACCAAATCTGACCAGTGCCTTGACCTTGGACTTCTCGGCCTCCTGAACTGTGAGAAGTAAATGCCTGTTGTTTATAAGTCACCCAGCCTATGATATTTTGTCATAGCAGGGCCCACGTGAACCAAAACAAGTACTCACTCTAGGCCAGATCCCGTTCCAAGCAATTTACACACAGAAACTCACTGGATTCTCATCACAGCTCTACTAAGTGGGTGGAGTTTTTAATCCCCATTTTACAGATGAGAAAACTGAGAATACAGAGAGCCTAAGCAAGTTTCCCAATCCAGGCAGTTGGTATGTCAGGATGCAGACCCAGGGACTGGCTCCGGAGTCTACAGTCAACCGCTGCACGACGTCCACGAAAACAACAAAGTCAGGTACGAAACATGATGTAGCTTGCCTTGTGAAACGCACTCACTGCCATTACAAGCCCTCACTGTGTGCTAGACACACTCCTGGGCACTTTTCGTATTTGTCTCCTTAGTCCTTTAACACTGCCATCAGATCAAACAATCATTCCCGCTTACAGCTGCCAAAATCCCCAGGGTCTGTTGGCAGGTGAGTTGAGAGCTGCCATTTGAACCCAGGATTCCCTGCCTTGAAAGCCCATATGCATTTTCTGCTGCTTCTTGTGCTTTTGTGCCGGAAGAAGAGGTGTTGGAGGGTTGAGCAGAGCGAAAGAAAGAGAAAAATCAGCCAGTGTCTCCACTAAACATTTCTAATGGCAGGGAGTTAGGTAATGGAGTACATCCCACACATAATGACAGTCACTCCAGCTTGGAAGGAGAAAGCCATTATACCTCCTTCTAAGAATAGACGTCAGCATAATTGAAATGACAATTCTTGTAATCCTCAGATAATAAAGATTATTTTGAAATGAAAATCTTTTTCCGTTTTTCTTTTCTTTTCTTTTTCTTTTTTTATTTACCTACTTGCAAAGACATTTTTCTTTTCAAAGGAAGGTCATTGAGGTCTCCCTCGACGGAAGCCCCACATTCTTTCTGAGCGGGTAAGTCCACCTTGATCGTCCATGCTCTGACGCTGGGCGGCTTTGATTCCGAGTGTTGCAGGGGTGTGGCTAGAGGGTGGATATAGGATTCGGAGCCATGGCAAGTTTTCCAGGAACGAGAGATGAGGTGACCTACCGGCTCTCTCTCCATCAGCCTCAGAGCCCACGGGCAGTGGTGGAGGAGAAGGAAATTCATCTCCGGAAACTGCTCTCCCGGAGGCCACCGGAAGTCGAAGACAGAAGTGAGATTCAGAAGCCGCCCCAGGGCCACACTGTCTGTCTCTGGATCTTAGGGAAGGAGCTGCCCCTCGCAGTCTCACCTGTGAATCCACTCTATCTCCTCTATCTTCTGTCAGCTGTGTGGCTTGTACTCACCTTCCTGAAATTTCTTTCCCCTTCCCCTGACTAGAGTTTTCTCCTTCTATCAATATCCGGGAACTTGAGGGAAGGGGTCATATATTTTTATCTTCTGTTACCAGTAGAATTGTGCCCCCACCAAAAAGACATTAAAATCCTAACTCCCAGCGCCTGCAAATGTGACTACATTTGTAAATAAGGTCCTTGCAGATATAAGTAGTTATGATGCGGTCCTACTGGACTAGGCTAGGAGCTAATCCAATAAGACTGCTGTCAGAATAAAAGGGGATATCTAAACACAGTTGGGCACACAGGGAACACACCCTGTGAAGAGCAGAGTTCTGCAGCCACAAGCCAAGGAGCTACCAGAAGCTCAGAGGGAGGCCTGGAACGGAGCCTCCCCAATGCCTTCAGAAGGAGCACAGCCTTGCCCACACACTGACTCATGCGTCCAGACTGCAGCCCTGGGAGGCAAGAAACCTGCTGTTTAAGCTGCTGTTTTGCAGCCCTGTGTTATGGCAGGCCTGGGAAACTAATACAATGGGTCGTGTTATTTGTCTCAATTTCACAGATGGATAAGTTGAGGCTCCAACAAAGGGAGCCACCCAAGATCTCATGGCAGGTAAGAGAGAGTGGGACTGAACTCAGCTCAAGCTGACCCAGGGCCCCAGGGACCGAGGCTGTGGGAACCTGGTTTCTGGCTAGGACTTCGCAAAGGGCCTCAGGAGCACAGCTCAGAGACTCCCTGCAGCTGAGCCCCTCTGGGGGAGAAGAGGCCGTGGAGCAGCTGGCCTCTCTGATGGGTGGGAAATAAGCCTCAGGGCCAGCCTCACGCTTCCCGTGATCTTGTGCTCTTCACCTGCCTTGCTCAGGAAAGCTAGGGCCCATCTTTAATTCCTCCTGTTAGACTAGTCCCCGTTAGAAACATGAACCCAAATGTGGGACTTTCTAATCTTTGCAGGACACTTCAGGGTCTGCTAAGAACCAGGCCCTCTCTGCAGTCACACACAGCAGCAACGAGAGCAAGACCTGGGGGTGGGTTTTCTTCCAACCTGGGGGCGGGTTTTCTTCCACGTGGTTGAAAACAGTTCCATCCCAGTGGCTGGGGCAGCCAGGGCTAGGCAGAACTAGAGGACCTCTCTCCAAGACACAGACGAAGGGCTGGGGGAACCCGTTTCAAGGACCGTAAAGTCCTATCCAGGCGCTGGTGCCTGCCTTGGCTTTAAAACAGCCTCCTCCTTGTCACCTGTGCATCTTACCTGCACAAACGGCACCATGGACCCAACGTGTCCCCACCCCTCGCACACCTGCCCTGCACACTCCCCCCACATCTCTACATCATCCTGAAGAGATGTCATCTTATCCTCTCATGGTTCCTAGCTAAGCCAAGTCACAATGGCGTTCAGAAGGCAGTTCCGGCCTCATAAGGAGAAAGGAGACACTTGGTGGGGTAGAATGAGCACAGGGCAAGCAGCCCAGAAAGCCACATTCCCATCCTGTCCCCACCTGCCACGATTTAGCTCTGTGAGCCTTGCCTCCACCCCACCTCTTCTTCTGACCAACATCTAAACCTCCTTCAAGATTCAGCTCAAGCCTTGCCCTTGCAAAACCTTCCAGGCCTCGCCACCATGCACAGCCTGGGCAGGCTGCCCACAGGCCCCACGTGCCCTTGGCACACTTACCCCCTGTATTATCAGTGTCTTGGTGCTGTTTGCCAACCTGACTGTGGGCCGCTGAGTTGGGGGGGCACTGCAAATTGCCAGTCTATGCCAATGTATTAGAAGTGACCCAAGGGGCAGTCCACGAGCTGGCAGAGGACTTTGCCTGCATGGTGGCCTGAACTCCATCCCTCATTATTCGGTACTTGGGTAGGGCTGGGAGAGTCACATTATAATTGGGGGCACTGGCCATAGGGCAGGCTGCCTGAGTTCAAACAGTGGCTCTGCTACTTAGTCATTGTACAGAATCTTGAGTATGCTGCTTAAAAGCCCTGTGCCTCAGCTTCCTCGTCCATAAAATGGGAAGACTACAAGTGACTCTTACAGAAATTATGTGGGTCAAATCCACATAAAGCACTTGGAAAAAGGTCAGGCACACAGTGAGTGCTCAGTAAATGGCAACTTTTCTTCTCATTGTTGACCCATCTCTCTTTCCAACATCCGGTACGTAAGTCAAAGGCAAATGATCTTACCACGGCAGAAGAGTCCCCTTGTTTATAAAACAATGGGATTAAATGAACCGATCATCAACCTCTCTTCCATTCTGTCTTCTGATTCGGAGGTGCATTTCAGACTGCCATGCAAAGTCCTCCTCCAGTCCCCAGGACTGTCCCCTTCCAGCACCAAACCAACACACCAGCATGCAGAGGCAGGGAGGCCACAGTGCAGGAAGGGACAACTCCTGCCAGCAGACAAGCAGAAGCATTTGTGCTGAGGTTTACAACGGTTCGTAGAAGCCTTGCAGGCTGGTCTGTTTCACGACATCCAGGTAGGCATTTTGCTTATGCCCGGAAACCTGAATGGTGACAATTAGTTTCCAGCTCTGTAACACTGTCCCCTTCAACCAGTCAGGTCCCACCCTCCCTGCTGATTAGGGTGAAACTCTTGTTAGTGGCTTTGCAAGTTGGGGGACGGGAAATCATCAGAAGCGGGTGGGTGAGCTCCCACAAGTGTAGACGTCTCACTTCCTCCCAAGGCAGCCCACGGCCCCCTCCTCTCCACCTCCCTCATGCCAAGCTTACTTCCTCTCCCTGGGCAGGTGGGGCAAATGCTTATCATCTGCCTAATTGTGGAACATGATAATATGCTAGATTTCAAAATAATTAGGCTGATGGTAATGAGGGTTTGATGGTTTCTGCGCAATTAGACGGATGGACACAAACACTTTGTTTTTAACCTATGCTGGGGCTAATGACCTCAAGTGGGAATATGGCAGTGCTGCATTTTAAAAGGAGGAAAAAAATACCCTGGGAACCTCAGAGAAAATAAATCACAGGGCGGGCTCCTTCCCACAGGTTCGTTGCTCTGGATACCTGACCAGATGTTCCCCAGACATCCATAATGAGGGATTTCAGGCCAAGGGGGACGTGGCGTCAGAGGAGCTAGCTCGCTCTGGGTTTGAATCCTTTCTGCTGCACCTACTGACTCTGCAACATGGTGCAAGCCACTTATCCTTGCAGAGTTTCAGGTTTTCATCCATAAAATGGGGATGATAACATCTACTGTGCAGGGCTCTTGTGAGTTCCTGGCACCCAGTAAATGTGTGATAAAGATTTGGTGGAGGCCAGGTGCAGTGGCTCACGCCTGTAATCCCAGCATCTTGGGGGGGGGTGGATCATGAGGTTGAGAGTTCGAGACCAGCCTGGCCAACATGGTGAAACCCTGTCTCTACTAAAGATACAAAAAATCAGCTAAGCGTTGTGGCACACACCTATAATCCCAGCTACTGGGGAGGCTGAGGCAGGAGAATCACTTGAACCCGGGAGGTGGAGGTTGCAGTAAGCTGAGATTGTGCCATTGCATTCCAGTATGGGCGACAGGACAAGACTCTGTCTCAAAAAAAAAAAAAAAAAAAAAAAAAAAAAAAAAAAAAAACAACAACAACAAAAATAGTGGAATAGGAGGAACAGGGCAAGCTCAGAGCAAAAGAATCAAGAGGCCAGAGCATGGCAGAGCCAGATACGGGCAGTGAGAACTTTTCAACGGCCGAGTAGAATTGGCATCATCAAAGGTTGAGGTAACATTGGCTGTTTAGAAATTCCCTTCAAAAAAAAAAAAAAAGGAGGAAAAAAAAAAAAAACAGAAACAACCAGTTTAATTGAGGCTTAGATTAGAGTCACAGTTCCACCATTACAGAACCATGGGGCTTGAGAAAACTGCCTTCCTCTCTGCGAGCCTCAGCTGCCCTGTGCATTCAGCTGAAGCCTATATCCAGCTCACCTGTCAATGCATGGGGACCAAGGTCTGCAAGGTCAGACTAGGGGGTAAGGCCCTAGAAACCCCATGAATGCGTCAGAGCCATCAGACAACATGGCAGTTATGAGTGGGTACCCATGGACTGTTATCTCAAGGCAGGTGACAGAGCAGGTTGGGAGAAAATGACCTCAGGGCATGGGCAGGTGGACGGTATTTAGTAGGGGGAGTTATTCACCCAACACACATCTTCTGGGTTGTTGGTCTATTCAGGACCCAGCATTCGTGCTTGAAAGAAAGAAATAACGTTCAGCTCCTGCCAGGTGAGTTGTCACAGCACAAAGTGTCAGGCCATTTAAGTGAAGTTTGGAGGGGGCATAAAGGACAGAATGGCCAACTCTGCCTGGACAAGCCAGGGAAGGCTAGGATCCTAGAAAGACTCAGCCTAGGCCTTGAAGGATGGATTGATGTGGCCTTGCACCAAGCTCAGGGAGTCAAGATTAAAATTCCAACATACCGTGCATGTGAGTGACCCAGGGAAATACATTTCTCCTTAATTCCTGGAGAGAAAACTAAAAACTTTCTTGACAACTGCAATTGAGGCAGTTTTCTCTGCCTCACAATTTTGTATGGCTAGGCTGCTCCGGCAACCTCTACCAAGTTGTCTACCTGTCCTCACCCTCCTTCACTGCCACTCTCTCACCAGGCTAAGTCTGGTCGGGAGTCACCAACACCAAGAGGGAAGGCACGGCACCCGAGGAGTGTGGTTGGTCAGCACCAGGGACAGAGACACGGCCATCGCATGCATCAGTCACCCAGCATGCAGCTCGTATCTAGACCCCCACTGGGGCTTTTATGACCTGTCCTCCGAATCCATATTCAGGGCCACTTTCTCCTCTTATGACATTTTGTGGCACTATTAGCAAACCAGGTGCCAAGTTTTGCTGGATTCAATTCAATGTTTCAGCACTGCACTTGGAGACTTTTTGCAGGTGCCATTTTCCTCCAAACTGACAGGAGCCCCACAGACGCCAGGTATTGTGACACCCTCTGTGAGTGTGGGAGTAGGAGGCTGGAGCCCACTGGGCTCTGATCCTGGGGCCAGAGAGAGAAGAAGGGCAGATGTTTAATTGAAGGCAAGGTTCTCAGGACTCCCATGGGCCTCACCTGAGTCCCAGGCTGATGCTTCCTGCAATCCCCCCTTATAGAAGAGAAGCCCACGGGGCCTTGCTCTGATTGGCTCTGACTTCTCTCTGGCCCTGGGGAGCTACCCTGCTCCCCTAGGAAGCTAGTCCAAATAGCAGAAAGAAGGAGGATCTGCTCACATTTCAGTTAATGGGAGTGAGGGGAATCCTGGTGATGAAGAAAAGTGTCCATCAGTCCAGTCCAGTCCAGTTTAGTCCCCCAGCCCAATGTGGTGCTCAGCCTGTTGGTGCCACTTTCCTGGTTAGCCACTGTCACTCCATGAGCCACACCAAACAAAGACTTATGCACTGGGCTCATGACACCTGCCTGTCTCACGGGGTGGTTGGGCAGATCATGGAATCTTACTGGCCCTCCACCCACACTTCTTCATCCCTGTATGCCCTGCTGGACAGAGCAGCCTCATGGCATTCCCGAAGTGTCCACTCATTTTAAATTTGGGGCACTTTGCTTTGCTGTCAGTAATTACTCAGTGCACGTTAGCCACTCGTATTGTCATCAGGGCACTATGCACCAGGCGCTGTGCTAAACATTGGAACTTTAATGGTGGACATGGGAATCCCACTGTCAGCCATCAAATGCCTATATTTTATGATAAGTATTTGCTGACCCATAGTTTCACCCAATAGACAATGGCTTCTCAAAGTGCCAGCACCACGGTGCAGCACCACAGCTCACCCACAGGAGGCGCTCCATCTTAGCCAAGTGAATAAAGACAATGGAAAATATTGTGAAAATACTGTAAAGTGCCAAAAGAATGTGAATTGTTATTAACAGGAGAAACACAAACTGTCCTAGCCATTCTGCCACAGATAGGAAAATCAGAAGAAACAGCAGAAAGATGGAAGATCCACTTATGTTTCAGTGAATAGAGTGGTGCCCAACCTTTTTGGCTCCAGGGAACAGTTTCATGCAAGACAATTTTTCCATGGACCAGTGAGGTGATGGGGGAGGGGATGGTTTCAGGATGAAGCTGTTCCACCTCAAATTATCAGGCATTAGTTAGATTCTTATAAGGAGCACGCAACCTAGATCCCTCACATGCACTGTTCACAATAGGGTTTGTGCTCCTAGGAAATTTTTTTTTTTTTTTTTTTTTTTTTTTTTTTTTTGAGATCGAATCTCGCACTGTCACTCAGGCTGGAGTGCAATGGTGCATCTCGGCTCACTGGAACCTCTGCCTCCCAGGTTCAAGCGATTCTCCTGCCTCAGCCTCTCCAGCATCTGGGATTACAGGCACCTGCCACCACACCTGGCTAATTTTTTGTGTTTTTAGTAGGGACAGGGTTTCACTATGTTGGCCAGACTGGTCTCAAATCCCTGACCTTGTGATCCGCCTGCCTCAGCCTTGCAAAGTGCTGGGGGTACAGGCATGAGCCACCGCACCTGGCCAGCTCCTATGAGAATCTTCTGCCGCCGCTGATCTGACAGGAGGTGAAGCTCAGGCGTTAATCCACTGCCGCTCACTTCCTGCTGTGCAGCCCGGTTCTTAACAGGGCATCCACCAGTACCAGTCCATGGCCCAGGGGTTGAGGACCCCCCGAGCTAATGGAAGCCAGGGGAATCCTGGTAATGATGAAAAGTGTAATCCAATAAGATTGTAAGGGTTGTGGGAGCTCAGAGAAGGAAGAGGTCCTCTTTTAGCTGGGCTGGTCAGAGCCTCTTATGGTAGAGGGGGTATTTCAGCTGGGACATGGAGAGATGGGCCAGAGAGGTAGTGGCACTGGCAGGTCTGAAGGAATGGATGAGAGGCAAGGACTGGTTGGGTTTGACCAGATCAGATCTTCAACACATTGGCTGAATTTCTAACATTGGCTGTTTAGAAATTCCCTTTAAAAAAAAAAAAAAAAAAAGGAAAAAAAAAACCCAGAAACAACCACTTTAATTGAGGCTTAGATTAGAGTCACAGTTCCACCATTACAGAACCTGCTGTCCCCATGGTACTGACAAGGCCACTGAGGCTCAGAAGACCCATAACAGCCCAGGAAGTGGGTACAGGACCCACACCCCGTCCATCTGAGCCCAAAGCCTCCGCCCTTAACCCTTTTCCCAGGCCCTCCTGGAATCAGGAGTTACAAAGAAACACAGGAATCTCTCTTTAACCAGTTCCCGAACAAGATTCAGGTGCAGAAGCAGAGCTCTGGGTGGACCCACACGTTTCAAATGGGGAGGGAGGATGAGGTTATAGGCAAAGGACAGACCACAGTGGCCCTTGGATGATGAACTTTAATCTGAAGGGAGCCACAGAAGGCTTTAGAGTGGAAAAGTGGCACCATCATTGCCGTGAAGGTAAGATGAAAGATAGATTGGAGAAGGAGAGAAACTGGAGGCAAGAAGCCCTCCTGGGAAACTGTTGGAATCATCCGGTCATCGAGTAATGACAGCCTAAACCAGGGCAGAGGTAGCAGTGATAGAAAGAGGGGGATGGAACTGAAAAATATGATGGAATAGAATTGGCAGGACTCACAACTGATTGGATGTGGGGGAATGAAGCCAGTCAAAGATGACTTATTCAAGATGCCGTTGGTGTTTTTAATACAAAATATAAATATGAACACACACGATCATATATTCTTTAATACTTATCTGATTTGAAGAAATAGCCCCCTATCTCTCAGCTCCCAAAGACTTAGGATGACTCAAGACAATATTAATAATGATGTATTTTATAGTATATGAACTTTGCCATCTGTGGTAGAAGCATCAAAAAGTCAATACGAGTAAATTGACAAGCTTGTCAATGAATGAAATTAATTTTCTTTTTCTGCTGCATCGCTAAACATAATTTCAGAATGTCACGGTAATATTCACTGTCCATTATCATGGCTGTGCGACAGAGACAGTCAAGTTAAAATATGCAAAGAAATGGCTTTATCATAGCATCTAATGCACAAGAAGCACACGCACCCACTGAAAGAGGCATTTGCTCCAGGGAGTACACAGCCCCTAATTTCTTGTCTCAGAATTTGTCAGATTTGCAGCTGAGAGACCTCTGCCCTTTGAACGTGAGAAAATGGATTTTAACATGTTGCCCAGTTTTAACCTACACCCAAACCTTCTCTAGTAGAACAGATGGTCAGGCCTAGCGTGAGACCTTAGGGATCAGAAAGTCTAGCCTCCTAGTTTGAAAAACAGGGAGAAAGAGGCTTACAGAGGATGCCACACAGCAGAGCTGGGATTTGAACCCAGGCTTCCCAATTCTGGAATCTGGTCAGCATCAGCAGGCCCTTCTGCTGAGGAGGAGATGGGAGAAGGGCTGCCTAGAGGGTGTGGCCACTGGCTATGGAAAGAAAGCAGAGATCAGCTTGAGTAGCCCAGAAGAACATGTGGGCAAGAATGCCAGCTCATTGGTGCAGTCAACCAGTCATTGAGCAGGTGCTAGGGACAAACAGTGCTTTAAGCTTCGGGGGCTCAGCAGAGAATGAAACACACAAAGCCTCTGCCCTCACAGAGTTTACAGTCCAGTGGGGGGAGACCAAAGTTTGTAGTGAATAAGTAAATAATCAAGGAAATGTGGATTGTGATGAATGCTCTGAAGGAAACGAACAGGGTGACGAGGGAGAAGGGAGCTGGGAGGTGGCCTAGTGTGGATGAAAGGGACCTCCCTGAGGAAGGGACTCCCGGTGTCTGATCCTCTGAGCCACTCTTTGCAAACAAACAGAAAAGGAACAACAGGGGCCATTTCAGCTCCATCCTGTGTCCCCTTTGCAGAGTGTGAACTTGTTTAGACCTCTCAGCAGCCCAACGGGGTACGTCCTGCTGTCCCCATGGTACCGACAAGGCCACTGAGGCTCAGAAGACCCATAACAGCCCAGGAAGTGGGTACAGGACCGAAACCCCGTCCGTCTGAGCCCAAAGCCTCCGCCCTTAACCCTGCATCACAGGCAGTTTTGTTCAGTTCAGCATCTCTCGTTTGGGTTCTGCTTCTCTCTCTACTTGGAACTTTCCGAAGGCAGGCCTCCTAAAACCTGTCACAGCTATGAGGCAAGGGTTGATGGATTCCCTCAGGAGCCCACATTGCATCAGAATCAATGTGGGCTGCAGAGCCTGGCAAAAGCCACCATGGTGGCCTTGCGATGTCATGAAAAGAAGGCTGAAGGTCAAGGCTTCAGTAAACCAGCGGCCCCTGCTGGGCCTCACTTCCATCATCTCTAAAATGAGAATAAAAGCACTTACCCTGCCTACACCGCAGGCTCTTGGGACAATGGAACGAATGGGAAAACGAATGAAAAACGTCAGTTTACACATCGCCTTCGCCGCAGCACACTCTTGGGGGGCCAGTGTGTATCAACACCTGCACATATACCAAGAACTTTACTGCATCAGTGTCCTTATTCTGAAGATGGCCACATGGAGACTCGGAACAGTTAATTGATTCTTCAGTGCTACGGGGAAAGCTAGAAATCGGGTCTTTCTGAAGTTAAAGCCCATGCTCCACCACCCAAGGAGAAATATCTTCATCCTTGGCCAAGGCAAACACGCTCCATGCCGCCTCTCTGCTGTAGCCGCTCACGGGGAATGGAGTCACAGAGCCTTCCCATGGGGGCTTCCTCGGGGTGCCCGAGCAGAACAAAGAGCGGCAGTCGCTGAAGAGTGGACGCTTTAGGTGAGGCACTTTATTCCAAAACTGGAATCCCGCAGCTTCACACGCTCACACAGAGTTCGTTCCCGGTTCTGGGCCACACCTAAATGGCTTTTCCTTTCCTTGCCGACAGAGGAAATTGCTTCGTGAAAGCCAGTGGCCTTTTTTATTTTCTCTCAATGGTTGGAAGGGTTTTTTGCCTTCCAGTTGACAACGTGGATGACAAAGATGGATTTTCTGAGCAAATATTTGTGTTGTTTGTGACCGTGTTTGTGAGGCACAGAGCAGGCAGCTGGATAATGGAGCCCCTTTGGGAGAGGAGCTGAGGACCAAGTTTTTTTGCACCTTGGTCCTTTTGGGCCATGCCACTAATTGGAACTTACTGTCCCATTAATGAGTTTTCTCTCCGGAGATTCGTGTGACCATTTCGACTCTAAAGTCCCTGCCTAATGGACTATTGAACAACAGAGAGCGCACACGCTTCATCTCAGAGGCTCCCTGTTCAACATACAGCAGTCCCCAGTTAACCCCGGGCTTAAAAACCAGAGTGGCAAAGTGACTTCCAGGCCAGCCCCTGGAAAAAGGCCTAAATTGGTATGATGTAATTGCTCTCCCACCCTGAAGAAGGCCAGTGTGGCCACCATCTGAGCAGTGGATGCTGAGCCCCTCGGTGGCCAAGAATCAATTTTTATCCTCAACATGCCACACTTCCATTTCTACTCATTAGGAGCCTGATGATGACTCCAGTGAGTGAGGCCCACAGGACCAAAGACTTCAAGCAGCTGCCTGGAAAATGGGTCTGTGATAAAAGTGGGGTCAGCCAGAAAGGTCCCCAAGATGCCCAAGGGGGAGGCAGACAAACATGCTCTTCCCAACCTGAATGGGACAAGGATTTCTTCTTCTCCAGAATCTCCTTGTTTCACCTTGACTATAGCCTGCTGAGATTTGCAACACCTCCTATTCTACGTAAAATGTAAATCTGATTGCCAATGGCCCGTCCTTGCTCACAACCCTTCAATGGCTCCCTATTACCCTCTGAGTAAAATCCAAGCTTCTTAGGGTATAATACAAGACCTCAATCTGCATCTCCAGTCTTACCTTCCTCCCCCATATGCCTCCTCAGACTTGATCCCTAGAAATACCCAGTTGCTATGGGTTAGGGTTAGGATCCATGTGCCTTTGTTGTTTTGCACCCTGAGCCCTAGTGCAGCTGCACCCCCTTCCCAAAAGTCCTTCTGCTCACTCCTTTCTGTCCTCCAGGCCTCACTACAGATTTATTCCCTTGAATAAAACTCGGGTTGGGACCTCCACACACCCCTATGGCTCTTATTGAAGTTCCCTCACTCTGTTCCCATAACAGCCTATGATGACCACAAACACAGCATTCATTGCAGAGACCTGAAATTATTTGTTTGGGTGTGTTTCCCGGCTAGACCAGGGTTTTCCAACGTTGGTACTACCGATGTTCCGGGTCTGTTAGTTGTTTGTTGTGAAGAGACTTTCTGTGCATTGTAACAACTAAACATTTCTCCAGACATTGCCAGCAGAATGACCCCCAGTTAAGCACGTCTGGGGCAGACCATAGCTCCTGAGGATACACAGAGCAAGAGCCCATGGAGGTCAGAGATTCCTGAGAACAATCCTCACTGCCCTCCTCCCCAGCTGAGGTGTCCAGGAGCAAGGTGCCTCCCCTCCCTGAACCTCAGTTTCCTCACCCATCGAATGGGGATAATGACGTGTGGCTTAGGGCTGCTGAGAGTAGCAGCCACGGGTAATGCTGACAGTCAATAGGCATTGCTCTATCATGCAACTGCACGTCTTACTTTTTTTTTTTTTTTTTTTGCTTTTGAGACAGAGTCTTGCTCTGTTACCCAGGCTGGAGTGTAGTGGCATGATCTTGGCTCACTGCAACCTCCACCTCCTGGGTTCAAGTAATTCTCTTGCCTCAGCCTCCTCAGTAGCTAGGATTACAGATGTGCACCACCATGCCCAGCTAATTTTTGTATTTTTAGTAGAGACAGGGTTTTGCCATGTTGGCCAGTCTGGTCTCGAATTCTGACCTCAAGTAATCCGCCTGCCTTGGCCACCCCAAAGTGCTGGGATTACAGATGTGTTACTTTAAATACGCAGGAAACAGTGCTAGATTCAGATTCACCTGACCCTTGTTGAGCCCTGCCATGTCCCAGACTTTCATCAGTGTCATCCCATTCAGTGCTCACCATGATTACTGTCAACATTTACAGGTAAGGAAACTGATGCCCCGGCATCAGCTGACTCACCCGAGACCTAAGTCGTCACCTGTTGAAGCTCAGGTTGGAACCCCATCTTCCAGATCCTAGACTGCTGGGGTCTCTTTCCTTTCCAGAACCTGGCAGATGCCCTCCCTCTTATGCCCAGCTCTCATCCCACCTTGTCTGGTGGCTCCTGTCCATCCTCAGGCGATGTCTTCATGCCAGTTCCTGCAGGAGTCTGTGCTCATGGCACCTGCATTTCTCATGATCCTGTCCCCCATCCCTGCTAAGCCATAACCTCCAGGAGGGCTGAGATAGAGATGAGTTTTGCCAGTTTGTCCAGAGCATGGCGCAGCACTGACACAAACCATGTATTGAATGCATAAATGAGTGAGGAATGAATAAAGAAAGGTAAGCTAACGGGACTGAACTCTAACCAGGACCATCGCACTCAGCATGCCAGAGAGAGTTTCCTCGGCTGTCAGAAGGTCTTTTCTATGCAGGTGATTCCAACCTCTTCCAGAGACACTGCCTCCTTACAGAAGCCCAACACACAACATTAAACAGGGATGATTATATAGCAGTGACACTCAAAGCTGCTTTTTTTTTTTTTTTTTTTTTTTGAGATGGATTCTCGCTGTGTCTCTCAGGCTGGAGTGCAGTGGCGTGATCTCGGCTCACTGCAAGCTCCGCCTCCCGGGTTCACGCCATTCTCCCGCCTCAGCCTCCCAAGTAGCTGGGACTACAGGCGCCCGCCACCACGCCCAGCTAATTTTTTGTATTTTTAGTAGAGACGGGGTTTCACCGTGTTAGCCAGGATAGTCTCGATCTCCTGACCTCGTGATCCACCCGCCTCGGCCTCCCAAAGTGCTGGGATTACAGGCTTGAGCCACCACACCCGGCCAAAGCTGCATTTTTGTAGAAGGTGGCTCAAGCTCAGTGATGCATGGTCAAGCAGAGGCTGAGGCAAAGCCGTCACAGCCTAGCGGTCAGTGGATGTGGAGGGACTTCACCTGAATGTTTGGGCCCCTGATTTGTCAAGTTCCTCCACTTCCCTGTGCACTCTGAACACCAGCTCTCCTACTGTTCCCAGCGTCCCCCAGACAATGCTGGGCCCTGACCGCTGCTTTCAAACCACTTGTCTGCTCCTCCCTGTGGTTTCAGCCTCTGCCTAGATGTGGTGTTCTGGGAAGGCCATCCTTCCCTCCCGCTTGGACAAGCCCCCATCGTGCCTGCATTTCCCCAGCACCCTTCTCCAGTTGCATCCCTGTCAAAAACCGTCAAACCTATCTGGGCGCACCCACCACCCAGGCTGTGGCGCACTCCCGTTATCCCAACACTTTGGGAGGCTGAAGCGGGTGGATCACCTGAGGTCAGGAGTTCGCGATCAGCCTGACTAACATGGTGAAACCCCGTCTCTACTAAGTACAAAAACATTAGCCAGGCATGGTGGCGCATGCTTGCAATCCGAGCTACTTAGGAGGCTGAGACAGGAGAATCGCTTGTACCTGGGAGGCAGAGGTTGCAGTGAGCTGAGATCGCGCCATTGCACTCCAGCCTGGGCAACAAGAGAGAAACTCCGTCTCAAAAGACAAACAAACAAACAAACAAACACCCGTCAATGCTTAGCTCTTCCGCTGCAGCACCCCTAGTGCCTGGCACGTCACAGGTGCTCAGTAAACTCGTCCAAGATGGAGGAATGAATGCATTTTGCACAGGTACTCACGTCTGGGATGTGGTGGCCTGGTTCCCCTGAATGCTGAGTCTCTGTAAGTCCCCTGCTTATTCCATAATCACCAGGCAACCCCGTGATGAGGACTCCACATCTCTCATGAGGCCCACCCACAGGAGAGAACATCTCGGTCATAACTCAGGAATTCTGAATGACACACTGTTTATAATTCTCACTGGAATTGAGCACATTGATTCTGGCTTCATTAAAATAAAACCAAGTACCATGGTGACTCCTTGCAAGGAATTGCCCACACATTTGCCCACTACCACCCTCTCTCCCAGGACAAATATTGAAATGGTCCCCCCTTTGTCTCCTCCCACCTCCCAAAAAAGAAGGGGGGTGGAGAGAAGAGAGGAAGAATCGACAGTAATCTTGCATCTGTCTCATCTCTTTGTAAAAGGAAAGCAGTATTTACTGAAAAATATTGTACAAAAGAATCTCTCCCCACAAGAAAAAAGATGTAATCATCTATTTAGTAAAAAAAAAAAAAAAAAATGCAGTTTCTTAAAAACACAGCCGTACTCTGCATATGGTCTGTTTAAATGCATTTTATTAAGAGTTATACTACTTAATGATGGCTTAAAGAATTGCTACATAAACAATACCATTTTAGCATAAGAGGGTTTGAATATTTCTAATTCAAGCCAGTAAAAACTCACTCTTCAGTGGTTTATGAAACTTGAATACGTTGATGTGGCAGCACTCAATTAATGTCAGGCCGTATGGATTTCAATCTGGCTTGAAATATATTTAAACAAATGAAGTAGATACAAATGTTGGCTCTTTGGCCAGCCAGGGCTAAAAAATCCATTTTCTAGCCCATTTATAATAAGAACTAATTTGAATGTAATTTATCTAAAGCACAATGTTTCCTAATTTTTACATGCAACCATTACTTACAGTTTAAGTAATAGTTATATCCATGGATCTTAGTGCACTTAATTGAAAATGCATGGTATTAAAATCCAAGACTTAATCCTTCAAAAATAAAAGCATTATCCTAAAGAATAATTGAATACTCAGACTCAGAGCAAGGGGAGGGGGCGGCCAAAGCTTTCTTTAAAAAAAAAAAAAAAAAAACTCCCCTTTAAATACTGCACTTCTCTCTCTTTACGTGGTATTAGAATTATGTCAGAGTGAAATTAGCCACTCTCGACCCGTTATTTCAATTCAGATTACAACTGTCTCTCATCCAAGTGTCAGACTTGGCACCAGAGTCAAATCCGTCTGCCGAGGAATGACATGTCAAGGGTGACAGTGACAAATTGTCACTAAGTGAGGAATAACACATGACAGGGCATGTGTCCGTAATGAGGCATATGCATGCCAGTAAGCCTCAGGACGCGCGGGGCTGAGGGCGGAATGCTGGAAGCGCTCCGGATGCTGCGAGTTCTCATTAGGGCTCCGCGCCTCCTTGGATGGGAGTTTCCATCATTAAAATAAATAAATAATAAATAAGCTCCTAAGTGAACAACACATGGACAAAGGCCTATTCTGGTAAAGAAAAAAAACAGAAAAGAAAAAAAGAAATCCAAATGTTTGTAAATTTCTTCTTGCGGGCTTAAAATAAAATAAAGCTTTTCTTCCTGACCTCATCTTCCATCTTCATGATTTGTTTCATCCTTTCTTCCTTTAACTTCATCAAGATCAAGGAAACACAAACTCCAGAATGAAATAATTCTTTCTCTGTGTGTTTGTACAAATATTTCCATGAGCACTTTGAGAGATGGTCCCATTTGCTAAGCGGAGGCTGTCACGGAGACATTTCACAAAGGTACCCCAAGAGTGAATTTCTCATTGGTCTCCAGTGAAAATAATGGCATTTTCACCCCAAGCAAAGAGCCAGCAACTGGGAGGAGGGTGTAGAGGCAGGTGAGATATACCATCATGAAAAATTAACTCAAGGCCACAAAATAGGAAGCATTCAGAAAGGAAGATAGAATCACCTACTGTTCTGTTTTGCTGTGCTTTGCTTTGTTTCATTTTGTTGTCTTTAATTTCCTGTGTAGGACCTCTGGAATCGTTGCTTGTCCCAATGAAGAAAAATATTTTTATACCCAAGTCACATGGATGCATAATGGAGTGCTGTTGGATTTTATTGGATAGATGGATAGCTGGATGGATGAATGGATGGATAGGTAGACGGATGGAGGAATGGATAGCTGGATGGATGGGTGAATGGATAGGTAGATGGATGGGGAATAGAAAGGTAGAGGGATGAAGGATGGTTAGGTAGATGGATGGATTGGGAATGGATAGGTCAATGGATGGGGGAATGATAGATGAATAGGTGAAGGGATAGTTGGATGGATGGGTGGATGGATAGGGGGATGGATGGATGGATGGATGGATGGATGGATGGATGGATACATGAATGGGAGGATGGGTAGATGGATGGATAGGTGGAGGGATAGTTGGTTGGATAGGTGGATGGACAGATGGAGGGATAGTTAGAAGGATAGGTGGATGGTAAGGGTAATGGATGGATGGATGGATGGATGGATGGATGGATGGATGGATGGCTGGCTGGCTGGCTATGTAGATGGATAGGGAATGGGTGGGTAGATAGATTGGGGGATGAATAGATGCATGTGTAGGTGGATAAATAGTTGGATGTTATGGGTGGATGGATAGGGGGATGTTTGGGGGAGTTGGATGGATGGACTGAGAAGTTGGGAACGACATAGCCAGGTCTGCATGGTAGAAAGACTGCTCTGGCTTCAGTGTGTGCAAGCAAAGAGGAAGCAAGGTAATGAGATAATGGAAGCAAGGTGATGAGAGAGGCGTCTGCTGCAAACTCCCACCTTTGAAATAATACAGCCCAAGAGAAAGTGCTGAAAGAGATCAGGAAAAGTAAACAGGTTTAAGGGATGTTAGAAAGCAATAATCAACAGAAATGTGTTAACTAGCTGGATTTGTAAAGTGGAGAGAGAAATCCTAAGTGCTTCCCAGGTTTCTGGTAGAACAGTAGAACTACTGACTACAACAGCAACACAAAGAGTAGGTTTTAGAAGGCAGTGATAAACTGACCATTTGGAAAATGCTGAAATCTTGGGAAGGAATCTAGATTTGGGAGCCCTCAGCACATTGATAGGAATTCAAGCTGCAAGGGTAGAAGAGAGAACTCTGAAATCAAAGACTTTATTTTAGCAAAATTGGAGCAGACTCAAGGGGCAACATTTACACATTTCTATAGCACATGTTTTTTATGTGCAAATCTACATCTTTTAAGTTTTAAACACTAGTTTGTAATCTGCTTCTTTTCTCAATAAAAATAGCATGGACATTTTCATTTATCCTATTTTTTTCCACATCATTTAAAGGCTGTTTCAATTTATGAATATGTCATAAATTACTGAATCTATCTCTTATGGTCAGGCATTTACATTATTTCTAGGTTTTCCCTATCATATGCATCTTCCTGTGATTTTGGTTTTAAATAACTGATCTTTGCAAGGGCTCCCAAGAGCTTAACTGTGATCAAAAGGAGGGTGAAGAGGAGACGTGAGATGCAGAGAGCCAAGGTGCTCTCAGTGAACATGCTGGGAACAAGAGGTCCAATGATGAGAGGTAATTCAGGGATCACACACCATCTGGGGTGAGAGGAAAGATGAAGATATCCAAGGTGGCTCTTCTAAGAATTCCTGTCTGCCTCTGCACCTCAACAAGTTTCATGAAGCCTCTCCAGGAAATTTCTTAATAAACTATTCATTTAAAAGTCACTTATTAAATTCAAGTCACAAATATCTATGTATTGCTTCTGACTGGCCTAGATAGACCAGTTGAAGTAAGCAACCTAAATATCTAGTGACTTAACACAATGGAGTTTACTTTTGCTCCTGCTAAACATCACAATGTCCATTGTGAATCTGCAGGAGACTCTGCTCCATAGCGTCCCTCAGGGATCCAGGCTGACAGATGCTGCACCACTGAACAGTTTCACCATCTGGAAGATTCTGCCTCTTTAGTTGCCATGGTAGAGGAAGAGAGATTAGAGAATCTCACATGGACTTTCCACTACCCTTGCCCAGAAGTCTCAGACATCATTTCTTCTCACAGTCCATGGGCTAGAACTGACCACAGGATCCAACCTACCTGCAAGGAAGCTGAGAAATGTGGGAAGATGAATGGAATATTGAGTGAGTTTTCCTGTCTCTGCCTTAGATATAAATAGCATATCCAAGCTGCCTCAACCTGGGACAACAAAATAAGGTCACTCTTCCATTAAATGCCCACTGTACAATGGCAAAAGATTACAAATAGCCTAAATGTCTATCAAAGGGAACTTATTAATTATATCACATCTATCATAGAATATATTTTAATCACAAAGAGAAGGCATTGATATATTTCAAAAGAGAATGTATCAATATGAAACAATTTCAAAATATGAAATGAAATTACTACACAGAACAGAATGCACAGAATACTACCATTGGGCCGAAGGGGATATATTTGTGATTGAATATTTGTGAATACTGAATTTTGAATATTTGTGAAATGTCTCTGATAGGACACACAGGCAGCTGGTGACATTGGTTGTCTTTAGGCAGAGGAGGAATGGCTGAGGCACGGGAGTAGATAGGACAATTTTCACTGCTATTATTTCTATTTATTTATTTTGCTTATTTATTTATTTATCTATTTATTTATTTATTTATTTTGAGATGGAGTCTCGCTCTGTTACCCAGGTTGAAGTGCAATGGCACAATCTTGACTCATTGCAACCTCCACCTCCCGGGCTCAATTCTCCTGCCTCAGCCTCCCAAGTAGCTGAGATAACAGGTACGTGCCACCATGCCTGGCTAATTTTCTTTTTTCCTTTTTTTTTTTTGAGACGGAGTCTTGCTGTCTCTCAGGCTGGAGTGCAGTGGCACAATTGTTGTTGTTGTTGTTTAGGTCTTTGAGTTTCAATATACCAATCCTGTATTTAGTTTGTTAAGTGTATACCTAAGTATTTCACTTTTTTCTGAAGCAGTTGTAAATGGTTTTGTGTTTTTTTTGTTTGTTTTTGTTTTTTTGAGACAGAGTCTTGCTCTGTTGTCCAGGCTGGAGTGCAGTGGTGTGATCTTAGCTCACTGCCACCTCTGCCTCCCAGGTTCAAGCAATTCACCTGCCTCAGTCTCCCGAGTTGCTGGGATTACAGGTGCCCACCACCACGCCCGACTAATTTTTTTGTATTTTTAGTAGAGACGGGGTTTCACTGTGTTGGCCAGGCTGGTCTCAAACTCCTGACCTCAGGTGATCCACCCACCTCACCCTCCCAAAGCACTGGGATTACAAGCATGAGCCACCGTGCCCGACCTATTTATTTACTTTTTTTGAGACATGGTCTCACTTTGTTACCCAGGCTGAAGTGCAGTGGTATGGACATGGCTCATTGCAGCCTCGACCTCCTATGCTCGAGCAATCCTCCCACCTCAGCCTCCTGAGTAGCTGAGACTACAGGCAGGCACCACTGCGCTTGGCTAATTTTTTTTTTTTAATGGGGTAATTTTTTTTTTTTAATTTTTTTATAGAGATGGCGTCTCACCATCTTGCCCAGGCCGGTTTCAAACTCCTGGGCTCAAGTGATCCTCCCCCTCTACCTCCCAAAGTGCTAGGATTACATATGTGAGACATCACTCAGGCCTTTCCTATTTTTTAAATGTTGAACTTTGACCTATTTTTAAAAATAAATGCATAACTTATTCAAAAAAAATATAAAATGATTTTGTAAAAATCTTTACTAATACTGACTTTGAGCCCCACGCACACCCATGGAGAAACTTAAACACACACACCCCATGAGTGTGCTGGTGTTACTGAGAAGTCCCAGTCTCCTGCCTCTCTGGGCCTCCTATAAAGCCACTTTGTCACAGCGGTGGCCGCCAATAGCCCTAAGGAAGCCACTTTTGTCCGGGAAGAGCCTTTCCCCCATGGTAGTGGCTGCTAACACTGCCCTCTGGCCTCAGGGAGGAGCCCCTGCCCTGATTCTCTCTGACACAGCCAAGACCAGGCTTGCATATCTTTCCATTCATCAGGGAAACCTCAAGCCTGACAAAGCAGACAGGACTTTCTGCTTCTGGACAGGGGGACCCAGAGCCCACAGACCCTGCTGAACGCTGCTCCCACTCTCCAGCCCAGGGGCCACGCAAGCCACACCATGGGAGCCACCTCCAAGTCCAGGTCCCACATCCCATGAGACCCAGAGACAGAAAGTCCCCTCCCAGCCTGAATTTCCTGTCCAAGGGTGGGCCTCTCTGTGGGACAAATGACAGTGAGACTAGCTGCTCCCAAGGAGGCATGGCCTTGCCCTCTGACCCCCGTAGGACAAGAGCCCCAGAATCCACGGGCCCAGCCTCGATACTTGGGCAGGTGCGCAAATGCATGAAGACTTGCATGTGAGGCTCTCGCACCCAAGCAGTGGTGCAGTGGGGGAGGAAGCCGATGCGCAGAACATCCAGGGCAGTGTGCGGAATCCTGCGCCAAGCTCAGCCCTGGCAGGGGTGAGATTCCAGCAGAGAGAGCGGTTCATGGAGGCTCCAGTCCACTAATTAATTTCAAGTGTTTGGGGAAATCACAGAAAATTTGCTAAAGACAAATCCCAGACCTCCAATTGACCAACTGCTCCCCCTGCTCCTCTCCACTGAAGTCTAGTTCTCATGCAAATGTGTCCCCAGCCAGCCCAGCTCCTTTTGTCAGGCCCCCTCCCGCACCAGCCGTCCCCAGGAGGTCATCCGGCAGCTCCAGGGAGGCTTCAGACATTAAAATCATGGTGGCCCCCGGCTGCCGTTCCTCACCTCGGCAACAAGTGAGCCTTCAGAGGTCACAGATTTCTTTTATTTATTATTATTTTTTAAGATGGAGTCTTGCTCTTGTTGCTCAGGTTGGAGTGCAATGGCGTGATTTCAGCTCACTGCCACCTCCGACTCCTGAGTTCAAGCGATTCTCCTGCCTCAGCCTCCCAAGCAGCTGGGATTACAGACGCCCGCCACGACATATTTTTAGTAGAGATGGGGTTTCACCATGTTGGCCAGGCTGGTGTCAAACTCCTGACATCAGGTGATCCACCCTCCTCAGTCTCCCAAAATGCTGGGATTACAGGCGAGAGCCACCACTCCCGGCCTGGTTACAGACTTCAATTGTATTACGGTAGGGACTGAGTCCTTGGTCTGGCCGCTGAGACCCCAAAGTGATCACAGAGGTCCCAATCCAGAGATTTCAGGGGCAGGAGGCTAATGCTGACTATGTCCTGGGCACTGGGAAAGAGCAGTGAGCCTGATAAAGTCGCTCTGTCCTGCAGTTCCTGTTGAAGACACGCACGTAGAGTAAGAAGGATAAAGAAAATGGTTACAAACCAGGATACATAACACCCTAGAGTACAGATGACCAGAGCTGGCCGGGGAGAGCTTGGACAGAGCCTGCGCCCCTGAGGGAAGGGGACCGGTGTGACCCAGCCTGAGCCTCTGAGGGAAGAGGACCGGTATGGACACAGTCTGAGCCCCTGGGGGAGGGGACTAGTGTGAACACAGCCTGAGCCCCTGGGGGGAGGGGACCAGTGTGGAGACAGCCTGAGCCCTGCGGGGAGGGGACCGGTATGGACACAGCCTGAGCCCTGCGGGGAGGGGACCGGTATGGACACAGGCTGAGCCCCTGCGGGGAGGGGACCGGTGCGGACACAGCCTGAGCCCCTGCGGGGAGGGGACCGGTGTGGACACAGCCTGAGCCCTGCGGGGAGGGGACCGGTATGGACACAGGCTGAGCCCCTGCGGGGAGGGGACCGGTGTGGACACAGCCTGAGCCCCTGCGGGGAGGGCACCGGTGTGGACACAGCCTGAGCCCCTGCGGGGAGGGCACCGGTGTGGACACAGCCTGAGCCCCTGCGGGGAGGGCACCGGTGTGGACACAGCCTGAGCCCCTGCGGGGAGGGCACCGGTGTGGACACAGCCTGAGCCCCTGCGGGGAGGGCACCGGTGTGGACACAGCCTGAGCCCCTGCGGGGAGGGCACCGGTGTGGACACAGCCTGAGCCCCTGCGGGGAGGGCACTGGTGTGGACACAGCCTGAGCCCCTGCGGGGAGGGCACCGGTGTGGACACAGCCTGAGCCCCTGCGGGGAGGGGACCAGTGTAGACAGAGCCTGAGCCTCTGAGGGGAGGTGACTGAGGGCAGAAGGTAAGGAGGAGAAGAAGGGCTTGGATGCAGGGAGAGTAGGTAGTTATTCAGGCAAAGGGAGGAGTGTGTTTTACATGGGCCACAGAGGAAAGTGAGCTGGGCGTGTTACCACTGAGTTAGTAGTTGGACCCTGCACAGCCATCTGCAGAGGGCCGTGGTGGGTGTCTGGTGACCTTAGACTGCTCAGAGCGGAGCCACCATGGGGAAGACACGTCTACCCTGGGTGAGATTGAGAAAGGGCACTCTCCTGTACGTATTAGTCTGCCAGGGCTGCCAGCACACAGCACCACATGCTGAGCAGCTTAAGCAACCAAAATGCATTGCCTCCCAGTTCTGGAGCCCAGATGTCTAAAATCAAGGTGTCGGCAGGGTTGGTTCCTTTTGAGCAATTTGAGGAAGAATCTTCCACTCTGCTCTCCTAGCTTCTGGTAGTCTCAGGTGTTCCTTGGCTTATAAATGACTAAATTCTCTTCTTATCTTCACATCCTCCTCCCTCTGTGTGTCCATGCCCAAATTTCCCCTTTTTACCAGGACACCAGCCATATTGGATTAGAGGCCCCTCTAATAACTTCATTTTAACATGATTTCCTCTGTAAAAAGCCAATCTCCAAATAAAGGCACATTCTGAGGTATTTGGGGGACATAATTCAATTCATAAAACTCGAACCACCACCAACAAATGTTGATTCTGCTCTTTCTCACATCTAAGTGACTAGAGGGCACAGATCTTTCCAGTCAGTCAACCATCTGCGGCTTGGGGAGCTGGAGAGGGGAATAAAGAGAAATTGGGGGTGACATTTGTTGGGTTGTCTCGGCAAGGGGGCCAGCCCTTGGCCATGCTGCCTGGGTTCGAATCTCCAGCTGTGTTCTTTGCTAGCTCTGTGGCCTTATGCAATTTTTTAAAAACCCGACAAGCCTCAGTTCCTTCTTCTGTAAAATGAGAATAAAATCATAGTACCTATCCCCTAGGGTGACTCTGAGAATTAAATGGGAAGACGCACGTGAAATGCCCAGGACAGTGCCGGCACACAGTGAGCCATCAGCAGAGGGTAACTGTATTAACAGGTTCTGTATCTTCAGTCTCTGGCACCTCGGGAGTGTTTAATTCATGGGTGGCAAGTAAGAAAGAGAATGAGGGAATTAAATATAAACCAATAAGCTGGCGTAATTTTCACAGGCTGAGAAATGACCACTAGTTGTACTTGTCTGTGGAAACAGACAAAGGTACATGATGAGTTGAAAAGATTGCTGATGTCACGGCCTGTTCCCACCAGCGAATCCTCCGTGGGAGAAGGTAAGTTCACGGTTGCTCCCACTGTCGACTGGTAAATGTTTTATACTATTTACGAGGCAGAGCAATTATGTATAATTATTCCGTAATGCAAACACATTATGAATACTTAAAGCACCATTTTTTTTTCCTCCTCCTAAGGAATCTGGTTGAACTCTGTGCTAAAGATATTTTGTGTAATTGAAATTTGGAACAGGTGTAGAAAGGAATAAAGAGCCTTTCTGACTGAGGTTAAGGAAACTGCAATAACCCTTTTTATGAAAACAGGAGAGCTGTTCTAGGAAGACCCAGGAAGGGTTCTGTTGTGGGAGTATCCTGCACAGCAGAGCATCAAACACGGCTGTGCATAGAGATCAAGAGCTTCAGTGAAGCTGTCCTCCATACCCAGTCACTCTCTAACATCCCGCATTTACATTTCTGTACCACACTTAACATTTACGGAATTATCTTTACTTGTTCACCTGTCCATGGCCTGCCTTCCCCACTAGAAAGGGAGAATTGGTGGTCTCATTCACCAGTGTGTCTCTGTAGCCATGGCATCCAGATGAGGGCCCAGCACACAGCAGGCATTCAATAAATGAGTCAAAGAAGCAAGTAAATACAGGAATAATAGGTCACTCCCGGTATTAGTCTGTTCTCATGATGCTAATAAAGACATACCCAAGACTGGGTAATTTCTAAAGAATAGAGGTTTAATGGACTCCCAGTTCCACATGGTTGGGGAGGCCTCACGATCATGGCGGAAGGTGAATCTTACATGGTGGCAGGTAAGAGAGCATGTGCAGGGGAACTCCCATTTGTAAAACCATCAGACCTTGTGAGACTTATTCACTATCATGAGAACAGCATGGTAAAGACCCGCTCCCATGATTCAATTACCTTCCACCAGGTCCCTCCCATGACACATGGAAATTATGGGAGCTACAATTCAAGATGAGATTTGGGTGGGGACACAGTCAAACCATATCACTCCCTGAAGGGAAGGAGTAAATGGAAAAGGAATTATCATTAAATGGGCACTTGCCATATGGATGCAGTTGCATGATCTCATTTAATCATCACAAGCCCTCTTGGGGTTCAGTATTTTACCCCTAATGCACAGATGAGGACATTGAGGCTCGGAAACACTAAATGATTTATTTGCCCAAGATCACACCAGTACAAAGTTGTAGAGACAAGGTTCGCGCCCAGGCCGCAGCCCCTTCCACTCTCTGGACTGTCTTCTGCATCAAACATCAGGCACTCAGATCAAAGGGGCATTTTGAATGGGCAGCCAGATCACCATAAATCACCCAACTGGACTGTCTCACTGTAATCAGAAAGGAGCAACAGACACAAAGCTGTCCTCAGAAAGGAAAAGGGGATCCCAGTGGCCAAGGGAGGCCATTCATTAAGGGGGCTCATTTGCCTGACAGCTGAATGGAAACCCGAACTGCAGCCTCTCAACCTGAACTTCGACTTGGCCTAATTCCATATCGAGTGACAACAGTTTGCCATCTGTTCTGGGTCTGATCCTCCGAGGACCTCAAAGGGCAGATCCAATCTCCCTTCACTTGGCCTTGACATACATACCCCATCCATTCTTACATAAGAAACAATTTATTCTCTGGCTCCTCTCACAGATGGCTGGACAGTGGCCTGTTGCCTTATCTACCACACCACCTGAGAGAGTTAGGGGAAGGGGCGGGCACTTTACAGTCAGGATGGAGCTGATACAAGCCCTCGCAGGCAGAGTATTTCAATTGGGGTGGGACAGGTATCACCCACCCCGCTTTGCTCTAAGTGTTGTCTTATAGGGCCACGTGGAAAGGATGTGGACTTGGGAGTCAACTGCATTGTGTTTTGGATCCTGGCTCTCTCATCACTAGCTCCGTGACCTTGAGCCAGTCATTGGACTTTCTCTGCTCAGCGTCTTAGCTATAAAAATAACTCCTTCCCTGTGGAGTTCTGTGAAGATTTAATTTAATGGCGGTAATGTATGTAAATCACTTTGGATCTGACATTGGGAACGAGCTTCTTAAGCAGCAGGTATTATTATTATTAGATTACATAGATTCTCAGCAAACGTCTCTTAAATCCAAGAAGTCTCCAGGAACATGGTTGAAATTACTGTTGTTGAACTAACCTCTTCTCAAAACTCATAGAGAAAATTAGCACAACATGGAGCTATGAGGGTTGTTGGAAGTCATTTGATCTGTCCATTTTACAGATGAGGACAACAAGGCCCAGAGAAAGGGAGACGAGTAGGCCAAGGCCACCCAGCAAGTCAGTGGCAGAGAGAGGAGGTGAAGCCCAGACCCCTAAGCTTCCCCTCATAACGCCCCTCACTCTGTTCATTTGCATCTATTACTATTGCTGCATAGCAAATATCCCCAAAACATAATGGCTTAAAATAGTAACAGTCATTCTATTATCGGTATTAGTTTGTTAAGGCAGCCATTTATCTTCTTATGGTTCTGGAGGCTGAAAGTCCACAATCAAGGTGCCGGCAGGTTGGTTTTTCCTGAGGCCTCTCTCCTTGGCTGCAGACGCTGACTTCTTGCTGTGTCCTTGGTGGCTTCTTCCCTGCTCATGCACACTCCTAGTGCCTCTTCCTCTTCTTGTAAGAAAATCAATCCTGTTGGATTAGGGCCCACACTTATGGCCTCATTTGACCTAAATTACCTCCTTAAAGGCCCTGTTTCCAAATACACCCATATTCTAAGGCACTGGGTTTAGAACCTCAACATGTGAATTTGGGTGGTGGGTTGGTTGTGGAGGGAGACACAATTCAGTCCATAGCATGACCTCTCACTGTTTCTGTGGGTCAGGAATTCCAGAAGGCTTACCTAGACAGTTCAAGCTCAGCATCGCTTTAATGCCATTGGTTTTTCAGATGGGGGAATGGAGGTGGAACAGTGGGGGCTGGAGCACCCAGAGACTGGCCCAGCATTTCTCTCTTCACATAGTCTCAAGGTTTCTCCAGGTGGTCTCTCCATGTGGTTTAGTGTGGGCTTCCTCATGACATGGTGGCCCTCAGGCATGTACAGCAGTACAAGGTGTGACCCAGGGGGTCCAGCGAGCAAGATGGCAGGTGTACAGAGCCATGCTGTGGCACCACTTCCACCTCCTCAATTGGTTACAGTCACACCATGCTCGGCTGAGTACTGTCCCCAAAATTCATGTCCACCCAGAACCTCAGAATGCCACCTTATTTGGAAACAGCACCATTATAGATGTGCTTAGTTAAGGTGAGGTCTCACTGGAGAAGGGCTGTATTAGTCCATTCTTGCACTGCTATAAAGATGCTACCTGAGACTGGGTAATTTATACACAAAAGAGATTTAATTGACTCACAGTTCCACATGGCTGGGGAAGACTCAGGAAACTTACAATCATGGCAGAAGGCAAAGGGGAAGGAAGACACATCTTACATGGCAGCAGGAGAGAGAGTGCGAGCAATGGAGGAACTGCCAAACACTTTTAAACCATCAGCTCCCATGAGAACTCACTCACTATCACAAGAACAGCATGAGGGAAACCGTCCCCATGATCCAATCACCTCCCACCAGGCTCCTCCCCTGACACATGGGGATTACCATTCGAGATGAGATTTGGGTGAGGACACAGAGACAAACCATATCAAGAGTGGACTCTAAATCCAATATGGCTGGTGTCCTTATAAGGAGAGGGAGGTTCAGACACAAAGGCATCACAGAGGAGGCAGGAACAAAGGTTGCATTCCTATGTTCTTGCATTGCTATAAAAAAAATACCTGAGACTGGGTAATTTATAAAGAAAAGTTTAACTGGCTCGTGGTTCTGCAGACTGTACAGGAAGCATGGCAGCATCTGCTTCTGGGGAGGCCTCAGGGAGCTTTTGTTCCTGGCAGAAGGCAAAGCAGAAGCAGGAGTCTTCATGGCTGGAGCAGAACCAAGAGAGGGACTGGGGAGGTGCTGCACACTTTTAAAACAACCAGATCTCATGAGACCTCACTCACTGTCACGAGAATGGCACCAAGTGGGAAATGCCCTTCCAGGATCCAGTCGCCTCCCACTAGCCCCTCTTCCAACACTGGGGATTTGGGCGGGGACACAGAGCCAAACCATATCAAAGGCCATGTGAAGAGGAAGACAGATTGAATCCATGCAGCTACAAGGAACGCCAGGGATGGCTGCCAGCCACCAGGAACTAGGAAGAGGCTAGAAAGGACTCTCCCCTAGAGCCTTCAAAGGGAGTTTGGCCCAACCAACACCTTGATTTTGGATGTCTGCCTCCAGAACTGTGAGAGAATACATTTTTGTTGTTTTGTCACCCAGTTTGTGCTAATTTGTTACAGAGCCCTAGGAAACTAATGTACAAGCCCACCCACATTCAAGGGGAAGGGAATTTCCACCTCTTGATGGAAAGTGGCAGGGTTCCAGCAGAGCACATGGGACAGGAGCTACTGTACCACCCATCTTGGCAAAGCACAATCTGCCACAAACTCTGGAGTGTATACGAAGAGTGGGGCAGAAGTGTTGACTGTATGTTTAGGGCTCCAAGCACAACAGAGGTTTATTTCTCACTCATGTAAATCACAGGCCTCCAGGTCCTTCCAAGACAATCTAAGCTTTCTGAGGTTGACCATCCCCAACCTAGAAAGCTCCTAAGGGATTTCTGATGTGGTTGGACCTGGGAAAGGAATAGAAGCTGGATCGTGTGGCCAGAGAAGCTGGAGGAATGGGTATGTCTCCTGGCTCACCCCAGCCATGGGGCAAGACTCCTAAACCAGCACAAAGCAAACCCACAACCACTGCCCTTGAAGCCTTAACAGGGATATTTAACAGGTAATTCTAAGAACCTGTCCACACATTAAGGAAGTCTCATCCCTCCAGTGTGGCTGGGGCTTGAAGGGAGGGAACCTGCTGTTTGTCCCCTGATTCTAGATGTGCTCTGCCCACCAGGGACAGCTGTTCCAGGCTGCCTAGCCAAAGCCCACTCTTGCTGTCTTAGTCTTTTCAGCCTGTTATAACAAAATACCATAAACTTGGTGGCTTATAAACAACAGAAATTTATCTCTCACAGTTCTGGAGGCTGGGAGGTCCAGGATAAGGGTGCCAGCAGATTTGGTGCCTAGTGAGGGCCTGCTTCCTTGTTCGTCGACAGCCGTCTCTCTACTGTAACCTCACACGACAGAAGGGACAAACAAGCTCCCTTGGGACTCTTTTATAAGGGCATTAATCTCATTCACGAGGCCTCATGGCACCTAATCACCATCATGACCCAATCGTCTCTCAAAGGCCCCACGTCCAATTGTCATTACATGGGGGATTAGATTTCACATATTAATGTGGGGGGGCACAAACATTGAGACCGTAGCAGGGCTTCCATACACCAAAGCTCTGCCTTAAGCTGCCTTTCTCTCAAAGGAAATGTTTTCCTTGCTAAAAATGCAAGACTAGAATTGGGGTAAACTCCAGGCACATTGTATTAGTTCGAGGATTCCTAGCAGCAAGCAAAAGCAAACTCACAGATGATTAAATACTGAGCTCCAAACACAACCGAGATTTATTTCTTACTCATGTGAAGCCTAATGCAGGGTTCTGATTAGCAGGTGTCCCGTCTCCAAGGGGTGATTGAGAGGTCTAGGCTGCTTCCCTCTTATGGCTCCCCTATCTTCAACATGTGGCTCCCAATGTCACCATGGAAACTGCATCAAATATGCAGAAAGGGAAAAAGCGCAGAGGATGGGCTGGGGGCTGCAGATGAGGAAAAAGTGTCCATCACCTCCACCTACAATTTATTGTCTAGAACCCATTCACAGGTCTGCACCTAACCACAAAAAGAGGCTGGAAAGCAGTCTGATGGCACACCCAGGAGAAAGGGAAAGGGGCTTGGTGAGGAGCTAGCCAGCATCTGCCCATAGGAAGGAATGTCAGAGGCTCAGCGGCTCATTATGTCCTCCAGTACCTGGGCTCTCTCCCTTTCTGCCCACAGAGACCACACTGCCAGTGGTCCAGTCCACCCCTGGACTCACCCTGAACCCTTCAAGCTTTATACCCTATAGCAAATCCATTAGCAAATCCCTCTGGTTCTGCCTTGGCATCTCCAGACCCTGGCCTCCTCTCCATCACTCTGGTCCATGTCACCATCATCTCTTACCCGGGTAATCCCGGTTGCCTCCTCACTGGGACTGCAGCTGCTACCTGCTCCTCCTCCAGCCCTTTCTCATCACAGCAGCTTGAATAATCCTTTCAAAACGAAATTGGAGATCTGGTCTACGCCAAAACTGCCCCTTAGCAACACATCTCACTCAGGCCAGCATCTTCGAAGTGACCTAGGGGTCCCTGCACAACCCATGGTCTCTTAGACCTCATCTCCTCTCCAACCCCCTTCCCCATTCACTCTGCCCCAGCCCCACCGGCCCCCTCACCATCCCTCCAGCATGACAGGCGCAGTCCTGCCTCAGCCTTTCCATGAGCTGTTCCCTCTCCCTCCAGCACACAGCTACATCCCTCTCACTTCCTTCAACAGTCATTTCCTCAGCAAGGCCCATCCTAGCAACACCATCTGAAACTTCAGTGTCCCTTCACTGATTTAACTTTCTCCTCAACACTTATCACCAGCCAGCAAACTACAATCTCACTTACTTTCTGCTTCCCCTACAAGAATGTAAACTCATAAGGGCAGAAAGTTCTGTCTATTTTCTTCCTTGATGTATTGCCAATGTCACAAACATCGTGGACTCTCAGTGAAGTCTTGGTTGGATGAAGGAACAAAAAGGCTGCAAGGGCAATTGAGGCTGTATGCCTCCTGACTCATGCCCACAGGGCAGGGAGAGGGGGTGTATTAGTCCATTTTCATGCTTCTCATAAAGACATACCTGAGAGTGGGCAATTTACAAAAGAAAGAGGTTTAATGGACTTACAGTTCCACGTGGCTGGGGAGGCCTCACAATCATGGTGGAAGGCAAGGAGGAGCAAAGTCACATCTTACATAGATGGCAGCAGGCAAAGAGAGAGCTTATGTGGGGTAACTCCTTGGAAAACCATCAGGTCTCATGAGACATATTCACTATCATGAGAACGACATAGGAAAGACCTGCCCTCATGATTCAAATACCTACCACTGGGTCCCTCCCACAACACGTGGGAATTCAAGATGAGATTTTGGTGGGGACACAGCCAAACCATATCAGGGAGTTTTTAGAAATATTCCTTTGGCCATGAAATATAGACCCTCCTTTTCCAGCTCTTGAATCTGGGCCCATTTGGGAAGCATGTCTACCACAAAACTAAAAGCCACCATCCTCAGTGAGGTTGCTCTTGTTTTCATGATTCTCCCCATGGTTGCAAGATGGCTGCCATGACCCCAAGAATAACATCACACTGCAGCCCCCAAAGCAAGAGACAAGAAGGGGCACTCCCCATATCTACCTCTTTATTCTCATCAGAGAAGGAAATCCTTCCCAGAAGCTTTTCTATGAGTTTCATCATCCAAACACAGCACACACAACCACCCTTAGTTTCAAGGGAGCCTGGGAAAGGGCATGTTAGAGTCTTTGGGCCTCTAGAGTAGAAGGTAGGTGAGGTTGAGGTGAGTTTTGAAGGGATGCTACCTAGGCAACTAGTAAGATTTGCCAACAGCCTTGCTTAAGCAGTCTCAGAAGTAGAGCACTGCAGAGCCTGCACAGTGGAGGCACCCAGGCCAGCCTGTGAGGGGGGCCAGGCAAGGCCAGAGTTGGCATGGTCTGCCCAAGTTTCCGTAATTAACTAAGGGAGAGGCAGCCTGTACTAAAGTCTCTCATGGCCCAGTCTAGCAAACTCAATCCAGTTCCCATAAGTCCTACTCCATGAGAAGTAAGTGGGGAAGTTCTGGAAACAGGCCATGAGGCAAACATCATAGGTCACAGCTGCTCCTCCTTCAACAGAAGTGCAACAGAAGTGCAAAGACAGAGATAGAACACTTGGCTGTGAATAACAATCGCGCCTTTGATCAAGCCCTGCATGTTTTGCAATGCTTGTGGTCCTCTCTGAAGTCAGCAGCACATTGACTGAGGCAGGAAGGCTGCGGTGCCAATCACCCACCCACAATATCCACCCGGAGTGATTTTCTCCCTAGTTCATTTCCCCTCCTTTTGCCACATGATAAAATATAGTACAATATTTTTTCCTGGAAAAGACAGCTGTTTTATCAGTATTACAAAGCACCTTCAATTTGAACTCAACTTGTAACCACAGCCGAAGACTATTTTGCTTTTAGTCACTATTATGTGGAATGTTATTCATTACTTTTTTTTATTTCCAGCAATATGTTTTCTATCAATGTGTATCTTTGATAACTTTTTTTTTTTTTAACATGAATGAATTTCTCTCTACCACAATATTATGTGAGTAGACAACAGGCATGCTAAACTCAAGTGTCTTTGACTTCTTGGGAAAGAAAAAGCAAAAGAGAATTGAATTAACTCTCTTTTCCCTGGGCCCTTCCCTAAGACTTGCAGAAGCCCAACCTTCTCCACTCTTTCCCACCCTCACCTGCCTAATGAGAATGAAATTCCATAGGCTCAACAGGGCAGGGTGGATCTTTGTGGGCATCCCAAGCTTTGGGTGGCTGGGGTCTGGGATGGAAAAGAGTCTGTAACTCTGGACAACAGCACCAAGTATCACCCCTGCTCCTGCCATGAGACTGGTTACAAGCATGAGGAACACATGGGGTTAGGCTCTAGATGCAGGCTTACATTTTTAGAATGGGTGACCTTGGAAAAGTCACAGAGCCTCAGAGATCCTGGGTGAGCCCTAGTGCCTATCTCTGCAGAGTGAAATCACCCTGCAGGCTTGGGTGAGAGCTGCAGTCTCTCCTTTTCAGTGTGCTTACCCAACTCTGAAGGCTCTCTACATAGGAGCTGTGGTTGTTCTTCAACAGAAGCAGAGTCCCCCAACTTGATCACTGCTCTCAGGACCTTACAGTTTGGGAAGGAAGGCCAGAAATCCTTCTCATCCACAAGGCCCTGGTCTCATGCTGTCTCCTCCAGGAAGCCTTCCTTGTCCCTCCACACCTGCTCTGTACTCAGGCAGCACCTGGGTCTCATGCTGCCTCCTCCAGGAAGCCTTCTTTGTCCCTCCATACCTGTTCTGTGCCTGGGCAGCACCTGGCAAGTTGCTCCCTGTTGCCCCTTTCACATTACACTTGGTGCTAGTCTGAGTGCCTCTGCCATGTCTGAGCTTCCCCCAATCGTCTCTGGAAGCCCAGAGCCTAAAAGCAACTCTGTGCTCAGAAAATACTAGCTGGCTTGATGGAGACACCTGGGGCACAGACACAGGGAGCTGTTACTAAACAAGAATGCAAAGTTAAACATGCCAGCCTGGTGCATGGAAACTGCAGAGCTGAAAGTGGGTCTCCTGAGTGGCATGAGCACTCTTTCAAAATGCAGCTCCTTCAGGAACTGCTTTAGGGGAAGGCACAGCACACTAAGGGGCCAGGTCATGGCAGGGTGCTCTTTTGGCAAAGCTAAATCTTCCCATATCCACATCACACTGAGAACCTGTAATTAACCAGTGCCCAGAAGGCACGTGGCAGTTTACAAAGAGCTCTGGGGGATAGAAAAGAAAAACATATTTGAAACATCTAAGTCAGCAGTGGAATAGATCTAGAATGTGCAAGAAACTCTTGCAAATAGATAAGAAAAAGCAGGCCTAATGGGAAAATGGGCAAAAGAACAGAACAGGCAACTTACAGAGGAAGAAAACAAAAGAACCAGCAAGTACATGAAGAGACACTCAAATGTATTAGCAATTAGAGAAATGCTATTTAAAACAAAGATCACTGTACACATATTAGACTCACAAAAATTAGAAAGATGAGTTGTGCCAAGTGCTGGTGAAGATACACCCTGGCACAAGTTAGCCAAACCAGATACCTTGTGCCACAAACAATTCCACGTCAAGGTTTACAGTCCACAGGAATTCCCACAGTGGGCTACATGGTGACTTAGAAGGCCATTCTGCAGGTGACTGCATTCCCTTCAAACCAAGGCTCATTCCATTGTGAGACACACCAGTATATTACGTAACACTAAGAAAGGAAAAACAATGAAAAAATACTCTCTTGTTAGAGACTTTTTATACAATTGGAATTCAAAATGCTTATTTTGAATCTTTTAACCTTATTGATCTTTTTTTTCAAATCATTTTTCACCCTTAGGCATATATAGAAAGAAAAATAGAAGTAAAACAAATTGAGTCTTCTTAGCTCTCCCTCACATCCCAAGCCCAGCTCTCTAAACCACCTTCTGACCCAGAGTTGTCAGTGTCCATCTTTACCCACACAGTGCTGCCTTCAAGAGTGTGATCATGAAGCATTTCTTCAGCATGCTGCACTATCACCTCCTAATATGCTTCCAGGTTACAGTTGCCCCTTAAGCCAGTTCCAACATTAATACTGATAATGTTTGTGCAGGGCAGATAGTGGCAACTGTCACAACTGAAGATAGCGAGCACAAGAAGCCACCCAGTGTGAAATGTTAAAATAACCAACAATGTGCATCTTCGAATCTCTAAGACATGCTGTTTGTGGATTTGGCAGCCATCTGGGAATGACAGTGATATAGTTTTGATTTGTGTCCCCACCCAAATCTCATGTTGAATTGTAATGCAATGTCGGAAGTGGGGCCTTGTGGGGAATGACTGGATCATGAGGGCTGATATGGTTTGGCTGTGTCCCTACCCAAATCTCATCTTGAATTGTAGCTGCCATAATATCCATGTGTCATTGGAGGTACTTGGTAGGAAGTAATTGAATCATGTGGGCAGGTTTTCCCAAACTGTTCTCATGAGAGTGAATAAGTCTCACGAGATCTGATTGTTTTATAAAGGGCAGTTCCCCTGCATGTGTTCTGTTGCCTGACGCCATGTGATAAAGGACATATTTGCTTCCCCTCACGCCATAATTGTAAGTTTCCTGAGGCCTCCCCAGCCCTGTGGAACTGTGAGTCAATTGAAACTCTTTCCTTTATAAATTACCCAGTCTCGGGTATGACCTTATAACAGTGTGAGAATGGACTAATACAGGGGTGGTTTTCTCCCTTTTGTGTTGCTCTGGTGATAGAGTTCTCATGAGATTTGGTTGTTTAAAAGTGTGTGGCACCTCCCCCTTGCTCTTTGTCTTCCTCCTGCTCCAGCCATGTGAAGACATGCCTCCTTCCCCTTTACCTCCCACCATGGTTGTAAGTTTCCTGAGGCTTCCCCAGCCCCCATAATTCCTGTACAGCCTGCAGAACTATGAAAGAAATTAAACCCCTTTTATTTATAAATTACCCAGCCTCAGGTATTTCTTTACAGTAGGGTGAGAACAGACTAATATAGATGAGGAAAATGAAGTGGAGACACGCCATGGAGCTCTGTGTAGCAGCTAGAAGCACTGGACAGAGGGCACACACACACACAACTGTTCATGTAAATCAAAACAGTAATTTCCACAAAACTTACTAGACCAGTCGCTTATATGGAGGGAGGATAAAAGGAGAAGAGAGTGGAGAGAAAGTGGAGTAACTACATGAGTAATTAACAAGAACGACAATGACAAAAACAAGAAAGGGGTCTTGCAAAAGTTGAGAGATCACATGTTACACTCTTAATACTCACAACTCCTACATCTGCAGTGCAAAGATGAGGAAACCAAGGATCTGAGAGAGTGGAATAAGGAACTGAGTCCAGGAGAGGGAGACCTACCATTTATGAGCACCTACTGTGTACGGGATTAACCTCATGATACGCTTAGCCTCACGACATTCTGCCAAGGCAGAGAGATTGCCCTCACTTTACAAGGGCAGACACTAAGGTTCAGAAAGGTGAACTCTCTTGCCTGGGGACCCACAGCTCATAAGAACCAGCTGAACTGTGAGCCCAGGTGTGAGGCTACAAAACTTATGGTCTTTCCACGATGAGCCTTTTTCTCCATGTACCTATCAAAAGTTCAGGACAGAAAAGGGCAGCAGAAGAAATACCAAGGAACTGGAACCCAAGGCCATGCCTACAAGAAGTAGAGAGGCTCTGTATATTGGGAGAACATGGGAGGGGGTGCAGCAACCAGTGGGGACAGGGGAAATCCCATCTCATGCCGTGAAGCTACATGGCAGTCACGTGGCCTCACTGGCTGGGGGTAAATGTGTGGATGAGCAGGCATGGCTGAGGAGAGCTCAGCATAGGGGCAGGCTTGCTGGAAAGACCATCACAGGCATCTCTGCCACACCCTCATTCTGTCTGACCTCTAGGTAAGGCACAGAGCTTCTGTCCCCAAGCCACTGTCCATCTGCCCTTCCTTCCAGCCACTCTCCTAACAAACTGATTATTTTGCTTATTTACTTGTCTCTTTCTGCCACCAAAGACCGTAGAATCTATGAGGGCAGGGATTTTTGTGTGCTTTCTCCTTTGCCACGTTCCCAGTGCCTGCACATAGTAGACCTCAGTAAAAGCTTTGTTGAATGAATGAAATCATGAAAGGCCTTATATCCCATACCAAGGATATATCCCATGCCAAGCTTGCTTCCTGAGGCACTGGCTGGCCACTGGAGGGTCTGGGCAGAGCTGTGACATTCCAGACCTGCCTGACAGCAGCGGTGGGTACAATGGTTAGGAGTGTAGACTTCATAGCCAGGCTGCCAGGTGCGACCCCTGTCCCCACACAAGCCTTGTAACCTTTTGCAAGTCCCTCAATCTCAGCTTCCTCATCTGCAAAATGGGGATGAAAAAATACCTCCTTCATAAGGTTTTGAGAAGATGAAATGAGTTCATGCGTGTGGTGTTTAGGGCAGTACGTGGTACGACAGTAACATAACAGTCATGTATCAGTTTTTGCTGCATAACAAGCCCACCAAAATTAGTGACTTAAAACAGCAATCTTTTATTTAACTCATGACTCAGTAGTCTGGCAATTTGGGTTCATCTTGATCAACTATGAGGTTCTTCTGCTGGTCTTGGCTGGGCTCACTCCTGCTCAAGTTGGCAATCAATTACCTCACTCGCATGTTGTATGGTTATCTGGCTGTAGCTGGGGTTACAGGGTACCTGGGCCATATGTCTCTCTTAATGTCCAGCAGACCGTTTCAAGCTTGTTCACGTGGTGACAGTTGCAGTGTTTCCAAGTGCAGAAAGATAAAGCAAATCCCAGTGTACAAGCACTATACAAGCTTCTGCTTGCATCATTTTGCAAATACGTCACATTGGCCAAAACATATCACATGGCCAACCCAACTTCAAGGAGTAGAGAAACAGGCTCCACCCCTTAATAGGAGGGGAAGAATTTGTGACCATTTTTGCCATTTTTGACTGCCCTTGCTATTTCAGAAATGGCAAAGGCATCTAAAGAGAACTCAGGAGGCCTCTGCTAAAGACCAGATTTGACAAAAGACTGGAAGCCCTACTGGGTGTGAGAAATAGGAAACCAGCCTGTCCCATCCCATATCCCTACTTGCCAGCCCTCTGTGATAAGAACTAATTATTTTGAGTGGCAAGTGGGCTATGCCAGAAGTAGTTTCTGCTGTGTCTCAAATGGCCCTTGAACTCTTGGGGATGAAGGATGGAGTGCAGGCTTAGGGCAGATCTTCTTTCAGAGAGTGGTCAGAGCTGTCCGCCTGTAGCACCGTCTGAGGGTGGCATCCCCAAGCCTCAGCCTCCGCAATCCAGTCTGTAAAAGCCTGATCTCACTTAGCTCCTTCTCAAACAATAATTTGAAATCAACGAATCCTGTGCTGACATACTCCTCCCCTATGATTACTGAGCTCTAGACATGAGGAAACAGGCATTTCTCAACCAAGCCCTCCATCAGTGATTACCATTATTGCATAATTGGGGACCTCGGAAGCAACAGAGTGCCGTGAGCTGCCAGGCCCAAGCTCCTACTCAAATGACACTCTGAGTTCAGCTGCTAGAAGACAGGAAAATGTGGCTAATTGAGACTAAAGACTGCTCTGAGTAGCTGTCTAATTTTCCACAGTTAGTTCCTTTTTATTCTGCAGTGGTACCCTTTTGGTAATTGACTTTCAAATAATACTTGTTACATATCACACTTAAACAGGAGTATTTCTGGCAGGGTTGAGCTATACAATGGATCTAGAAGTGGATTTCATTAAAGGAACCAGCTCTACAGATCTGAGGCACTCCCACAGTGCCAGCCACACACTAATGTTCAAGAAACATGGTCCATGAGATACGTCCACGCAGTTATCAGTGTACAGAAATCGCAGCATAATTTGAGTGTGCATGCAGCAACCACGCAGATGATCACAGAATTCTCACATCTTTTCTCTCATTTTTCAAGACCCTGTGAGTTTAAAAGAACAAGGAACAAATGAGGACCCTGACATTCATCAAAATTGGATCACAAAGCATGTTACTACACATCTACTATATGCCAAGCATTGGAAATGCAGACATGAATACGGCAACACCTGCCTTCAAGATGTTCATAACATGGGGGTATGGATGGGGAAAATCAAAAAGCAAACAAATTACAATAATGGAGCAGGAAAGTCAACATTATAGAGATGTATACACATGCAAGATGGATCACAGATGACAGTAACTCTCTGAGGACTGAGAAACTCAAAGTCAAGTTGAGTCCTGAAGGATGCCTAGAAGTCAACCTGGTGAGGAGGAGGCTAAGACATCCCAGTTAGAGCAGTAAACAAATGCTGCCTATTGCAGGAAAGGAAGAGGTTTTCCAGGACCCATGTGCCAAGGGTATATAGCAGAGTGTGGCCTAACCTCAGGTTCCCAGCCTTGACTCAGCATCCATAGTTTTCATGCTTGTGTGTTGTCCAATTGTTTGGCAAATATGTCCACTTCCATGCTTCCACGGAAGCTTTCATGACCTCTTCTTGGGAAACCACATACTCATTTCACTGGGGCTGTCATTGCTCCAACCTCACTTGGATTCTTATTTTAGAATTGCCACTGGAGTCCATTTGTAAGCCATATAATGCTTCTGTTTTTACAGCAATACATTGTTTTTGATCCCAGGTGCTATATTCCTTGGCACAACTATCCATTTTGTTGCTAAATTTGGCTCTAAAGAATTTGGAAACATTTCCAAACATTAAACGTACCCTCACAGGCTGATGATGGCCACTGCACTGAGCGTATTCGAAGAAATGTGCTCTTGTAGGAAAAGGGTACATCTCAGTCTGCCATCTTTCTCACCCCTGCCCAGGGGAAAGGAATCTCCATCTTCAGCTACTCTGGGCAGGGTGCCTGGTGCTGGAAGGATAAGGACTATGTCTGTGGGTGACATTTGACCTCCATTCAGTGGGATTATTAAGCTGATCCTGTCACCACCTCTGCCTTGAAGACTCAGCCAAGTTATTCACTCTCATCTCAACATGCTCATTTTCACTTCAGATTCTTGTAGCGTAAGGCCTGCCAGAGGAGCCTAAAATCCCACAGTTTGGATTGGGAGTTAGGGAGCAATAGAAGACTCTGTTTACTTTGACAGACCACATACTGATTAAGATGCAAGCAATGCGGAATGTTTGTTTTGAAAAGTCTGATCATTCATTAAAAGCCACACCTTGTATATGGTCAGTACCAGGGAGAGGAACAAAGCACTTTCCATTAAAAATGTGTGCAAAATCCTTTTTAAGAAGGGAGCAAGATTCTGAACCCAGATAGACAATGGGGACCAAGAGCCCATTTCTAAACCAGCATACTAGTCACAAGCTTCTCCTCCTTCAATGCATTGAGCACCTGCCTTCATGTACAGAGAAGCCTCCCCTACCCCCATGCTACCTCTCTGATACTGGTCTGTAAGCCCCAGTCCAGAACCGTCACCTCAACGAGGAAATGATGGCTCTACAATGTCCACTTCAGCTCTCAAAATTACATGCTGTGAACTATTGAAAACAAAACCCCAGAATCACACAGGGCATCACAGAAAAAGACTGGCATTTCCACACTGGGGACTGCAGATCGAGGCGCCTTGGTGAGGTCTACAGTTCCTGCTCCTGAGGGCAACCAGGGCGGCTGGCTGCCCTGCTTTCCACAGGAGCCGGCGAGCAGTGTGACACTGTCACTCACCAAGAAAAGTCACTTCCCAAAATACCACACGCTGCAGGTAAACGGAAGAAAGGTCAGAATGATGTAGGTGTGCGTGCTATAAACCATCTCGTACATAAAAATTGCCTAATTACTGGAGAGATATGAAAAAGCATATATTACTCCTCAGATCGGCTAACCCTCGGGGAAGGAATAGGAAGCGGGGCACCTCTCGGAGCAGCTCAAATACATCAGACCTCAGGCCTCCTCTAGTTGCAGAGAAAATACCAAAATTTTTTATGCCCCCACCCCTGCCACATGACTACATATGAAGCAATCTGTGAAAACAGCATGAAAACGTCATATCAACTTGAATCTTTGTATTCATTTCATACTTAAAGAATGTGACTAATCATTGTTTTTTTACCCTTGGTCCTTGAATTTTCATTACAGAGATTGAAAAGATATAAATTTCATCCATTAGGTTTGGAAGCATACATAGTATGCTATTTGAATGAATTAAATTTTGTTGACTTCTGTCTGTTCAGTCAGATTTTGAAATAAGGTGAGTGAAAATCACTTCCTCCATTGTCTCTTGTTCTTGCTCTTTTGCTTGGTATCTAATCTATGCCTCCGCCCCGACTCTGCAAATATGGGGTGCTTTGTCATTCAAAGATCAAACCCATTTTGAAGTGATACAGTTCTTTTAAAATCATTTGATTATTCATTTGTACCGCCCTCCAAAAAAAACCATTTGTTGAGTGTCCACTATGTTCTAGCCATTGAGCATCGAAGACTAAGTCAGCAGACAATTATTGTCCCAGTATTTCCATGAGTTTGTTGGGGCAAAATAACATATATCATTATAAAAACAGTTGTAAAAGAGGGAGCAGGTAGGAGAGACTCCTCACCCAGAGTGATAGGATTGGGTAAGGCTTCCCAGAGGAAGTGATACCAGACTCTTAAGGAATTAGTAGGAATTAGTTAAATGGAAAAGAGGAGAAAGGGATTTGGGGACAAAGATTGTGCCACGTGCAAGGACTCGGAGGCTTGATAGAGAGAGCAGCTCATTTGAAAACCGCAATTCGTATCTTTAAGATGCATCACATCGATATGAACTATCAGTGGCAAGTCCCTTATTTCTAGTTGGTTTTCTGTGCAATAAATAGAGGACTTCCTTGAAATCTTCCTCCTTTTTCCCCTTAAGTTATGTGTGTAAACCAATGTCCCTAAGTTTATTGTATCTTTGTTTTGGAAGATAGGCAATATTAGAAAGAACACATATGCCAGGGTAACAGAGGCTTCTAGAGAGATGAATGGGAGTTAAAGGACTTATGGGAGCAGAGAAGCTCCTGGAAGAACCTGGCAAAAGAAGGATTAAAGGCCTTAGGAAGTGACTCTGACTATCACAGAGAAAACAGTAGATGCCAAATCCATCAGAGGGCTTGAATTCTACAGTCCCATCTCCCTGAACGCGTGTTTGTGTGTGTGCAAACACACACAACTAGGGGACACTGGGGGAGGCTCTTGGGTCATTTACGCAGGCAGAGGGCTCACTAGACCAGTGACAGTTGTTGCATGGCCTGGGAAGAAAGCCCAGGAATAAGGGCCACTTCATCAAAAACAAGTAATTGCAGACTGGAGGCTGAGTTGTCTACATCACAAGCATTGCCAGGATGCTGGTCACAGAAGCAAGGGCATCCCCCCGATTCCACCTGCCCCCTCAGGAGAGGAAGTGTCTGTAACTATAGGGGAGGGGACTGACTTTGCCCTCTTGAGGTCTTCCAGAGGTGTTTCTTCTTTGTGGTGCCCACCCACATAATGTGTAATGCAACTATCATCTAGCACTTTCCATTCACTGGAATTTTTTTTTCTTTTTTCTTGTCTTTTTTTTTTTTTTTTTTTTTTGAGACAGAGTCTCACTCTGTTGCCCAGGCTGGAGCACAGTGGCACAATCTCGGCTCACTGCAACCTCCACCTCCAGGGTTCAAGCAATTCTCCTGTCTCAGCATCCTGAGTAGCTGGGACTATAGGCACATGCTGCCTCGCCCAGCTAATTTGTTGTATTTTAGTAGAGACAGGGTTTTACCATGTTGCCCAGGCTGGTCTCGAACTCCTGAGCACAGGCAATCCGCCTGCCTCAGCCTCCCAAAGTGCTGGGATTACAGGAGTGAGCCACCATGCCTGGCCCTGGAATTTCTAAATCTGTAGTAACTACATTGTTTTCTTGATTTCTTGATTTCCAGTATTTCCACTTCCCCAAAGAAAAGGGAAATACAACAACTGGAACGCTTCCAAACTCTTCCACAAAGTCAATTACCCAAGGAAATTCCTTATCAAATTTATTGATTATGCCAACGCACTAGTTCCGCAGTCAACCAGTCTCTCTTAAAAATGAGTGAGCTAGGCTAGCTGCTTTGTGATCACAGAAGAAATGGAAGGCATGGGCCCTGTGCAAATGAACTCTTGGTCCCAGGTGGGAAAATGAGATTTCACAAAGGAAATAAGACCACACAACAGAATATAGCCAAAAGCCTGAAATGTACGAATTGAACTAGAGATCTAGTCACCAGATCTTTATTGAGCATTTATTTAATCACTGGTTCATCCATCTCTCTCCCTGCCAGTGTTTACCAAGTGCCTTCTAGGTTCCAAAAAACATGGGGAATACAAAGGTGAAAGAGAAGCAAAGTGTTTCTTGCTTAGGAAGAGCAAGAAGTGGAGACATGACTGCAATGTTAGAGTGGCACTTCAGAGGGCTGCACGTACAGTGCTATGGGAATTTAGAGGAAGGAGAGCACCACCCACTCTCACCTTAAACAGGGTAGATGTTATGTGGGTGAAGTATTCCTTCCAGACCTTGAAGGATAGGGAGGAACTGCAGAGACCCCTGATTCTCAGGACAAATCCTGGAATCTTACCAGTCCCTGATCTAGGCATACATGGTCCTATGGCAGTTTCACACTGGAGACGTCCATGACATGCTTGGCAATGACTCGAACATCTACGGGATCTGTAGTGAGAAGAGCAGTCTTGGACTTGCTCAGGAGGACCTGGTTGGATTCCAGACCTACTGCTGGCTTGCCAGGAGGCCAAGACACAGTGATGTATCACCCCAATGCCCCTGCAGGACTGACTTGTCTTCCTCCAGCTGTTGGGAATGTGGGCACTGACTGCTGAGAGTTGCTCAAGAACTGCCCATGGTGGAAGAGAGCTGCTTTACCTTGGGGCAGCCCATATCTTAATAACAGTCCATATGGGGAAAGGGGGCATAAAGGTTCTATCCTTTGCCTCAATTTGGGACTTCGCTGAAGGACCATCCCAGTTCAAGCTTCCTGGGATTGACCAAGGCCTTTCTTGTGACTGCCCTATGATTTAATTTCTCCCTCTGCACAGTCCGGCTTCCCTCACCCACCCCACAGGCAGTGGTGTGCTGGTACTGATGGCACCAGCTGGTGACAGCCGATTCCGTGCGCCTCTTCCCAACACCCATTCAGTGACGTCGAGTTGGTAGCTTAGAAATAGGCCATGGTGGGAGAATTTACACTAAAATTGACGAACTCCACAAATCAAGACCCCCAATCCCCATGCCAGAGGATTGTTAATCATTCAGCAGCACACGGCTGTCCACACTGTGAATCCCAAGGCTCCTCAGCCAACTCCAACGTGAGACTCCTTCCCATCTCAGGGTCTATTTCTTGGGGACCCAACTTAAGACACCAGATGACCTTAGGTGAGGTGTATCTGCAAATCAATGTCGTCACAACCACTGTGACTTTGGACATTTCACCTCATCTCGATGAGCCTCAGTTTTCTCATCTCAAAGTGAGAGACGGGGCCTGGATCTATGTGTTTAGGGGCTATGCTAAGTGGATGTTGAGTGTTCAGGGCATCTCGAAGTTTATGGAAAGGATAACGAATCTCCATGTGGCCTGAGAAGAAAGCATTAGAGGCCACATCTATCAAACAGGGATAAACCTCTCAGGTGGCTCTGAGGAGTAAATGAGACCCGGGAACAGAAAGCTCCTACTTCAGTGCCTAGCCCAGTAAACCCTCCCCACAAATGAATGCAAAATACTGTGATACATCAAATGCTCCTGGACTGTGGTCCCAAGAGAGGAGGATTCATTACTCACCCAGAACCTAATGCCTCAAAAATATGTCAAATGATTCGATGAAACAGCTCAGGTCTGTCTCTTTGCATAGCAGAACACAGCGCGGAGAGAAATGATGACCAACCAATTCAAACGTAAGATTTTTCACTCCCATTTTTAATCTGTTGCCCCCAGAAACACAAGGACAGGTTTTAATGCGCAAAGAGTTGAATGAAACCACCTCTTTAGAAGCATTCTGTTTTGTCTCCCACTGTTAGGTTACTGGCTCGTGTACAGAAAAGGCTCTGCCTTGGGTTTTGGCATCATTCTCTTGCTTCATGGAGCAGATTAGTCTTACCCCTATCTACCTTCGTCCAGCTACAGTTGAGGGCTAATTGTTACCTTGCAGTGTGTTTGCTGCTGCGGTTCTCTCCTTGTGGAGGGTAATGAAGAGGATTTCTAGTAACCCAAGACGCAGAATCATGCCTTTCTTGGAAGCAGATGAAAGGCATTGGTCTTTAGTATTCTGTTGTGCACCTTACTGATTCCCAAATTACGTGTTCGGGAATACAATCTGAGACATTGCAACCGTGTCGCTGTTTGGCGTGCACTTTCCTGAGCTCTGTCTCCTATCATTCGAAAATTAGAAGCAGTTGTATTTTAGGTGGGGCTTGGCAAGCAGAAATATAGGACGCCCAGTTAAATCTGAATTTCGGATGAATAATGAACACTGGTCTTAGTATAAGGATGTCCTAGGCAATATTGGGGACATATTTATACTAAAAAATTCTTCGTTGTTTATCTGAAATTCAGATTTAGCCAGGCATCTGCTATGGTTTGAATGTTTGTGTCCCCTCCAAAATTCATGTTGAAACTTAACCCCCATTGTGGCGGTATGAAGAGGAGGGGCCTTTTGGGACGTGATTGAGACAAGAGGGCAGAGCTCTTGTGAATGGAATTACACGCCCTTATAAAGAGGCTTCAGAGAGCTCTCTGGCCCTTTTGCCCTCCTGCCACGTGAGGACAACACAGGTGCCCCCTGCCATGTGAGCACACCAGGGAGGAGGCACCATCTTGGAAGCAGAGGATGAGTCCTCACCAGACACCAAATCTGCTGGCACCTTGGTCTTGAGCTTCCCACTCTCCATCATTGTGAGAAATAAATTTCTATTATTTATAAACTACCCAGTGTGAGGTATTTTGCAGCAGAAATCAACTAAAACAGTGTTCTGTATTTTATCTGGCAACCCTAACTGTAGCAAAATTCGAGAAATCAAAAAGAGTAAGAGAAATTTGTGAGGTTCCACTTGAAGCAGCTCTGGCCATGTTCCTTATTTTGGGTTCAGAGGGATGGGCATCACTGTCAATCATGCACCCTTGCCAACCCTTCTGGCTGGTGGGGAGGGGCATATACAAGAGCAGATGAACAATGACAACATTTTAATGACTTGAAATTACAACATCTTACCTTTGAAACATCATGAATTTTAGAGGTATTCCTGTATCCTGTAGTAGGAAAGAAAGTGGAGAAAAAAGTCCCCCTGAGCTTCACATACACAGAACACAACTTCTGCCATCTGGAATGTCTTCTAACTGACATCAATTACTGCCCCATCAGTAGTTCCTGCCACTTTATCCACCATATCTATGTTCTGAAAATGGCAGGGATCTATCAGTCAAGGTAAGAACCTCTGCCCTTTTACACATTGGTTTATTTCTGGATTTGGTGCCTAACTTTCCAAACAAGGATGGAGAATTATGAGTAAGAGTGGAGGAAGGGAGAGAGAGGATCTGAAACTGTGTAGACACAGGACTTATCCCCTCTGCTATAGACAGAAAATGCTTGATGGATGCCCGCCTATGTTCCCATATCAAATGCCAGACGCCAGAAGAGAGGCATGGAGAGGACCCCAAAGTTCCTACATCTCAGTTGACTATGGCAGCAGTGATAGCATAGCCCACCCTTCTACCACCAAGGCTTATTATACTCAAGGGAGCTACAAAATGAGAAAGTCCATGGGTAATTATAAAACAAGAAGACATCGTTCCATAAGCCACAAGGGAATTCAAATCTTATTACTTAACATGCATGCCATTTAGGCCATGATCTGACACCAATAATTTATTACTTTACCTTCCTATTTCATAGGTGTGAAAGCCACTCGTTGGTCATCACGTATATCTGCTCTGGGAACAGAGCAGCCTAGGTCATGGGACATGGAAAAGAGACAAATCCTTGTGACTTTTCCCCCCAAAGATGTTATTTTTCCTTTTAGGGTAGTTTTAGGTTCACAGCAAAATTAAGAGAGAGGTGCCTGATCCTCACCTCCTGCCCGCATATGTGCTAGCCTCCCCCTCCCCCGCTGTTATCCACTTCGCCATCAGAGTGGTGCATTCATTACAATTGACGAATCTCACTGACACATCATTATCACTCGAGGTCCACAGCGTACATTAGGGTTCACTGTCAGCATTGTATATTTCGATGGGTTTGGACAAGTGTATAATGACATGTATTGTTCATTATAGTATCAGTCTTGTGTTGTTTTCTTTTTTTTTTTTGAGACGGAGTCTCGCTCTGTCACCCACGCTGGAGTGCGGTGGCGCGATCTCCACTCACTGCAAGCTCCGCCTCCCAGGTTCACGCCATTCTCCTGCCTCAGCCTCCCAAGTAGCTGGGACTACAGGTGCCCACCACCATGCCTGGCCAATTTTTTGTATTTTTTAGTAGAGATGGGGTTTCACCGTGTTTGCCAGGATGGTCTCAATATCCTGACCTCATGATCCACCCACCTCGGCCTCCCAAAGTGCTGGGATTATAGGTGTGAGCCACTGCGCCTGGCCAGCCTTGTGATTTTTAAGCCACAGGTTTTGGAATTGTTTGTTATTGCAGTAGGACTTAGCTCACACTGACTAATACAATCAGGGTCGAAAATATTTGGGGGTTACAAGGGCCACACTGCAATGGCTGTACATGGTATCAAGTCGGAGATTATGGCCACAGGGATAGCTGTGAAGAGGGTGGCTCTGGAGCCATATGAGTTTGGGCTCAGATGCTACTGTACAACTTATTAGCTATGACTTCAGGCAAGTCACTTGACCTCTTTAAGCATCAGATTCCTAGAAAATCTTAGCACTCCTGTCACAGGGTTGCTAATGGAGATTAAATGACATAATGCATATAAAATAGCACAGTGCCTGGAACATAGCAAGCTCCCCATAAAAGTTAGTTAATATTAATGCTTCATAATTTGATTATTAAAAGATGGAGGTTCTAATATAATAACCCCCACAGCAATACATACAGCAATCTCTGCTTGAAGTTTCCAAGGGTGTGTTCACAGCATCTTAGGTCTCCTGGTTCCACTAGAACTTAACTACCTATCAGTGACACTTCTGTACTGAGACATCTCCCTTTACCTTGCACCTCACTGGGCCTAGTTCTGCCTTCTCCAGTGACTCTGAAGAGTCGTACTCTTCTCTCCCGTAACAGACTTTTGAATATCTGTAGACAATGGCCTTCTCCACCACATTCCCCATGACCACCTCTGTGTGCCTCTCTCGAGGTCTCAGTTTTTCCATTTCCTTGTGTAACGGGTTTCTTAACCATTCTCCATGCTGCCTGCCCTCATTTGGAGCCACCTCAATTCTTCCAGGTCCATGCAAATCAGGACACCAAGATGTGGTCCACTGGGTACAGAGAGAGCACATGGGCTAAGCAGCCTCCACCCAGCCTAGGAGGCCGCGATCAACACAAGCCTCCTGCTCTTTCCCACACCATCTGCTGTTAGGCCACACCTCCTTCAGCCTATTCTTGGGTAATTGCTATTCTTTTTTCTTAATATAAATGTTTGGCAGATTGATTTCATTTTCTAGTTTTCCTCATCTCCCAACCATTCATTCATTTATTCAACAAATATTTCTCCTGCACAGTCACATGTAGGAGCCAGACACTGTGCTTGGTACAGAGGCTAAAAAGATCAAGAAACAAGAGGTTCACAGGTTGCTGAGGGAAACTGATTTGGAAACAGAAACATCCTCCAGAATCTTCTGACTCTTGATATCATGCAAAGTACAAACCGTTTCATCGGCAAGCATGAGCCTGACTTCAGTGTTGATATGGTTTGGTTGTGTCCCCACCCAAATCTCATCTGGAATTGTAGCTCCCATAATCCCCACGTGTTGTGGGACGGACCCAGTGGGAGATAACTGAATCATGGGGGTGGTTTCCCCAGTACTGCTCTCGTGGTAGTGAATAAGTCCCATGAGATCTGACGGTTTTACAAGGGGAAACCCCTTTCACTTTCTCATTCCCTGTTTTCCAAGCCATGTAAGATGTGTCTTTTGCCTTCCCCCATGATTGTGAGGCCTCCCCAGCCACGTGGAACTGTGAGTCCATTAAACCTCTTTTTCTGTATTAATTACCCAGTCCAGTCTTGGGTATGTCTTTATCAGCAGCGTGAGAACAGACTAATGCAGGTGTCTTCACATAGAAATGTGATGAAAGTGTGAAAATAAGGACTGAGCGCCCACAGCAGAACAGCGACTCCTCTGGATGACTGTGTCCTAGCTACAACTCCGCCTGAAGCTACCACGCCAAGATTTTGCACTTTTTCCAGGCCCCTTGGTCTCATTAAAAATAAACTTTCACTCCTTTTATTCCTCCTAAGTACTAGCAAAGTAAATAAACTTTCACTCTTTTTATTCTCTCCTAAGGGAGAGAAGGAAGGAGGAAGAAAGAAAGAAAACTTAAAAGAACAGAGAAGAAGAAAAGATTTAGGTTACCATCATATATTTAAATACGTAAACCCAGAATATTATAGGGTATTGACGCTTGAAAACGAGTAGAATATTTTCCCATTTCAGGTCTCTGACACTGTTTACATTTTCTGTGATTACTCAGAAATCCCTAACAGTGTTTCGGCCATCACATACCAGCACACTCTAGCTGTCCCTGGTGTGCAACAGGCCAATGCTTGGACACTTGGGTTCTTTTCAACCGCATAACTATCCTCCTGACATCATACTTCTCTTGAGCTTTCAGCATCCCTTAAGGAAGTATTTTCCTTTTGAGCTTTCAGCATCCCTTAAGGAAGTATTTTCCTTTTAAGAAAACGGAAACAAATTAGCAGGCAAATAGTTCTGCTGGTCTTTTCATCTATCAACGTTTACACAGTGCCTGGCAGAGTTTGAAAACCCAGTAAATGTTAGATAAGTGCATTGTGATCGATAAGTAAATATGTTAAATAAATACATATTTGAGGAGAGGATGGAAGAGGAGTAACGGACCTAACACAGCAGAAGCAGCCCTTGCAGGGCTCTCCTGAGTGACATGGCCCTCCAGGTTCCTCTGGGAGCTGGGGACAGGGCACGGGGTTGAACATAAGGGGGCTCACTTGGACCCTAGCCTTCCTTCCCCACTCAGCAAGACCTAACCCTCCAAAATCTTATTAAAACATCTCTAAAAATGTCGAAGGATAAAACGAAAATGTCTCAAAAAAATAGAATGAAAAAATAAAGAGAAAAAAACAGGAAAGAAGTGCAACAAATAATTGCTGAGAGTTCTAGGAACATAGAACAGAGAAGCTGGAGGGAAGGAAATCATCAAAGAAGTAATACAAGAATATTTCCCAGAACTGAAAAGCACAGTACGCTGGTCTGAAAGGGCCACTGAGTCAAAACCCACCATAGGAAAGTCTGAAACAGCCTCCTCTGCGGTCACCCTCCTACAACGCATATTCCTCTCCAGTCTGTCCTCCCAGAGCCGTGTCAAGCAGAGCCTCTCACCCCTGTGAGTGTCACTTTCCAAGGGTTTTTCATTTCAAATAGGATAAAATCCAAATTCCTTTCAGTAGCCCTGTGTGATACGGCTTCTGCTGGACTCTCAGACTTCCTGCCTGGCACTCCTTCCTTACCCACTCCAGGCACACGGTGCTCTCTGTTCCTCCTGCACGCCAACTAGTCCTTTCCACCTGCTTCTGCCTCCATCCTCTATCTTCCCCAGGAGCTTCTTCTTTCTCGCCTCTAGGCCTCAGCACTCACATCGCCGCCTCAGACAGATCTTCCCTGGTCACCCTAACATAGCACCTACGGTCCAAAAAACATTCCTCAACTTCCCTTTTCTGTTTTATATTCATCGTATTTGTCACTGACTGAAATGATTATATATTTCTTCTCTTTTTTCCCCTACCAGATTATAAGCTCCATAAGGTGAAAACCTTGTCTTATTCACTGCAATATCTCTGGAGTTCAGAATAGTGCCAAAGTAAACATTCAATATTTGACAAATAATTGAGTTACCAACACAACAAATGACAGGAAGCCTCATGAAGGTGCATGGCCATGAAATGTTGTAACAGAAGGACAAAGAGAAGATCCTAAGAGTTTCAAAGTGGAAAGGGCATCAGAATGCACTAAGCTTCCCCCTAGGCAACATCAAATGCTAAAACACAATGAGTGGTGCAACATCTTTCAAAAATCTCAAGGAAAACAATTTTCAAACCAGGTTGCTATACCTAGCCAAACTATCTAACAGATGTGAAGGTAACTCAGATATTTTCCGACATGCAAGGATTAAAACTAATAGCCTCCCATACATCTTTTTAAAGAAGCTTCTGCAGGATGTACTAGTGCAAAGCAAGAGACAAAATCAGGAAAGAAGCTACAGAAATCAGGAACGGGAGATACAATACAGCAAAGTGGTAAAGAGAAGTCCAAAATCATGGTGAGGAGAAGCTTTAGGTGAAGCTCTGCACAGGATCCCCAAGACAACTTGGTATCACATGGAGCAAAAAGAAATACTCCAGAAGGGAGGCATCCAATTTAAAAAGAAATTGATAAATGTTCTGATATGACTGAACATGTGAAATAAAAAAGCTACTGGCGGGTGTTATAATAGATCTGATGGAATAACTGTAAATAATCAAAAATATGTAGAAAACTTAGAAAAAAATTGAGGCAATTTTTAATTCCAAGAGAAGCAAAAAGTTTTACCAAAAAAGGAAACAATATCACAATACACTGAAGTCATATCTACCTAATCGAAACAATGTAAACACTGACTACCAATTTATCTAAAAATACCTAATCGTACGGAAGGATAGGGGAGGGGCAAGAGTTCAAGAGAGCCAAGATCTCATCTACCATAATAAAAACTCAATACTTAAGTTTTAAAATTGATAAATAGTAAATTCATCAGTGTGACAGCATGCAAGTTCAAAAACACAACACTCAAAAATTATATTTCTTTACACTAACAATGAATCTGTGGAAACTGAAATTAAAAACAATACCTGAAAGGCTCGGTGGCTCACACATGTAATCCCAGCACTTTGGGAGGCCAAGGTGGGTAGATCACGAGGTCAGGAGTTTGAGACCAGCCTGGCCAACATGGTGAAATCCCATCTCTACTAAATATACAAAAATTAGCTGGGTCTAGTGGTGCATGCCTGTAATCCCAGCTACTTGGAAGGCTGAGGCAGGAGAATTGCTTGAACCCGGAAGGCAGAGGTTGCAGTGAGCTGAGATCGTGCTATTGCAATCCAGCCTGGGTGACAGAGTGAGACTTGGTCTCAGAAAAAATAATAATAATTGTTCTGAAACAATTGGATATCCATAGACAAAAAGCAGAATCTTGACTCAAAACTTACAGCTTATTTAAAAAAAAAAAAAAAAAAAAAAAAAAAACCCTCAAAATAGATCAAAGCCTTAGATGTAGAACATAAAACTATAGAACTTTTAGGGAAAACTGAAAAATCTTCAGAATCTAGGGCTAGGCCAAGTTCTTAGACCAGACACCAAAAGCATAATCCCGAAAAGGCAAAGCTGATGAACTGGATGGTGCTCTCTTAACTATGGTCTTCAAAATTCAGCCCTCTGGGCAATAGACAGGACCTTCTCTAGGGAAATAGACCAGTCCGAGAGAAAAGACCTTAAGGGAATCATACGGTGGCACACAAGGTGCCTCCTGTACTGTGTGTGGTGTCAAATCCTCACTCATTCCAGACCAAGTGACGTCAGCCAACTCTGCCCAGGCTTCTACCAGGTTCCTGAAGGCCCCTCTCCTTTCCTTCTCTAGGGCTTGTATGCGATGCCTGCCAGGAACATTGCATTCCACATGTGCAATTCAGGAGCATGGGAAAGTTAGCACCCAAAAGCAGGTTGTGAGACGCATTTCATGGGCTCCTTGGAAGGTCCTGCAGGATTTCAGTCGTTCGGCTGACTTAATGATGCCTCCCCATGCTGGCTCTCCCTTCTTACTCCTTTGTCCTTCATTTCTCCTCCCCAGGATCACATTCACAAATAAACTAACTGCACGTAAGCCTTTGTCTCAGGCTCAGCTCTCTGAAGATCCCAGGTGAAAAGAGAAGTCCTTCTAAAAATGGCCCACCTGAGAAGTTAAAAAAAAAAAAAAAAAAAAAAAAGACAGCTCCAAAGCCCCACCCCACCACATGTGCACACTCTTGCAACTCCCAATCACCTGTTTAATGGCTGACTCATATACAGACAGCTAGCTAGAGGGTCCTCTTACAAATCACACAGGAGGCAGAGGTTGCAGTGAGCTGAGATTGCACCACTGTACTCCAGCCTGGGCGACAGAGACTCCATCTCAAAAATAAAATAAAATAAAAATAAAATAAAATCACAACAGGGCTGTTCCTGCTTTGTCTTCCATAGGAGAAGCCATCAAACTCATTTCTTAGAGAGTTTCTGACATGATTTTCAAAGCCAGTTTTATTTTTATTAAAGCCCAATTAGTTACATATACAATAGCATATTAATTTTACTGCATTATAATCTTAACATGGATAAAATGACCTCTCTTGTCCTTTTCTATCAGCTTCTGGTATAGAACAAAAATCACCAGAGACCATCCAGCATTGCTGTTGCTTTGCTAAGACATGTGAAGCTTTCACCTAGTCAGTGAGGCCATACTTTCACTGACGTTGCCTCAGCCATCTAGCCAGCGACTGAAAAAGTAAACCTGGTTGAAAAATCCCATGTGAATGTGGGCTACTAAAATGGAAATGTAATTTTAGTAGAATCACCTCTACCCAGATTTTGTCTGCCACGTGGCTTTCAGTAAGGAAGATAGCATCATCAAAGACAAAGCTTGATCACAGTCCTGGGGGTGACAGAGAAAGCTATCTGGAAGAACAGTCAAATAGAGGGAGATGGAAAGTATTTGACCCCTCTTGTGACTTTAAAAAATGTAAGATTAAATACAATTTCTAATAGCTTCTGAATGAGGCAATAGAAAAAGCCATCATTTGGTGTCTTAAAAAATCTGTAGATTTTTGAAATAGAAAAATTATTCTTTTCAAAATAGGACATTGGCAAAATGGGGGTGGGGAGCAGTTTCAGTTGCACTCGACTGAGTAAAGGTGACAGGATGTATTTGCCCACTAGTTTCTCTCCATGTCTTCATTCCCAGGGTACTCACGATTCAAGAGATGAATGTATACTGAATGCACCCTGTACCAGTCTAATTTCTTTTGACAGCCTGCATTACAAATTATTAAAATTTTTTAAATTAAGTATCTTTGAAAATGGAAAACTGAACTAATGTTCCAATTTGGAGGAAGGGGGACTCAATGTAGAAATTAAAATCATGGTAAACTAATTTGCCAAGGGTGGGGGAGTGTTAGAAATGGTCTTCTGACTTTAACCATAATAACAACAAGGACTATCAATTAGGCAAAGAGTGCTCTGAGCCTATGTGCTGGCTCCACTACAATTTTTTTTTTTAATGTCTGGCAGCGTGTTTTACAAACTAAACCCAGCGAGACTACAATTCTACCAGAAGGTGCCTCAGATGGTTTTGCTAATAATTTTGATAAGCTAAAATGGAGAAAAACATCATTTCAATTATTCACTTTTCAAAAACCATCAATTTTAAGTTACAATGTTAAACGTCTCTTTCTTCCTCTCTTCATCGCCATCAACCAAATGAAACCAAACCCTGAAAAAACCCTCACCAAAAGTTGAAGGGGGTAGGTAGTGACATTTTTGAATATGTTAGCATGCTAAAAATCTTGTCATTAATTTCTTGCCACTCAGAACTTGTGTCCAGTTTACGTGTAACTTTGTTCGAGGAGAGTAAGTTCCTTTAGAGAACTCGGGGGAAGCCAGCATTGCTACTGCCGCGAAGATATAAGTGCGAACCACCATATATTGGCTTTTGTTTTAATAGCCTTTTAACCAACTTTGTTAATGGACTGAATGCAATTTAGATATGGAACTTGGCTAAAACGTAGCTTCAATTGGCTATTAAAATTTAAGAGCCAACTAAGATAGCTAATTACAAAAAAGCTCCAGTGATAATGCTAAGCAGAATTAGTAATAGCAAATGACAGTCTGTCTAGTCTTATTCCCATAGGGAAAGAAACTCTTAACTGAGAAGTCAACCAGACAATGTGCAGCAAACCTAATTGCATTCCTGGTATTATGGCATACGAATCTGGCAGCTCCCTGGGACAAAACAGGGAATAAAATCTGCCGAACTCGAGGCAGAAAGCGACTGACCCTCTTTTACATGCCAGTTAGAGAAGATTCCAGGAAATGTTATTTCTATTCAGAGTTGATGAGTAAATGCTCTTTTACTAAGGAACATTCCTATAAAACCCTAGTGAGGACTGAGCAGTAAGGAAACAGACCTTCCAAAAAACACAAGTTTCAAAGAAATAGATCCGTCACCTATGCAGAATTAGATTTTTCCTTTAGATATTTAGGTCTTTAAAAAGGCAACAATAAATATCTGACTGCTAAAAAGTTGAGTTTAGAGGAGAAAAATGTTCTGCTTTTTGCTTCATTACAGATACCCTCATTATGGCATCAGCTGAAGTGCAGACTGGCTCTCCTGTGAAGATTTATCATGTGTGGTGGCCACTTTGAATTGGAGGTACTGTAGTCTTTAACATTCCCTAGTCAAGTGTCTCCCTGCTGTGCCTGTAAATGTCAGTCCAGTTTTTTCACGGCTGTGCGCACAGATTAGAAACAGCAGGAGAGCTTGGGAGTATGACTACAATACCAGTAAGGACACTTGTCTTCGTGGCACTGCTCAAGTGATTCTTGGAATGCAGGACCCTGCTGTTTTCTAATATTTACACACAACTGGAGTCATCAAGAGCAGTAAATGCAGTCTAAAGGAAGCTTGCTTCTTTGTGTTAGGGACTTTACATTCAAATAGGGATATCAACAATAACATCAAAAAAAAATTTTTTTTAACTTTCATATTTCCCCTCAATTTTGTTGCTACAAGACCAACCAGGTATTATCATGACTGTTCACTTAGCTTGACCCTCCCTTCCAAACACGTTCTGTGTGCATCACACAGTTCATTGGGAACAGCAGGTGTTTTAGATTCTTGACCTCAAATTGTGTTTTTGCAGGCTGTGGTTTCTCTGACCTCTACAGGAACAGACAGGGCCTTGGAAACCATTCTGATGTCATTTCAACCACCTTTGCTTTCTGAACACTTTGCAGGACATATCAAAGACTTATTTTGGAGCTGCAGCACCTGGAATACAGACGGCTTCTCTTTCAAAAGTCTAATTAGAAACAAAAAAAAAAAGGAAAAAACCCCATTGCAACTGTATGCATATCTTAAGAAATGTCTAAATAGCCCTACTTAAAATCATGAATGCTAGGGCACACTGTATTTAAAAAAAAAAAAATGGCAAAAACTACAACTACTTTTGCACCAACCTAATACTTCGCCATAACTGTTTAGTTATCTGTCAAGGATTTCTGGACTAGAAACTTGGGGTAGGGAGGTACACAGGGACTAGATATATACTTCTGCAATTACAATGTCAAGCAGATTGGAATGTACATATTACTTACAGTTAAACTGACTCACATGTTTGCACCAAAATGTTCTATAATAGTTAATGAAATAAATGAAGACATGAGAACAACTAGGATGTCTGTGTTGGGGCGGGGGAAGGAGTAGGGAAGAACTAAAATGTCCACATCAAAAGTCTTCCTAAGAACCTTAAAGGCATATTTCTCGACTTAGAAAAGTTCAAGAAGTAAATGTACTCTTTTCTCTTCACCAGGCAATCTAATAGAATCACTTCCCAATTGTAACTTTCCCTGCAATATACTGTCCTAGAACTTTCCACTCTTCAGGTTTAGCAGACCCTTCAGTGGCTCTACTTTGACTTTTAAGTACTAACACATATTGGTTCCTTATGGGGAAAGTCTACACAAGTGTGTAGGGACCCTTCTCACATCTGAGAATTTTACCAACAACCATCACCATGAACTTCTGAACTATGATTTTTGTGTCAAGGCCAGAGAGAATATTGAATACAGCAATTTTTCCACTTTTAAAGAAACTGTTGCCCAGGTATTATACAGTGTTCATTTTAAATAACTGTGATGGGTTTTCACTGGTTTCTATAGGATATCAGAAGCAGACAGCCAACACACAGGAAAGTGGAAATAGCATTCAGACGACTGTTCCAAACTCTCCCCAAACTCTGGATTCACTCCTCCCTGCTGCACCCCAGGCACAAATATTATATTATCATCTCCATTCACATGGCTGCCATCTCAGAACAACGTTCTAACATTGGACTTAACTTAGTGTAAGAACACGGTTTTTTGAAGATCATCTGCAGTGGTTTACAAATGAAACTGAATTTTCTCCATGCAGAAGTTTTACAGGGAACTTCATGACAAGCCAAACTACAAAAATTCAAGAATGCTATTCTTAAGTTGCAAAATGCTATGCCATCATAAACTCACCATTGTATGTACAAACGCATCCTCAATACAGTGGAAATGGTAAGCATTTTATTTGTGTAACACAAAAAGTCCTCTAACGCCGGGCGCGGTGGCTCAAGCCTGTAATCCCAGTACTTTGGGAGGCCGAGACGGGCGGATCACGAGGTCAGGGGATCGAGACCATCCTGGCTAACACGGTGAAACCCCATCTCTACTAAAAAATACAAAAAACTAGCCAGGTGAGATGGCGGGCGCCTGTAGTCCCAGCTACTTGGGAGGCTGAGGCAGGAGAATGGCGTAAACCCGGGAGGCGGAGCTTGCAGTGAGCTGAGATCTGGCCACTGTGCTCCAGCCTGGAGGACAGAGCGAGACTACGTCTCAAAAACAAAACAAAACAAAACAAAACAAACAGTTGTCTAAACTATCTGGTCAGCAGTAGACTGCATACAATTACTAATATAGTGTATAAGGCTATCTGCATGTCAAGACCCTTTTATAATATTAATCCTTTAATGTGACTTGTACTTTCTCTATCCGTAGAACTAAGTAAGTTACAAGATTACAGAATAACCTGTGGAACTTTTAAAAAAACTAAAAAATTTTATCCATGCAACTGTTATAACTAAAAAATTAAGCAGGCATGAAATAGGACTAAGAGTAACACAGCTAAAGGACAAGAGTTGGATTTCTGTAGCGGCGGTGGAATCGTAAGTGAATTCTGATTTCTATGAATGCGGTGTGGGCACTAAATTAGAATTAATAAGTAAAACGGCATTAACTAAGTCAGTGTGGTGCTGGCATAAGAACAGACACATCAATGAAATCAAACATAGTCTAGAAACAAGAGCATGTAATCAAGCAAGCATCCCAAACCAGGGTGGAGGAAAGGTGGAGGAGATCATTTATTTAACAAATGCTACTGAAGTTACTGGCTAGTTGCTTAGGAAAAAAATCTTTGTGTTCCTCACCTCATGGCATACATTTACCAAAATAAATTCCATACGGATTGAAAATTTAGAAGCATTAAAACAAAAAAGCCTAGAAAAAGTCATGGTAAATATTTCTAATTTTTGGATGAAAAACATTTTAAAACAGTGACAGAAATTACAATGAAAGATCAACAGATTAAAGCGATAAAAGCTAAACTTCATAAAAATTAAAAACATATCATACACAAAAAATAAACAGGAAAAAGTCAGCAACAAAAATGGCAAAGAGTTAAGGTCATTACTGTATAAACAGTACTTACCAACACACCAAAAAGAAAAGAGTGATTAGTTTACAAACAAAGGTTTGGGTGCACTAGCGATTAAAAACAAAAAAAAATTACCTAATCAAATTATAAAAATAAAATTTAATGTGTTAGTCTGGGTGGCCTAAATAGCAAACATTTATTTCCCACAGTTCTGGAGGCTGGTTTGCAGATGGTCACATGACAGAGACAGACATCATCTCTCCCCTTTCCCTTATAAAGCCATTAATCCCATTCATGAAGCCTTCACCCTCATGACCTAATCACCTCCCAAAGGTCCACCTCCAAAGACCATCATCTTAGGGGTTAAACACAGGAACAATGCGGGCCACACCAACTTTCAGTCTATAACCCTCAAGGATGACAAAAATGCAGGTTGGGCACTCAGATCTACTGGGCAAAGTGTTAACTGATAGATTTTTGCAAAGCAATTTGGTAAGTATCCACAACTTTTCATTTCATAGTCTTTGACCCAGTGGCTCCCTTTTGAAAATCTAAGAATATTCACATGTCAATGAAGATTACTGCCCAATTTTGTTCAAAAACATTGTTTATAATATCCCAATACTGAAAACAACTTAAATGCCCAATAATACAAAAATGGTCATGAAAGTATCATAAATTCATTTTAAAAAGTTAAGAAAACATAGAAGTTATATTCATGAAGGATTTATAATAATGTAAAAAGTATTTAATGTTAACTTTAAAAAGAAGAATGTAAAGCTGTATATGAAGTGTAACTGTTTAAAAATAAAAGCGCATAGAAATGACTGAAGAAAATGTGTCAAAACATTAACAGTGGTTGCCTGTGGGTAGTAGTATTATGGCTGGTTTGTCTGTTGACACTTTTCTGTATGTTCTAAATTATATAAAATGGCCATGTATTATTAATACACCCTTATAATCCAAAGAATATAAAGCACATTAAAACAGAAATTTAAAGAATTAACAAAAATATAATGTTCAACTGTGGACATATATATCTCCCCACACAAATACAAATAAATTGTTTATATTTCCACCACTACTTTATTGCTATGCAACTTGGGTCTTTATATGCATACTTTAGTAATTCAAAGCAATAATCAGGGTTTTATAACTGGCTTATTAGTGTTTGATTTGTCTTAGATCACTACTGAAGAACACCTAGAAGCTATTTAACTTCAGGGCTTAGTTACCAAAGACTTATCAGTTGCTTTCTAAAAAATGTAGAGCACATATACATCCTCTTGTGTGAAGGACAAGAGCCTGGCAGTGGTGTTTATCCTCAACAGACTAGAAAACCTCAGCTCAATGAGGACCTAAGGAAAATGGCAGAGAAGGCAAGAGAAAATGGAACCAAGAACATGTTAAAATATGGAAGCTGGATTGTGAAAGGAGAACCAAAAATGGCAAATCTACTCCATTCGGGCATTGGAAAGAAAATAAAAACAATGCAAGATAAAAATACTAAATATAGAACTGAAAAGGACAAGAAAAAAAATTACTCTGAATGACGAGGTTGCTTAATCATTTCTTAAAAGGGGAGTAGAAAAAAAACAGTACAAGATAGGGAATAAAACAGAACGAGGGATGCAGCACACGAATCAAACTGGATACTATGGCCAGTAGTTTTTCATTAATTTCTGTAGCCTTGCCAATACAGTAACATTTAAGAAAATGCCAGCACTTACTTAAAACAATATGTGAGGAAATATTTGTTTTCTTATTATTTAACCAAGTTTTCCATGTTTCTATATTGTGAAAAATAAGGAGGCTAAGGCATATACAGAAAAACACATTGCACACAGTTTACTCTATTTTAAGCATTAATGTGTTTAAAACAGAACTTGAGAGTTGATTTAGGTGTTACAAATAAACTTGGGGGCATTAACACAGATAAGTACTAAAACCTAACATTCTACAGAAAGCAGGAGGAGCCTCTGCCCAAAGTCAAATTTTCTAATCTGTAAAGATATGTTGCTCTAGAACTTCAGGAGGCATTAAAAGGTTAATCTTCAAAGGAAAGTCTGTAGATGTTTTGCATTTTTCAGTATCTAACCATTGCAGTGATAAATGCTTCACATGATCACTAAATATCCACATAAGAAAGCCACAAGTTATAGTCTTTGTACTGGTTCATAGTTTCTCAAACTTGGTACAACCTTGACAATTTCTGGTATGTCCATATCCCACCTGTACATTTACTTCTTTCCTCAAACCGACTTGCTTTTAAAAATTGAAATACCTACTTTAGGTTTGCCCTAAGTAGTAGACAAATCACCAGTTTAATGTGATAACTGTATTTTGAATACATATTAAAATACTTAAATATTTAAGTGAAACTATGTCCATATACCTTCTAAACACACTGTGCATGTTATTAAGTGGTAAAGCATACCATCCGTCAGAAAATAGAGTCCAATCCCGATTTCTCTGACCAAGAAAACTCTGAGGAATGAATCACGAAATTGTTCATAAATGTGTTAAAATTACAAGCTTTTGTTCCCAAGGCAACTAAAAAAATTTCAGATCTTAAACTTTCTGATTACTGAAACTCTGAAGTGCCTGGTTTACTATATAAATATTACATGCTATGAAAGTGAAACTTTTAAGAAAAATAAACTGTGAATGAATAGGATCTATTAATATCTAGTTCATAGGTCTTTCGTAGACAAAGCTAGTCTTTATGCAATCTTTAATTACACCACCACTTCATCATTTGCCACTTGTTTTCTTGTCATACAGCTTGCACACTGACATAATTCTTATGTAATCTTTCATTTATGTAGATTTTCTCTCGCATGGATACACTTCCTCCACTTTTTATTTCATATTCCTTTCCCATCTTTGTACCTCCTGTCTCATACAGCAGGTGCTTAATAAGATTTTGGAACAGAACAAAATCAATACGAATCAAACCAAACCTTACAGCCACAACATACTGTGCGTTTGTAAACAAAAGAGATTTTTATTTTAAGCTTTGCATTTCCTAAAAAGTGAGGACTCTGTCAAACATTTTTATCCACTCTGAGAAATGTACAATGATTAAAAAAGTGCATATCATAATAATTTTCATATATATGTACTCCAAAACATCACAAACACACGGCTTTGGAATAACGTAAGGGGTATAATCTGAAGATTTTGAAATTTCATAAATTAGCCTTTAATGAATTGTACAAAATATTTATTTTTATAAAAAATTTGGTTTTCTGAACACATGGGTATTTAATTATTACTTCCACCTCGCAAGACTCACATGAAAATAAAACACTTCAAATAGAAAAGGAGAAAAAAGTCAAAAGAAAACAAAGAGAAGGAAAGCTGGTTCACAGCATCTGAATTACTTCTGGACTCTCTTTCTGGTTCTTGAACCTTGAAGATAAATCAAAGAAACTGAAATCATTAATCAATAATTGACAAAAGCAAAAGAACAGAAATATAAATATCTCTAAATATAGTACATTTTAAAATCGAATGGACTCTGGTGATTTGCAAAGATAAAACTGACATACAAAAGTATGACTGCTAAAACTCTGAAAATCTTAAAAAATTGGGTCATTTTTTAATATGTCAAAAAATATGCTGACAAAACCTACCTTCTAATCTTAAGCCATATAAAAATGCTTTGACTGATAAAACGTATCTAATTTTTACTAATACTGAAATATTTCTCTCCAAAATTTAAATTTATTGTAAAATTTAAAACATTATCCCCAAATATAAACCTCAGCAATATAGATAAGCATTCATTCCTTAGGGGGAAGCGATGAGGTCATGCATGTTATGAAAAGCAAAGGAATGAGTTGCTTTTTAAAGCCTATTACCTACACCCTTTAGACAGGAGAGCACTGGGATACTGAAATGGAAAGTCTTTTCTGCTAGGAATTATACAGGTCCCAGATGAGTAGCCTCCTACAAAAGGATCATATGTGATACTGGTCTTAGTCCCTTATGACAGCTCCTATCTAACTATTCTTGGTTTGGAATAAATCAGTGACTCTCTGCTGGGGGCATGGGAATTCTGCCTCACCACGGAGACATTTCACCCCACCTACTACTCCTACTCCACCTCTGGGCGCAGCAGTCAGCCTGATTACGGCTGCCTAGTGCTGGCAAAAGAAGCAGGGCCATTTCTTTCCCACTGCCGCATGCTATGCTTTGCCAGGAAAGAGCAGGGGCACCAGAGTGAGGGACAGTATGGTGCTCATAATTAATCAATGACTGCACCAAAAAAAAACACAAAAGATCAATACTTCTTTTCTGAAAAGTACAAAATATTCTTTGAATGTGAACAAAATTCCACCATATGCATCTACAGGTTTTCTCATCATGGGTTATTTAGTTACTTAACATGAAAGTTAGTTTCAAAACTAGCATTTTTAATGTTTCCAAGTTATAGTTTCTGTTCAATCACGATACAGTTCAATGAATGCAAATTTCAAGTTTATATGAATATCCTTTTTTCTGCCACTCATAATACATACCTTACATACTGTACTATGACTGATTCTAAAATTTGAGTTTTTTCTTAAATTTCTGTAACACAGCCACCTATTAAAAATATCCCACAGTAGATTTTTAGGTTTTTATTTCAAGAAATTTTATTTTTATTATTTTTTGAGAGGGAGTCTCGCTTTGTTGCCAGGCTAGAGTGCAGTGACACGATCTTGGCTCACTGCAACCTCCGCCTCCTGGGTTCGAGTGATTCTCCTGCCTCAGCCTCCAGAGTAGATGAGATTACAGGTGCCTGTCACCACGCCCGGCTAATTTTTGTATTTTAGTAGGACTTAGACTTTCACCACGTTGGTCAGGCTGGTGTCGAACTCCTGACCTCAAATGATGCACCCGCCTCGGCCTCCCAAACTGCTGGGATTACAGGCATGAGTCACTGCGCCCGGCCTATTTCAAGAAATTTGAAATTAATTCTGCACAGAAAACTGAAAATGTTGTGATAGTGAGATTTGGATAAAGGGTATTACAAAATCAAGGTCAATAATCAATACTGTATCTCCCTTTCAATACATTTTAAATCTTTAACCACACTACAAAGAACACTAAACTAACTATAAAGCTATATTCAAATAGCATTCTTCTCATTAATGTCTTAATTTGCCATTTTACTCTGAAATTAAATATCATTGCTGCTTATCTCCTTCAATCCAAAGTTTCTCACTGCAACTAAAAGGGCTACTACTGCCTGGAACTTATTATATAATCAGTCCTACGCACCTTGTTGACTTTGCTGCATAAATCAATTCAATATTTTCCCTAATAATCAATTCTAATTGTTACAAAAAAAATCTATCTTATCTCTTTAATTTAAAATATAACCATTTTCATAATATACACTACTGGCAAAGGGTCCAATCATAAGTCTAATGTATGTAATTTGATATTTGGAAAATAACCTACAAGTTTGGGATGCTTTTCTATGATTTTATAATGCAGTAGGAAAAAAAGTAGGACATTTCTTTGTAGGGTTCCCTTAAAAATATCTACTTTTTGACTAGTCATGCTTTCTCCAAAGATTCCTCAGGAATGGTCCAAAATCCAAGGTTCTTAAAAATAATACCAACAAGAGTAGCCTCCATTTTATGAAAAGGAGGGGGGAAAGTACACCAGCCATAAATATCATTACTATATTAGCTAATTTTTAGCACAATTCTGAAATACTGGCATAATTTTGAAATGCCAGAATATGCATGATTTTTAAAGGCTTATTTTGTGAGGGGAAAAATTACTTGCAGCAAATAACCAAATTTTCTCAACTGGTAAAAATTATGCCTTGCATAAAAATAAAAGGATTAGAGGCCTCTGTTCTTCTTGAAAACCATCCCATCACCTCCTCTCTTTATCTGAGAAAACCTACACAATACACATTTTGAAAGCTTTCAGAATGTGTTCTTACACAATAGACCCCCAACTATTCAAAATGAGTTTAGGTGTATCAAGAAAATTATACACGTTTTTAAAATGGTCTAAATAGATATTAAAGGAAAGTTGCTCCCATTTTGCTAGACACAGCATTCTGAAAGATCACACAGTGAGAAAAATCTCTTACCATACTGTAAATCATAAATTGTGTTTGAAAATAAAATTGTTAATGAAGAAACTGACATTTCTAAAGCTGCTGTTAGAGGTAACCATTCTTGAAACATGTTTGACACAAAATCTTAAAGCCCTAAAACACAGTATTCACTGAATTGCACTATATATCTTAAAAATCAAAAAAACAAACGTAATAATGTGTCTTTTCCTTCAAGTTACTTTTACACTGATAAATTTAAAAATATACATTTACACAAACTCTTGGCTTTTTCTTTTTGCTGGAAGCAATAACATTTTACCATCAGATAATATTTCCTCTCACTTATGATTATTTTGATAGTAAAATACCTTAACTCGCCTTGTACTTTAGGGGGAAAAAGTGAACTGTAATGGGGGAAATAAACAGCATTTTAAGAAAAGCAATTCTGAGTTTATATGAATAAGGGTGAATCTGATTATTCTTTATCTTCTTAAAAAGTTATGTCAAAAAAACTGAATTGTTCTCCTTAAATTATTTATGACTACTTTACTCTTTTGTCATTAATAACAAAAATACTAATATATTTTCTCATGGGAAAAACCATCAGTAGAAGACCTTACACTAAAAATTTAGGTTAAAAACTTTCATAATTATACTAGAATTTAAAGGCATTTATTTATCAAGACAAAAACCCTTGATGCTCATTAAGCAAAGTTCAGGTAACAAATGATGTCCAGGCAGTCAAGAGAGGGATGAGTCTTCCCGACACACAGCTGAGACTCTGCCTTAGACTTAATGAGTGTCAATCTCACTAGAACAATGCAGGATCTTTCTGAAACTAAAATTGCCAGTTTTAAAATTTAAGGGATTGTTTTTAAGGAATACTGCTGTATCTTTATAAATACTCCTTAATTTTGTTCCCACTCACTGTCATAGCTGCTGCTGCTAGCCTCTGGCTGAGACATGGTTCGATGTATTGCTCCTTGGGACTCCTCACTTCCTAATAACAAAATGAACAAGACACGGGAAAAGGGAAAAAAAGACAGTGGCGAATGGAAGACAGCAGCGGATAAAAGAGAGGGACTACTTCAAAACCTTTCACCTTCAGTATGAAGTTTTATATTCCCTCTTTAGGTATCTCAAGTATTCTTTGGGTTAAAGCAGATTAAACCAAAGGATGTTCTAACCATAATATGAACACAGTATTTGTTCATATTATGAACAACATAGTAATGAAGAACATAGTAATAAAATCAGGGCAAAAATGATTCTCTTTGAAAGTTGAATACTTTGCTTTCCACAAACATGCACTGATGCCACTAGCAAAAGGAAGGAAAAATAAATTGGTGGTATTACTCAATATGGCACCTATGCTTTAAAAAAAATTTTTTAAACCAAAAATAAGCCTTTTCTGTTAGAAACCAAGAAATATTTCAGGACAAACAAAATAATTTTTTTTAAAAAGGCAGACAGGAAAAATCTTTTTAAAAAAATGTATTGTGGGCCACACTGAATAGCTCTCTTTATTGAGTCAAGTACATCATCCTATCATATGAATCCTGGAACATATTGGCTGGCAGTTTATTAAACATATCAGACCAAAATCCAACCTAGTTCTGCCATTTGCAGATGCTGCCTTTGCTCATGCCATTTCTGGAACTATTAGAAGTGCCTTCAGTGCCAGTTTATAAGCCATCTCAGAAATGACTTCATATCTTGTTTTTTTTTTGTTTTTTTTTGTTTTTTTGGTTCAAGAACTGTGAAAAGTGATCAGCCATAAAGCTTTAATTCTTTTCCTCTTAACTTGTTCAGAAAAAAAGAAGAGGTTGACAAACTTTATAAGAAACAATTAGACAGCTTAGTTACAACAGACCCATGTCTGACCCCTGACACTCACTATCATACCCAGAGTTATGTGGGATCAGTGTGAGGAAGTGGAAAGATATTGGCCTGACAGTTAAGAGTTCTGGTCTCTATCACCCTTTCACAACAGCTCAGTCATTTATTTTATTTATTTTAGAGATGGGGTTTCTATGTTGCCCAGACTGGACTCAAACTCCTGAGCTCAAGTGATCCTCCTGCCTCAGCCTTCTGAGTAGCTGAGACTACAGGCACACGTCAGTCACCACGCCTGGCAGCTCTGCCATTTAATCATTCAGTGTCTCGGGCTCCAAATCTGCAAAATGAAGGGAGCTTCCCAGTCTCAACTTTATAATTATTGTGGAGAGTAAATAATCTAACGTATGTACAAAAGATACCACGATAAATACTATACAAAAATCTTGTGGCATTTTATTATAAAATCAAAAGGTCATGACCCAAATAGTTGACCCCTCATGTAATGGGAGGAAATGAAATTTGTGTTTACGTATGGAAGCAGCTAGGCAAACCTGTTCAACTTACGGGTCTGTATGGCCTCCTCTGTCTGTGTGTCTGACCATTCCATATCTTCAACACCAGGTTCCTTGCTTTCTTCCATTTCTTTCTTTCGCTTCTTACAGATAAAAATTAAAGAGAGAGAGAGAGAAAGAGAGATGTCTGACAGTCAAGTAAACTACAAACTCATCACGTATTTGTGTGTGTGTGTGTGTCTGTGTGTAACTGTATATAGGTGTGGGTGTGTCAAAACACACAGGAAGAATATTCTCAACTTCAGGATACTGGTTACCTAAAGGAATGGATGAGGGATGGAAGAAAGGGGGAGTACGAGAACTTTCAACTAGACAGTTAACCCAGATGGTAGGTATATTTGTTATATCCACCTCTAACTTTTCATGTTTTATATACTTCATTATTGAAAGCTATGGTTTAACCATCAGGATTGATCATACAGAAACTCTTTTAAAATAAAATGTTTTACAAACTCACGATCACCACTCAGGCCACTGATACTCTCCACATAGTACAATGCGGGTAGGATGGAGAGAGGATAATTTATTTGATAAATGGAAAAAATGTATGTCTTGTCCCATATATTACATCAGTGTTTATACCACATAACACTGGTGGTAAAATTCTATTTATGAATCAATAATGGAAAACTTGTAATAAACGTTTCTCTTTTAGCATACTTTTTATTAAAAGTTTAAGAGGGCCATAAACCTTACTGTAAATGAATAGTCTTAAAAGTACAAAGCTCTCCTAAAATCTCAAAAACCATCTGGATTTCCCACATTCTCTTGGGCCTGTCCTATTTTTCTAGTGAAGTGTTATTTAGAAGTCAGTGCTTATATTCTGTCACTATCCATTCTTCCCAAATGTTCCTTCAATTTCATTTTATTACTTTCTACCACTACAACATTTTTTAACAGGTCCAGTACTGCGTTAAGTTTCTAAATTCTTTAACATCTCTATACATAGGTAAAATTATAGAGGGACATGAGTGATAAATATGAAACTTTGAATTTAGTATATAACTTTATCTTGTGTAGTTTCAAATTTAAACTGGTTAAAATCCAAATTTTAACCCAAAGCTTCTTTTGGTTGCCTAAAATAAGTCTGTATCATTTAGAAAACCATCTGATATGCCCCAAATCTCACAGGTTCACAATGCAACAGAATGTCCTCATTTATATTTTCTAACAATTAACAATAAGTTAAACTTCATCTGAGAATGTTCCTTGCTGCAGGCCATTTTGTGTACAGCTAGAAAAGAGGATAATGCCTGCTGACAGCACATTGTTCCTTTTCCTAATGGCAACCATGGGTTCTGTTCCAAAGAGAACTACATGGGAAAGCCGAACTCTATTCAAGCCACATTATCTTAAAACCTCCAAATGGTCAGAACTGTTATTATCTATGTATTACAATTAATCCCACTGTTTCAAAACATTCTTAAGGTGGCTGTGGAAAATTAGAACTCAGAGGTACCCACCATGTTCCTAAAGAAAATGCTTCACATATACAAGAGTAACAACTTGACTGAACCTTGAGAAACTTTCAAAGGCATTCATTTAGCAGATTTGTATATGGAGGTATTGCCTCTCAAAAATAGCTGTAAGAGTGGCTATAACTTCATATAACTGATGAGAAAAGGGGAGAATGCCTTACATCTTTCTTTTCCAAAGTGTTGCTTCATGATTACCATCTAAACCCTGCTGGGCTGAACAGATTGGTTCGATAATTACATACAATAACTGCAGTGGGCAGGTAACCCTCAGCTGGCACAGGGCAGCTCCCCTGTGAGAACTTCCATATGCAAACTGCACTGATGGAGTGCATTAGGTACATCTTTCCTGCCTGTGCACAGGCCTGATTAACGCCAGCCAAGACTCCAAGGTTAGCATGTCAGCAGATTTGTGATGCATTAGGCAGGAATAAACACAGACACTTTTGTTCGTTCAGACCAAAATTAAGGAGGAATATTTCAGTACTATATTGCTTTCCATACAGCAGAGAATACATTTTCCAGTTTTTGGAGAGCAGATTTTTAAATGCTCATTATAAAGGCAGCTAGCTATCCAATACATTCTACCCAAGAACCTAAGTGCATTCATCTAGTTTTCAAGCTTATTTAATAAAAGGGGGCTTTCTTAATCTCCATGCAGGTAAATTACATAGGAAGGAAAATCAGACAGTATTCAACCAACAAAAAACAACACCTGTGCTTTAAGCAGTATGCATTAGGTAAAGCACTCTACTGCATTAATCCACACTTCAGCCAGGTAACTCCTGCCCAACTTTTCTAACAATGTACGTAGTCTGGATACAAAGGGCCAGTGGTCTACAGATGAATTAAAAAACCAAAATAAAACCCTTCAAGTTTAGTAGTATCTAAGTATGTTATTAATTTTATAAGGCAATGAGTAAAATTCTAAGCAATCTGCTGCCAGCTTCTTCCTTCTGAATATTTCCAAATGCTTCATTTTGTTATTTGTCAACATCCTTAGGCTTCAGATAGTGCATACTTTGGTTCCTTTTGAAGAGAAAAATGGCTTCACAAAGTGACTATGCTAATCCCTGATTTTTGTCACATTCTGTATGAGGTCTCATAGGTGCCTTTGTGTTTAATATGAAACCAAAATATTGTATGATATACTAACTTACAAAATAAACTTGAGTATTCTTTTAATTCAGCACAGCTAAAATATCTTCAGAAATTAGATTTCAAAGGGCACTAGAATATATATTACACATTATATTTTTGAAGTGTTCAGATATGCTAAAGTTTAGTTAATTAGCAGCTTCTCACTTCCAATTTAGAAACAGGAAGACAAATAGGCTACATGCATTTGAACTGATAATTTACTAATAGTCTAGTCTAAACACCGACTGGAGACCTGCTATTGACTTAAAGTTGTTTTAATAGAAAAGAGAAAAAAAATCTTCAGAAGCAAAAACCAAAGACCAATTCTTTGCTTCCCAAGTCAAGCATCAAAAGATCACCTCTAGATGCTTTCAACAGCTTCTAAGAAAAGCCAATCAGATTCATGGCTATCTCCAAGAGATGAGTACTCAGGCAGTGTTATTTGGGTTTTGCCCATCCCTTATGACAGAAGTCTACATGTTTACTTTAGAAACTTAAATTATACAGCCTAAAAGTTTTAAAATGCTTCATACAGCACACATGTCACAGAACAAAGAACTTTAAACACTGCATGAATCAGTCCATGTGACTGCACTAATCAGTTAACCTTATTTTATTTATTTGATTAAATTATTACATTCCCTAACAGTGGTTGAAAACAGAATATTAGTAGTAACTAAAAAGATATGACATATCTTCTATGAAGGTAAAGCTAACATGTCACTATACCACAATATTTCTGAAACTAATAGAGTTGGTTAAAATCTACTATATACACAGAAAAAACTGAAGCTAGGGATGGAAAAAGGCCAGAGAATGTGCTCAGTATTTCTCAGCTGATGGTGATGAAAAGACTAGAACTCAGAGTTCTTTATCCTTATTGCAATTTCCTTTCCACAGCACTACGCTGTCTCCCTATGCGAGCTTTCAGTAGGAAGCAGTAGTTTCTAGTTGCTGTGTTCTTAATGTATTTTTTCTAGAGTTATAGTACACAAATTTGTGTATTTCATGTAAACTATTTCCATAACCTCCTCTATTTCTCTCCTACTATGTATGCCCCCTGAGGGCAAGGACTATGGTTTTCCTCATTTTTCTAACTCTTAATGAGCTTGGCACAGTGTTTTGCACATATACAGATGTGCACCTGTAGAGGAACTATTAAACTATTCTTGTAATAAAGCAATAATTTCATATCTTCCTCTAAGTCTCTCAAAAACTGTAATATTTGAATGGACATTAATTACAGATATGTTTCAAGAAAATGCAAGAAAAGGTCAAACATAATTACAGGGAGAAGAAATAAAAAGATGGAGAGTTAGGAAATGAACAAATGACTTGAAAAGAGACAGACAAATCTGAGGAATAATCTAAAAATATCCTGCTAGAGGCCTGGCCCAGTAGCTCACACCTACAATCCCAGCACTTTGGGAGGCCTAGGTGGGCAGATCACTTGAGGTCAGGAGTTTGAGACTAGGTTGGCCACATGGTGAAACCTCGTCTCTACTAAAAATACAAAAATTAGCCAGGTGTGGTGGCAGGCACCAGTCCCAGCTGAGGCAGAAGAATTGCTTGAACCCAGGAGGTCGAGGTTGCAGTGAGCCAAGATCACACCAATGCACTCCAGCCTGGGTGACACAGCGAGACTCCATCTCAAAAAAAGAATAATAAAAATAAAAATTTGCTAGAATTTATTAAAGTGATTTACTATTTTCAATGAGTTTCAGAGATGAAGACTGTAATAAAAATAATGACTATTGCAATTTCCTTCCACAACAGCATTGACCTCCATCTGAACAGAGGTGAAGATCACCACCACATACTTACTAAGCATCTACTGTGTGCCTGGCACTGTCATTTTCAAGCTGAAAAATAGACACTATAAAATAGTTAAAGCAAAAAAGAACCATCATCTTTTATAAAAACATTAAATACACACACGTTTAATTTCTGCAACTATTTGTTTTGATGTAAGCACTGTAAGAAATCCTTTTAGGGTTCCATAAATGAGTGTTCTTATATAAGTGTCCAGTGTAATCCCACTAACATGGAAATTCATTCTATGAAATATCAATCCATATGTACATGTAACACACACATTACCTCACAGTCCACCCTGGATTTTGTTGTTGTTGTCTACTTGTTTAAATTTAGATCTCTCTCCTGTCAACATTTTTAGTCATCTATTCTGGAGACAGGAAGTACAACTCAAGCAATTTTGCTAATTATTATTAACAGGTCTGAAGGAACGAGGTTAGCAAAATAATATGATTAAATATATGGCAGACAAAGTTTGGAATATCTATGTTCTTCACTAGTTCAAGCTATCCCACCCTTACTTACAAAACCATGAAAAATTAAGAATTTACTGTAACTATCCAAAAATAGCACACCAAAAATTGCAGGTAATTTACATGAATGTGCCAGAAAATACTGATACAATCGTAGACTTTGTCAGAATAAATGGGGGAAAAAAACTATCTGGTTGGCTATCAGGGTTGATTGCTCCATGCGCAACACATTTTTTTCAGCAAAAGCACTGCTTTCATAAAGTCAGCATAATTTGTCTATTCACTTATTTTAGAGCACATGTATGTCCCTTCAGCTTGGCTTACTACGGAACTAGGGAAAGCTGCCTTCAAGCTCTACTGTCACCCTTTCTCCTAGAAAAAACACTCAGCAGACAAGCTGTGGAACAAGCTAACCCTTGATTACATGATCTACAGGAGGACTACATGCTTCAGAACTTTCATCAAAATGTCGCACAATAACAGCAAGCACAACCTAGAAAAATCTCCCCATGACACTTTTGAAAACAGTAAATTCAACTTCCAACTTGTTGGCAGCAATGGCTTTTCATGATCCTAACATCATTCATATTACAAGGAGATCATGAAACTTTAATATGATCAAACGTATAGTCACTTAACAAGATGAAAGCTGTTTCCAGAGATTCAATGAACTACAGTCTAGAAGACTAATATGTCAGTGTATTCTATTCTGGGTTAAAGTCAACGCGACACCACTTCACTCATGCTTTCCTTTGACGGTTCCATGACATGCACCATTAAGGTCGAAAACTTTTGGCAAAGTTAAGATGTTTCAAAAGTACAATTCATGGGTAAAGGCAAATGAGTGGCCAGGTCATGCTTTGTCTTTAACATTTTATGCCTATGCCTAAAATCACTAGGATGCCTTGAACTTTCTGTATAAATGCATAATAATAATGATTTCATGGCCCCAAACAAGTCACCTAGCCTCTTCTGAGTTTTAGTCCCATCATTTATGAACAAATGAATTTCACAGGCATGCTGCAAAAGTTATAAAAAATAATTTAAAAGTCCTGAAAGAATATAGAAACTACATAAATGCTGAGTGATAACCTAAAGTTTAAAGGGTCAATATCCTATTACCTGTACTGAGCACAATCAAGTCTTCTGAGGAATTCTCAATAATTAAAAATGTAAGATTTTAAAAACTACTTAATATAATACTAAAAACTAAGGAGGCTAATCTTTATAAATACATCAATGAAAACCAAAACCTATATATATATACTGGTGGGGAGTTAACTAATCTCAAGGCAACACATGAACAAGTGTATTACAGAACAAACTGGGCTACATTAGAGTTACTATTAAAAACATACTACCTGATCTTCCCTTAATAAACTTATGTCCACAAAACACCTAATTCCTAAACACACAGGCAGAAAATAGCAGACACAGAATTCTCTGGTGGTAAGGAATCCTCTGCTTTACGTCAACTACCTATTATCCTTTAGTATCAATTATTTAGCTTAAGAAAAAAAAGGTTAACTACAAACTGATTAATTTGACTTATATGTTCTTAATAAAAGTTATGGAGCTACATTTTACTTATTTTAAAAATTTGTTTATATTCTGCCTTAACAAGATGGAGTTACATTTTAGTCTTCATTTCACAGTAATTAACATCTTGTCTTTCACTGCAAAATCAACTTTTACCAATTCATACTCGTTCACTATTCCAAACAATCTATTTTAACACACATACTAAGTGAAATATAACCGAGTCTTCATTCACACGTGCCTAATAACCTGTTTAATAAACTGAACTTTTAAAGATATAAGATCTTAGTTTATTAGAAGGTTCAAATGAAAATGTTCCATGTTATTTTCTTATCATCAATAAACTAGAAAGATGGGAAAAGTTAAATAGCGGATGAAATAACAGCATTAACAATAATATTGTAGTTAACATTTACTGGTCACTTGCTATGTGCCTGCCACTGTTCTAAGCACTTTATATCTTTTAATCCTCACAACAATCTTATAAGCAAGACAGGTAACATTCTTATTTCAACAGAGAGAATTTTTTTTAAAAATTCATCCATTATTAAAAAGAAATGCACACAGGCCCGGCATGGTGGTTCATGCCTGTAATCCCAGCACTTAGGGAGGCTGAGGCGGACGATCACCTGAGGTCAGGAGTTTGAGATCAGCCTGACCAACACGGAGAAACCCTGTCTGTACTAAAAATACAAAATTAGCCAGGCGTTGTGGTGCATGCCTGTAATCCCAGCTACTTGGGAGGCTGAGGCTGGAGAATTGCTTGAACTCGGAGGTTGCAGTGAGTCAAGATGGTCCCATTGCACTTCAGCCTGGGCAACAAGAGCAAAACTCTGTCTCTCAAAAACAAACGAACAAACAAAACAAAACAAAAAACAAAACAAAACAAAAAAACATGCACAGAAATGTTTAACATTTCCAAAGAACTGGTCATTATATCAGAAAAATAAATCTAATAGTATCCTTTGAGATCTCAATTTTGGGTACTTCTTATAAGCATGTCCTTTCATTACTTCAAGAAATTCTTTTGGGCACCATTCAAGACATTTATATGATACCAAATTTCCTTCTGTATCACTTATAGTAAGGTACTTACATATACAGAGATCAAAAAATAGTAAGTGTGCATCACTGCCCACATGCAAAAGCTGGTCATGGGGTTGATAGATGCTACAATGCAAAGTCTAAAATGCCCAATATTTGCTATGCCTATTTGCAAAAGGGCTGTTTTCTGCATAGAGGCTATTCAGACACGCAAATTTTAATATGCAGTGGTTCTTAACTATGTCTGCACAATGAAATCACCTAAGAAATTTTTTAAAAATCCTGACGGTCCCACCCTTACAGCTTTTGATTTACTTGGTCTAGGGTACAGCCCAGATAGTGGGATACTTAAAAGCTCCCAGGTGAATCTATTATAATATGCAACTAAGGATGCCACCCACAGCCTCACAAGCACCTCCATTAAAATGATCTGAGGTACTTGTGTGTTAATGGACCCTCCCAGACCAGAAAAAGAAACTGGAGAAGCAGGGAGTCCTGGCACCCAAAACACAAGCTATCTGGTCACAAATTTCACTCATTTCTGAAATCACTGGAAGTAGATGTCTGTAATGAAAATTCTATTAAACTAACAGGAAAACAGGTATTACAACTTGGACTGAGGTATACACTATTAAAATCAGTCAAACAACAACAAAAAAAATGACTAGACAATAAACATTGAAAAAAATCTAAGCAATATCACAGAACCAAAACAGAAAGACATTAAACTCAAAAAGAACAATCCCTCTGCCAAAACAGTTAATATAAAAAAGTCTCATAATTACTATTCTCAAAGGATTTAAGAGGCTATCTTACCAATAAAACAAGAATATGCTGGCATATTAAAAAAAGAACTAGTACCCCTAAAATATGACCAAAAAACAAAACAGATGTAACAAATGAGCAACAAGAAGCCCACAGATCTATACAGAACAGTGTTAAGGACAGAAAATGAACATGTGATCGAAAAGTTAGGAGACATGGAGAAAAGAAGCCAGCTTCCAGAGTTCCCAGATTCATGTGGTAGGAGTCCCAGAGGGACAGAATAGAGAAGGAAAGAAAAGGAAATCCTCACATACACAGAAAATAAATTTTCCAAGTGTTTAATACAGGCATTAAGCCTTTAGATGAAAAAGGTCCACCAAATACCAAGAAAGAAAACCAAACAAAGTGTAAGAACAAACCAGAACACACACACACTTGTGCACAGATACCTGCAGAATGCCAGGACAAAGAGAAAGGCAAGAAGCTTTAAAGCAAGAGTGGAAAAAACAGAAATCTAGTAAAAAACAAACATCAGGAAAATCAGATGTTAGAAGGCAAAAAAGCAATGTCTTCTATTAAAAACTATATAGCCACATTAGTTTTCAACTAGGGAAAGACAGATATTTTTGGACTTCTCAAGGTTTACAAGTTTATCATTCAGAAGCTTTCTTTAAAAAAAAATTTAGCATATACTCTGAAACATAAAGCCAAGAGAAAGGACATGGATAACAAACAAAAAACACAAAATATGTTAGACTCATGATGAACTCTAAATAATAATACATACTATACAAATGACACAAAAAACTACAACTAAAAATTCCAGATGATTGTAGTGTGAGAGATGGTTTGTGGAGGGCTCAGAGGGTAAAAGTAAAAACAAGCTCTGTTTACTCTTGTAAGAAAAGGATATAAATTCTAATTAACTCTAAATGTTCACACACATAAACAAATTAAAATGTGTTAAAAAATGAGTGGAGACATTTTGGAGGTTAAGATTTCACAACTTCCCTCCACCTAAAATCTGAAGTAATGAACCCAAAATAACAATTAAGAAGTATTTCAGCAGCAAACAGAAGCAGCATAGCTTCGCAGCATAGCCTTTGAAAAGTGACGACCGTGAAGTCTGTCAGACACTTCAAGAATGTGAGCAAACATCATTCTGAAATTCTTCACCAGTAGTCCCCAATTTAGAAGATGTAAGTCAGGCAGCTTGGGGGAGAAAAGACTTCAGCCCGTTGAAAAGAGGAAACCCTCCCTACTCCCACAGTGACTCCCCAAAAGCAGGACCTGCAATTTTGTTTCTTCCCTGGCTGGGAAGAAACCTGGAGAAAGAGGGTAGAAAAATAAAAATCACTAATTATCTTCAACTGTAAACAGGGGACTACCACAACCAGAGAGAAAAGAGAACATAAATAAGAAACATAGAGAACTAAAGCCATGGAGAAGAGATCGCCAATATAGTCTTTCTTTCACTGTGGATTCACTAAGAACATCCCAAATTAATAAACTCACATTTTTGCTTCTTCTGGGTAGGCAGAGAACAGAAGCAAATACTGGAAAATGACCGATAAATTTGGCCTATGGCTCACCAGACCCCACCCCCAAACATGTATTCATAGGCAAAGAAAATGAATTGACAATATATCAAGCCCTAAAATCCAAACTATAAAGAATAACATTCTCAAAGATGGGAAAGTCAAAGATTCACAAATACAATAATCTAGTAAATTCAAATAAAGCTATCCTTATCCAATATGAAAAAGATAGAATAAGCATGCCAACAAAGAATACCAAGAGACAAGAAAAGAAACTGAAAAAGAAGCTCATAACATGCAAAAGATAGCTGAAGACTCCACCTCTGAAAGAAAACAGTCCTCCCCCAAGGAAGAAAATTTTATAAAATGCATCAGAGGCTTAAAAAAAGGCTTAAAAAATAGATTAAAAAATACTCACTTTTTTAAAAAAATAGAGGAAATGATTTTTTAAAAGACAAAAAGATAGCAAGGAAACCGCACAGCTAAACAAAACAATCATTATAGAACGTATATATATTAGGAATAGTAAAAAACAGAGCAAACATTGCTGACAACCAGATGACATAAAGGAAGGACTTTGTATAATCACAGATAATCCAATAAAAAAGTAGAATAAGAATTAAGCAGTTAGAAGAAAATAGACATGGACGTTGTGTATTATCTCTACAGACACAGAAAACTACAAACACGACTGAGATAAATGGAAGAACATGTAACTATAGGTGCCTACTATGTCTATGGAAGAGAAGATGTCAGTTCCTTCCAAATTGCTCTATAGAGTAAACGCAGTTTTAGTCAAAATCCCAGAAGTATTTTTAAGGACACTAATAAGCCAATTCTAAAATTTATATGTAAATTCAAAGAGCCAAGAAGAGCAAAGACAATGCTAAAGAAATAGAAGTTGGAGAATATATGCTATCAGATAGCATTATGAAGCCAATAGTTCAAACAATGTGGCACTGGCACAAAGATGGACAAGCAGGCCAATGGTACAGAATAGGGTATCTAGAAAAAGACTCAAATACCTATGGTTACCACTGCAATGCTGTAAGGACAGGATCGTCTTTTTTTTTTTTTTTTTTTTTTTTTTTTTTTTGAGACGGAGTCTCGCTCTGTCGCCCAGGCCAGAGTGCTGTGGCCGGATCTCAGCTCACTGCAAGCTCCGCCTCCCGGATTCACGCCATTCTCCTGCCTCAGCCTCCCGAGTAGCTGGGACTATAGGGGCCCGCCACCTCGCCTGGCTAGTTTTTTTGTATTTTTTAGTAGAGATGGGGTTTCACCATGTTAGCCAGGATGGTCTCGATCTCCTGACCTCGTGATCCACCCGTCTCGGCCTCCCAAAGTGCTGGGATTACAGGCTTGAGCCACCGCGCCCAGCAGGATCGTCTTTTCAACAAATGGTTTACATCAACTAGATATCAAAAGAAGAAAAACAAATACTGACTCACACCATGCACAAGATCAATTTCTGTTAAACTGCAGACTTAAATGTGATGGATAAGATAAAATTTCTTGAAAATAACGTATCTTCATGATCCTAAGTAGACAAAATATTCCTTAATAGAATATAAAAAGCACTAACCATAAACAAAAAGACTGATAAACTGAGTTTCATTAAAATGAAGAGATTCCATTCATCAAAAGATACCATATTAAGAGTAAAAAGATTAAACACCAACTGGAAGATAATATGTGTAACACATACATTGCATACATACAAAGTATTCAACTCTGGCAAATCAAAAGAAAGCTGACAACTCCAACCTTTTTTTTTTTTTTTAAATAGGCAAAAGATTTGAAATGTACTTCACCAAAAACAGGATTATCAAGGCTGGCAGGCATACAAAAATGTTTCAAATCAGTATTTTTCAAGGAGATTAAGTTAAAACCATAAACAAATCAGTGCACATCCACCAAAATAGGTGAAATTAAATATAATGCAATAGCTAGTGTCAGTGAGCTACTGGAACTCCCCTATGCTACTGATAAGAATTAAACTGAGAGAGCAGCTTTGGAAAATTGACTGGCCATATCTACAAACCCTCAACATAAGTAAGCCTTATGCTGCAGCAACCCCAGTATGTACAGACCCAATCTGAAATAAATGTATATGCTTCCCCCCAAAAATTAAAATAACGTTCTTAACAGCATTATCACAACTGCCAAAAACTGGAACAATCTGAAAGTCCGTCAATAAATTATGGTATAGTCATATGGCATACTACATAGCAATGAAAAACAAATTTTTGTTACATGCAACAGCATGGAAATTCAGAGATACAATTAAATGAAAGAAACAAAAGAGTATGTAATATATGATACCATTACTATAATTTCCCCAAATATGGCAAAACTAATTCTGGCAATGATTCATATCTTGATCTGGGTGACATTTAAGTGAATATTGTGTAAAAGTGTACTTATTCATGCACTTTTCTATACATATGTAACAACTTCACTTAACAATTTCGGGCGAAAAAGTCCACTTGACAAAATTCAGCTAAATGAGAAGTTGAAAATGACCTAAAGAAAAAAATTGTTAGCAAATGCTGACTCTACTTAACTAGAGTACTATGATCAAACCATTAGAAAACAGGAATGTACCAACTTCAACAATCTAAATTTATATAATTACAATACACTTTATCTTTATTACTGTATCAGGCTAAAACAGCTAGATAGATTTTCACCAAATTTAGAGAGTACGTTCAGGGCAACCTGACTGAAACTACAGACTACATGGTGTAAAGGCTGTATGAGGTCAATCCCCTCGGAAAGAAAGGAAGAAAGCTGTCCACCAGAGCAGCTGCAGGCTACTGATTTGCAATGGAAGGGCTTTGCTCTTATTCAACTCTTTGTACCCTGCTCCCGGCTAAGTGCCAGCAAGGGTTTATTTAACAATGGTTAAATAAGAGAAACTCTAGAAAGACCAATTAGCATAATGCAGCCAGAAAAATAAAATTAAAAAATTAAAAAATTAGGAGGTAAAATAGAGAAGGAAAGAAAGGTATGTGAATATCATTCATAGGGAGCAACAATATAGGCTGTCTGAAAATGAAAAAATAAAATACCAATTGCAAGGCCATGATCTAGACCTTACTCAACGACTTTCCAGGGATGAGATTCCAGTCAACAACCCTTTTTGTTGACTTAGGCAGGAACTTAAAACTCTAAAATAGTTCATGGAGGTGTTAATGTCCTTTTAACTTGCTGAGCTCTTTCCAGTAAATTAAGCTGTTCTTAACCCAGATGGAACAAGAAGAATTCTTTAAGGATGGGATCACATGTCATTGATCTTCGTAGCCCTAGAGACCTAGCCTAGATCAGGTACATAAATTAGACCTTTTACATAATTGTTGAATGTTAATTTATGAGTATACACTGAATCCAGTAACTGTTGCACTGTACTGCCAGATTCTAAAAACTGAAAATGTTTAGTTCTAATCAACAATAAAAATATTTGACTTTGTACTTTTTAAGGGCAGATATATACTTGATCTCTCTGTTCTCCTTCAGGATTATGTCATCCCAAAATTCTACGCTTTAAATAAAGCTCCTTGATTATTAAGCAGATAACATTTCCAAGTGGGTAAATTCGTGTTTCACTCTAGTTTCCAAATATACTGCACCATAATCAAGCATGGCTGCAAGAAAAATAGACAAGAAACCTTGCTTCATTCCACTGTTCATCAATTCCTGTAGGTTTTTACCGAAAAGAGTATCTCTTAGGAACCTAAAGACAAACATATATTAAACTGATTAAACCTACCCCTTTCCAAAACAGATCTGAGTCTGATACTTACACAGAAAATACACTTTACACTTTTAAAAATTATGACAAAGGAAAAGAGAGGAAACAAATGTACTAATTATAAAAATCAACAAAGTAGTAGAATTAGGCATTATATTTAGTTTTGAGCCTCCTGACATCCAGAGCAAAAAAAGACATCTGGGTTATAGATCTTGCTGCAAAACAGAAGCAGCAAGCTAGTTTCTCAAAGGAGAAAGCTTTTCATTGTAGGGAGCCCCCAACTTCTCATCCAGCAGAGCTCTGCTTTTATCTGTTTTCAATGAAAGCATTTACAATTTATATGAAGAAAATGTTCTGCAGTTTAAAAGAAAAGCAAAGCTTGAAAAAAACTGGTCTGGTTCAATCCTTTCACTTTACAAAAAAAAAAAAAAAGCCAACAAAATTAATAACTCACTTCAGTTAAAACATGGCTATCGAGCAGCTCATGATCTTACCTAACTTCATCTTAACTTTTATTAATTTCCCTGTAATACAGACAACAATCCTGTGTCAGCAATGAGTGTACAAAAAGCAGTAAAACTAATGAAGTAAACCTCCTAATAGTTCAACTTGTTCAACTTAGTATTCATTTTTTTCCCCTAAATGAAGCTTTATACATGTCAGGGATGATCCAACAGGAAATTTCCAGCCTTCTGAACTATCCAAGGACACAACAGAATTATAAGGTCACAGATGTTAGCTCTGCAGCAGACTGACCTACTCAGCTGTAAAGTCAGCCAACCTGCAGAAACTAAATTTTCTCCAGCACGTAGGTCCAAACAACAGGGATTTGCAAAGGAAGGTAGGGGCAGGGGCAGGGGGACGGGGGTTGGGACAGGTGAGGTGGTTGCTCTGGACAAGTTCTCACATAACAGCAGAGATCTTTACTTCTCAATCAACAAAACAAAATTTTAGAGAAAAACACTATACAAGCTCGCTATAAATATTAACGCAGAGAAATCTATCCTGAGCAATAAGAAACACTCTGCTTGTTTATGCATGTATGCGAAAAGTAAGTTTACTACAATACCTTACTAAAAAATTCCACTCAGGCTTCCATTTTACCCTCTTCATTTCAAACATGGATGCAGCATTCAGCATACTTGTTGACCACAAAACTGGAGCAGATGTAATTAAGACAAAACTTATCAAAGAAAAAAAAGTGTATGTAGATGCATGTATATAATTTCAGATTCTATGATGAAATTACAGAGACCTGCTATTTGGCACAGAAAGTCAAATTTTTGGTACAATTTCAAAATTCCTATCTCCTTTGTTAATTGAAAAGATAAAAACTTTAAAATATGCTGCTTCTGATTTTAAAGAGAGAAAATTCTGTTTTAACCCTTTTTCTCAGTTCGGAATATGAGATTTCCAAAGAAATCTATTAGAATTTGTAAAGTTAATGACAGTAAAAATAGTTAATAATGTAAAAAAAATTTTTCTTCTAAAAGTTGTTTTCCTTCCTCATATAAAAATAGCTAACACATTGTATTAAATAATTTCAGATTATAAGGGAAATCAGTAAGTTTATCAATAAGTTAATTATGAAAAATAACCAATAGCAAATCAGTAAGTTAATGCCTACCTGTAAAATCTAAAGTGATGCCAGAAGTTCTTTACATGCTTGTATAATACTTCTATCATAAAGTTCATTATTTAACATTTCTCTCCAAACAATTAATGCCCTTATATGCTGATACAAGCTTTATATAATGATATTTCCTCACAGAGCAAAATAATGTTCAAATGGTAAAATGTACCACACCAACAAACAAGGAAATTTTCAAATAGTAATTTTTCAAATACCCGTTTTCAACTGGTAAAACTATGACCATATCCACAAATAAGAAACAACCGAGACAGTATGAACCCTAAGGGGTGACTTGGGAGAAAAGAACATATAAATTATGAATTCAGTGCACCATCAAAATTTCTCTGTCAGGTATCAGTATTTCAAGTTAAAATCATTTCAGAAATTTAGTAACTTGCTACCAAACATAAGAAATATATAAATAACTATTTTTCTACAACCCTCTACACATTGTTCTGTATTATAAAAAGTTTGCCTTAATTGCCATGCAATCTGTTCTTTTTCTTCATTGAACTACTGCTATACTTTCTTATAGTATTTGTTGCAATTATAAACACAAAACCAAAGAATAATTTGATAACAAAATTCACCTTTGTTATTGTTTTTGCTTTCAAACCTCCATTCTCCACAACACTGAGGTCCAATTTTCCATCATCCTTACTTCCTATAGCTTTTAGTCCTTGCAAAAGAATATCACGTAAATTTTGATAAAGAGGTTTTTCAGTGTAGTCTAGTAATTTCACTGTTTCCATATATTTGGCAATTTCACCTAAAAGAATAACACAATCATTTTATAACTTTCAATCACAAATCTAATATATTTCGCTCTTACCTCTAAAAAAACAATTCATGGTTATAGTAAAGTTAGAATGCAAACACACATCTTGTTAAGATACCTATTTTTTTCAATCACTTCAATGAAAAGTATGCTTTTGAATTCAGGAATTGTCAGATAACTGAAATTAAAAAAGTATTTTGAGATATAATATAAAACACACTTTTGTAATTGTAAGAAACAAGACAGAACTTAAAATTTAAATATTCAAAAAAATAACTATTTTAGTATTAAAGTTATAATACAAAGGGATCTAAAGATTATGAAAGTAAAATGTCCTTAAATACAACGAATATCACAGCCAATTTGTTTTTGCCATCAAAGCCATTAGCTCTATAGCAGATAGAGAAATAAAACACACCAAAAAGAGGTCAAAGAAAGAAAGAAATAAGGTCTGGCTTTCCCATAAAAGAGAAAAATCAGCTTCCAAATGATAAAGGTTTACCGTACACTTAGACAGAACCACACCATAAAAAAGAAATCCTACTAGTCAAGATCAACACTTCTCAACATTAAAAATCCATTTTTGAGCTAATGACTCACACACAGACCTTTCCCCCAACCTCCAGACTTGTATATCTACCATTCATATATTGGTCCTTGGATGTGTAAATATCACCATTAATTCCAACAAACCCACATCTAAACTCTTGACCTATCCCTAAAACTTGAGGTTTTCTCTGTCTCAGTTACTGAGAATTTCATCCTTCTAGCTCCTCAAGCTAAAATCTGAGTTAGTCATCCTTGAATCATTTCCTCTCACACCAGTCCTTCAAGAGATCTTATCAGTTCTATACACACACACACACACACACACACACGCACGTGCACACACACATTCATTAACTCAAATATTTATTAAGCACTTCCTATGTGCCAGGCACTATTCCTAAATACTTGGAATATACCGAGAAAAAAACAGACAACAGTACTAACTTCCAATTTCTTCATCTGATAAAGGAGATGTACAAAAAAAACTAAAACAATTATCACCATGTATGATAAAACATTGAAAATGCTCCCCCTGGGAGAGAACAATGTCCATTTTTGCCATGTCCCTTCAGTATAATAGAATAGTTATGTGTACTTTTAGCTAATACAATAAGAAAATAAATAGAAGGCATAAAGAGTGGAACAAAAGATGCAAATCAGACTTTAGTCACAAACAACATAATACTACATGTGGAAAATCCTACAGAATCTACAAATAACTACTAGAACTAGTACATAAATGTAGCAAGGTCATAAGATGCAAGGCAAATATATAAAAATCTATCCTATTTCTATAGACTAGCAAAAAGCAATTGGAAAATAAACTATTTAGAAAAGACTTAAAATAGCATCAAATACTTCGCAACAAATAGAATGAAAGATGAGCAAGATTTTCCTAAAGAAGACTATAAAACACAGTTGAGAGAAATTGAGACAGACCAAATTTAATAAAAGATATACCGTACAAGTGGACTGGAAAACTCAACAGTATAAAGATGTCAATGCTCCCCAAATTGGTCTACAGAGTCAAATTCAATCCCCAGGTTCCAGCAAACTTGGGGGTGGGTGAGTGTGTGTGTAACTGACAAGGTGATTCTAAAATTTAAATAGAAATGCAAAGGGCAAAGAATAGCAAAGTAGCAAAGTCTAGTTAAAGAAAAGCAGTGCTAAAGAATTTCAACTACCAGATACCAAGCTTAAAATAAAGCTACAGTAACTAAGACAGCGTGGTCCAAGAATAGGCAAAAAGAACAATTGAAAAAAGAGAGTCCAGAAACAGATGCACAGATCCACAAATCCACACTTGATTGATGACAAATATGACAACAAAGGAAAAGAATGGTCTTTTCATGGAAGGTTGCTGGGTCGACTAGATATAAATATGGGGATAGGAAAGATACATGACCCCTCCTCAAATAATACCCAAAAATCAACTGCAGGTAGACTATACATCTGTATGTATAATTGGCAAGCTGCAACTGCCAAAAATTAGAGATGAACTAAGAGCGAATAAATAATGGTATGTAACTACAGTAGAATACCTTATAGAAATGATAATGAAGAAACTACTGTAAAACATATACAATAATAGGGCCAAGTGCAGTGGCTCATGCCTACAATTCCAATATTGGGAGTCTGAGGTAGGAGGACTGGTTGAGCCCAGGAATTCAAGACTAGCCTGGGCAACATAGTGAGATCACATCTCTACAAAAAAAAATTTTTTAATTAGCCAGGTGTGGTGGCGTGTGCCTGTAGTCCCAGCTACTTCAGAGACTGAGGTGGGAAGATCTCTTAAGCTCAGGAGGTCAAGGCTGCAGTGAGCTGTGACTGTGCCACTGCGCTCTAGCCTGGGCAACAGAGTGAGACTCCATCTCAAAAAAACATAACAACAACAATAACAAAAAAAACCATGCGATAATGGGGATGAATTTCACAAATACATTACTGAGTGAAAGAAAAGGACACTAACAGAAGTAAACCATAATTTCATGAGGACAAGGATTTTTACCTATTTCATTCACTGTATTATTCCATTTCTATAAATTTTAAACACAAATATTTGGTACTGGAAATTAAGGTAAGTGACTCATTAGGCCACGAGGGAGAGGCTACTGATCGCTATGAGGTCCAAGGCATAATTCTGAGAAATCCACATTGTATTTATTGATATGGGGAGTAGGCTGCAATTTTAAATAGCATAAGGTCAGGGTAGATAGACCTTCCTGAAAAGGAGACAACTGAGCAAAGGCTTAGAAAGACTTCTGAATATATGCAAACTGACCAATTCTCACTCTTTGGCTGCTACTTCTCTTGCACGGGTTATTGCAGTGGCCTCTTAACCTGCTTTCTGCCTAGGCCCATCCTTGCTCCTTTGGCAGTCCATCCCTACACCAGAAGCAGGAGACCTTTCCCCTCAGGATAAACAGTTCATATCACTCTTCTAATCCAAACCTTACACTCTTCCTTGAAGTAAAAGCCAAAGCCCTCATGATTACCTATAAAAACAGTCCTCGCATCTCCTGGGCACTAGTGTCCCTTCTGCCTAGAATTCTCTTCCCCAGACTTCTACAGAGCTCACTCCCTCCCTCACCTCCTTCCTACAACTGCTCAAATATCACCTCCTAAGTGAGGCTGTCCCTGGACAGCCTACTTAAAATTACAGTCCCCCTCGCTACTTTACTACCCACCCCAACTCCATCCCCCTAATTCTATACCCTGTTTTCTTCTAGTTCCACAGTACTAACTAGGGGAACATACAAATTTTGCTCATGTGTTTACTATCTAACTCCTCCAACTAGAATGTTAGCTTCATGAGGGCAGGGATATTTGTTTTATTCCCTGATGTACCCCCAGTCCCTGGTGCACAATAAAGCCTCAATACTTACTAGCTTAATGGATGAATGAAATTTGCTTCCTTTGCTAAAAGCACTGAATAAAATTGAATAAGGCTCAAGTATTCATTTAACAAACCATCTAATATCCTTTTTTTTTTTTTTTGAGACAGAGTCTCGCTCCGTCACCCAGGCTGGAGTGCAATGGTGCGATCTCAGCTCACTGCAACCTCTGCCTCCTGGGTTCAAGTGATTCTCCTGCCTCAGCCTCCTGAGGAGCTGGGACTACAGGTGCATGCCACCACGCGTGGCTAATTTTTGTATTTTTAGCAGAGATGAGGTTTCACCTGTTAGCCAGGATGGTCTCGATCTCCTGGCCTCGTGATCCACCCACCTCAGCATCCCAAAGTGCTGGGATTACAGGAGTGAGCCACCATGCCTGGTCACCACCTAACATCTTACATTAAGGGCTATTCCATGGATACCATGCCTTTTTATCCCCAGAAAACAAAATCCCTATTAACACTGAAGAAGTGTTTTCCTACCTGGTTTGTTTTTCTCAGGAAAACATTTGTCCATCAAACTTGCAATATTTTCTCTATATCTGTTAAAAATTAAAGAATGAGTCACTGTTTGAAGCTTGATGTCATGTTATTAATATGAAATAAAAAAAAAAAAAAAAAAATACATAGCACATTAAGCAATATTGTGCTACATCCTAAATATGCTTACAGACATTTTTCTAAATTAAACAAAAGACCAAGGAACCTTACTGTTTAACAAGTACTTTCTTATTTCTATATCAGTATCAGTTGAAACTATAGTTCCTGTCAAGAAACTGTGACTAAAAACATTTGGCTTATCATGATTTTGCTAGAAATAACTTAAGTTTTCCTTTACCTAATTTTGGAATCTCTAACATATTTAGGATCTTTCAAATTATCCTCCCAAGGAAGATGGCCAGTAAGCCATTGGATCATGCAATAACCAAGTATTTCCAAATCACCACGTCTTGATGGGGCTACAAATGCAAGAGAAGAACATTAGGTAGACTGAAATAATTTTTAATATATAATTTAAAGTATATATAAAGTAATAAGGTAAAACAAGTCAACTCCACAGTCTGTTTTTCATCATAAAATTTTGACTGCATTTCACCTAGGTATTGGACAGTATAAAAGAAATAGCTTACCTCCCAATTTACTTCCAATTAATAATTTCTACTTTAAAACTCAAACTGGTAAATTTTAGGGTTTCAAGCAGAGACTGTTACTCTAGAAATAAAACAATGATAGACTCAATACTGCCTTTGGAAAACTTGAAGATATTCTTACAATTTTTATATGCTATTAAGAGGCCCAGAGAACTGGGTGTTTGAGTTCTTCCACAGCTTTGAGCACAGAAGAAATGACTGCTGAGGAAATAAACTAACTTAACAGGTAGTAAAATAAAAGTGAGCTGTTACAAAGTTGTAGATACATAAGAAACTTGAGAAAAAATACAAAAACAAACAAACATTCCAATTAAACTAAATAAAACCAAAAAGAAATCCTCATTGCAGTTGAATGAACCACTACCACCTTCTTGGTTATCTTTGAAGGTTGCAAGGAAAAGGCAAGAGAGAAGAACACAAATGGCCCTGGAATACAATTGTAGGAGTCTCACCTCTGCCTTCTTTCCTCATGCCCCTGTGCCTCTTCAATTCTTATTTATGTATCTATTTATTTATTTATGCATAATTAAGAACTATGTAGGAATCTGGGTGAAAACATTAGCAGTCTATTTCTCACTTAAGTACTACTGACATACCCACACCATTGTGTGCATCGATGCTCGTGAATTCAATAGTGCCATCATGACATCTTTTGGGGTCTTCTTTGTATTCTTTATGAACTCCTTCTGGGCAGTACCGATAAGCAAGGCCATAATCTACCAAGTACACCTATAAATTTCCAAGCACCAATACAAACTAAAGTCAAAATCACTGCACATATACCCCTTTAAAGCATAGAAACAAAATACTGTCATCTGAAGGTGGGTTCATCTACAAGGTCATTCCATAACACTCCAAACAATTTAGATCCAAAATGCAAACAGCAGCAAATACTTAATTCTGAAAGGCTTTTTATTTTTAATAAAAATGCTAAATGACCACACAGCTATAGTGTAACCACTTGACTTTATATACTTTTTTAAGATAAGTATATGTTATACTTGTAATTAATCTTGTCTCTTCAATTTGAATGAAAATTATACATTTTATACTTTATCTTACAGACTCTAAAATTGAGCACAGAGCAAACCATCAATACTTGTTGCGATACAACTGCTACTTCCCACACAGAAAAGCACACCCAGTAGAAGACTGCTAATGATGTTGACACAGGATATGTTAGTTACCTTCTATTCCTCTGTTTCTTCACTTGTAAAATAATCAAATCTCAATTTACTTTATAAAAATATTTCATACATCATAATAATGATCTAAAGAACTGTTAGATCAGGCTCTTATCTATATTTAAATACTATATTCTAAAGCCAAGTCTTCATGATTAAAAGTAAATTTTAATATTATATACATACTTATTCATAGGCATATACATGTGGGTCTGATTAGCATACAAAGCTAATAAACTTGGCTTTCTTCTATTTCATAGCCACATATTACATCTCTAATTCTGAGTAAATGTCACAAATGCATGCATCTGGGCACAAGAGGAAACTGAAGCAAAAATATGTAGCTAGATCTAGCACATACATCTAACACTGGAAAAATAATCCCATCCAAAGCATATGTCTGAAGGATAACAGAGCTGCAAAAATATTTCCATATAAACAAAGGCAGCATGTTGTAGTCACCTGCAAAGTGATATAAGTTGTATTTTATTATACTATACAAGTCCAGCCTATTTCAATTAATGGAACCCTTATTGTTCAGGTTGTTAGCTGCGTTTTCTTTGTTCTTGGCCTAGAAACATCTAAAAAGAAATGGCTAGAAACAGCAGAGATGAATTTGATGATTGCCTTTTTAAGACTTCTCCATTAGCACACTGTATTAACAGTATAGTAACTTTCTTCTTTTATACTTATATAGATTCCCTTATATCCACCATAACTGACATTGGAGGAAGGGAAGCAAACGTGAGACAACAGAAAAAGAAAAAGGACCCAAAGGAAAAAGGAAAAACTAAGCAAAGGTAAAGGTATATTTGAGAGAAAGAATGAAGTACAGAGTACTGACAAATAATTATAATAATCAAAGCACCCAAACACACTTAAAATGTTTAAATCTTCCTTTTTATTTAAGATCAAGAAAGAAGTGAGAACATACATTAAGTATGAATGTCAACTAAACCTTACTTTCACCGAAATCACAGAAACAGCTATACAGGAAAATAGTATAGATCCCTCTACTTCAACTAAACTCACCTAAATAAAGGTATAATAACATTAGCTTTTCTCCTTTCATTAGAAAGTAAAAATTACAAGGGAATGTAATAAGCAAAAAAAAAAAATGCACATTTGAATTCCAAACACTAAGGGTATACAAATTTAGACAGCTAAGATATTTCTGTAAACCAATTGATTTGAATAATCAACATGTTAAAGACCAAATTTTCCAAGTAATAGAACACTTACATTTGATGGATTTCTTGAACAAAGGAATAAAAAAAGTGACAAAGCAGACAGGCAAACATAATTCATTGGTGTACTATATAATTTTAAGCTTCCACCCCCAAATAGCTATTTGAAATTCATTTTGTATCACAAGCACTTCTTCTGAATCTTATTTAGGGCAAAATAGCCAACTTGATAAAGTGCCAACAAATCACATCAAAAATGTAGAATGTTAACTAGATCAAAGTGTCAAGAAGAAATATTATTACCAAATCTACTTCAAAAAGTAAAACTTCTACATAGGTTCAAAAGTTCAAAGCAACCATATTTATTTTCAAACAACACGTTTTAAATAGTAGAAATTAAAGTTATAAAACTACCTGGTCAGGATTCTTGTAGTTCAGAAGAAGATTTGAGGCCTTGATATCTCCATGCACATACTCATGCTCGTGAATATATTCCAGAATATCCAGCTATGAAAATACATACAGAATAAGTTAATGCAGTACCTAACACCAGCCAGCAGAGGACCAAGCTTCAACATAAACTAGCCTTTACTGTACTAAAAACAATTTTTTAAAAACAAGAAGAATATAGCTCACATACAATTCTTAAGCTTAGCTGCAAGACAGTTTTCCGAGAAAACCTTTTGGCATTTGCTTCATATATTTTCTGAAGGTCACTCCCAAAGCGATCCATTATCATAAACCTATAACTGAAGACAAATATGAAAAGCCAATGAACAAAATACAATTCAAGAAAACCAACTTTGCAATGAGTACTCTCAAAGCAATCTTTTCAAGACAATGTTTAGTAAATACGTTTTTTTAAAAAAAGAAATACAAACATTTGCAACAATTTCTCCCAACTAGAAATCTCAAGAGTTCAGAGTGCTTTCAGGTCCTGCTAACCTGGAGGGCCTCTTCCTGGTCTCAGCTAGTTTTAGGAGACTATTCAATTTAAGATAATGCTCACAGAGAGAACCCAACAGGTTTATTCACAGTAAAAATAAAACAAGCTAAATAAAAATGACAGCATTGATTTTTCTCATAGTTAAAATTAATTAATGTTTCTGGATATCAGCTTCCTTCCTGTGACTGTTTCTCTGTATTTTTAAGGTATATTCAGCAGTAATAACATTCTGCTAAAATCAAGATTCTTGTCAGATGCTTTAACAAGAGCCAGATTCAATACCATTGTTTAAATGGCACAGAAGGATTGTACATTAAACACTCAATGGCCAAGATTTGGGGAAAAACAAATATCCCGGAAAAACGTGAAGATAATTGGTTTGGCCGTAAAGCAGCTATGTCACCTTGGCTGAGTCACATTACTTCCTTGGGCCTCAATTTCCACAGAAGTAAAATGAGAGAGTAGGGACTCACCCTTTCTAAGGTCACTTCCAGCACCCAAAACTCAGATTCAATAATCATGTTGTATTTCAGTATGTACAGAAAAGCATCACCTATTTGCAATAACACTGCTCAGCTTCTGCTCTGAGGACCACTTTTACCTTCAACAGTTTTCCAGATTCTAATTTGTCTGGTGAAATCATTCAGTAAATCAATAAAAACCAAAACCACACTCAGAATGTTTCAGGACATCTCCAACAAGGAAGATTATGACTCATCAACACTCTAACATCTAGCATTTACTGAACACCTGGTATAAGCACAGCACTAATGTAAGTACTTAAAATGTTATTAATGCATTTAAACCTCACATCACTCTATAAGGTAGGTAATTCCTATCATCCCCATTTTACAGCAGAAGAAAACTGATAATTTGTACTCTAGTATGTGGCAAAATCATGCTTTTAACCACTGCACTACATATACTGAAATAAATGTCAGTAGGATACAAAAACCCCATTTATATGTTGTAGGCTTCTATGATAACAATATGACAAGTTCAATAGGGAAGGAAGAGTTGACTAACATTAAAAGACAAGATGCTAAACAAGTAACTCAGAATTCTATTCATTTTTGAATTGGAAGAAAATTAGAAAATCATCTTGTCTAAACATCTTTTAATAAATAAAATAAGGTCTTCAGAGGTAAAGCGATTTGTCCAAGGTTATAAAATTAGTCACTGGTGGTCGGGCGCAGTAGTTCACGCCTGTAATCCTAGCGCTCTGGGAGGCCAAGGCTGGTGGATCACCTGAGGTCAGCAATTCAAGACCAGCCTGGCCAACATGGTGAAACCCTGTCTCTACTAAAAATACAAGAATTAGCCGGGCATGGTGGCAGGTGCCTGTAATCCCAGCAACTCAGGAGGCTAAGGCAGGAGAATTGCTTGAACCTGGGAAGCAGAGATTGCAGTGAGCCGAGACTGAGCCACTGCACTCCAGCTGGGCAACAAGAGTGAAACTCCATCTCGGGGGGGGGGGGGGGGGGGGGGAAGTGACAAAATGTATTCATGTAGGATTTCCTAGCACCTTGGCTTGTAAGATAATAAAGTGAAAATGGTAACTTTGACTTCCTGGTTTCCTCTGTATAACAGGTTTTGAAAGGTTGAGAGATGAAACCAGGGCACATATACATGTTGGCTTTTACTAAATAGGTGATGTGTGTAATGATTATAATATAGGATGAGCATCTCAAATCTGAAAATCTGAAATCAGAAGTGCTCCAAAATTAGAAAGTTTTTGGGAGGGGGGGGGGGGGGGGGGGGGGGGGGGGGGGGGGGGGGGGGGGGGGGGGGGGGGGGGGGGGGGGGGGTTTAGTGCCAACATGATACTCAAAGGAAATGCTCATTGGAGCATTTTGTACTTCCCATTTTCGGATTTGGGATGCTCAACCAGTAGGTATTAATGCAAATATTCCAAAATCCTTAAGAAATCCCAAATCTAAAATACTTCTGGTGCCAACATTTCAGATAAGGGATACTTAAGGCCTGTAATACACAGGTAACAAAAATACAACCTCTGTAACAGCCTGAAAGATGGCTAAAACACAACTGCTTAATTCAACATGGGGTCTATCAATAAATTCTATTACATAGGTCTTTGTTTTTATTCACAAATCACCCTACCACCATTCTTATTAAGCCCTTAATCTTGTCACCATACCTAAATCATAAACATCAACTGAAACATGATTCCACAAATTTCATAGAAACCATTACCACATTCTTCTGGAAAGACAGCTCTACCATTGAGTAGTAAAATGGAAGTTATTTCTAAGTAACTTCTCTAAAGTAAAACCTTTGATGTAGACTTTTCTGGAGACTTGAATAAAAACGTGCAAGTAAAAGAAAAATATACATCAGTATAAATAATTTAATAATGGTAGCAGCTAACATTGTTCTAAGCCCTATATACATATTAATTCAAATGAGTTACAAGAAAAACTAAGGATGTCTGGTACAGGAGGGGGCTGGAAGAATAATCTGCTTTCTATTTCTTTACTTTCTAAGACCTACGATGATTCTTTTTAAGAGCTTCAACCTAAAAAGCAAATCAATGCCTGATACATGACTAACGCCATCTTTTAAAGGAGACATTTCTAGCAACCTCATTTTATAGAAGAAATGGGCTAAGAGGTAAAGTCATCACTAATAAGTGGTGAGTTAAGACTTAGACTGTGTTCTCGTTTGTCACCACATTCTAAGGCACTTCTGATCCACACCAGGGAAGTTCTTTCCAGCAGTACCCTCGTCAGTCAGCTTACAGTGTCAACCTTGGACCCAGTTAGCCCCCGGTCACCTCACAGGAGTTATACAAACAAAACCCTGTTTAACTGGTTCCAAACTTTATCATAAAATGGGTGATAAGAATGTATATGGTAAAATGTGATATGACAGTTTGGGTTACTTTTAAAAAGACCATCATTCTTAAGCAAAATATCACCACTGACAAACAAAAATCATAGACAAACAAATGAAACCAATTATGATAATCACAGTGATGATGACTGCAAGAAATATTTCCTGGGCACTTACTATGTGCCCCTTATAATTTACATGTTTTCATTTCATCTTCACAGTAATTCATAAAGTACTATTATCCTCATCTCACAGACAGGGAAACGAGAGAGACAGAAAGTTAACTAGCCCATGACCACACCTGATGCAGTCAAGTACAATCAATCTAGTGCTAGATTTGTCTGGTGTTTAGGTTTTGCTGCAATATACTGTACTTGGTTTTTGTTTTTTTTTTTTTTAGACGTTTATATTGAAATTATGGAAAGAGGAAAAGGCTGTTATTCCAAGTGGAAAAATGCTCTAGCCCCAGGCACACTTTTCTTCCAATCATCTCTATGAAATGTGGTTTCCATAACGCACTGTTCCTTAGAAATATAACTATTGTATACTGGAGCACACAGTCAAACAGATTTGCTTCCTAGCAAGTCATCACTAAGGGTTTTTCTTGTCTTACTCCCCTTTAGACAGTCTTTAATTCACCACGTAAACCATTTCCCAAATGCCACCTTCACCACCGTGTCACCTCATCCCTTGCTCAAGAGCAAGTGATAGCTTCTGACTACCTACTAGACATTGGTTCCAAACTGTTCCTTCCTCTATGGGTCTTCATTATCTGCCACCGACTTTTTCTCCAAGTTTACTTCCTTTTCTCTTACACGCATGCCCTCTTCCTCTGCTAGAGGAAGACGGCCATTGCGTCATACAGTAGAACAGAAGTCTATCCTTGTGCTCACGTTAATCTCCCGCTAAGGATGCTATTCCGCCTCCTCAATGATTTTCTAAACCAGTAGGTTTTAACATTTAAGCGATTAAAGACCCCTTTGAGAGCGAAAGCTAACATCTATATTCTACATATACTCTTGTAGCATTATACTTAATCATCATTAAGTGGTTAGCTGTTACTCCATTTCACAGATAAGGAAATTAAAGCAAAAAATTGCCCAAAGTCACACACATTTTAAAGGGCAAAACAAGGTTTTAAAACTAGGCAGTCTAGCTCTAGAATCCTTGCTCTTAACTAATCCTTGCTCTATAGTATTTCTCAAGAAAATATTATAAAAACTATAACATATTTTGCTATCCCAGCAAAATCATATAAAATAAAACGTTCAACGTGACTTCAGGAATCCCCACACTCCCTAAGAGAGGCATGGTTCCCAAGTAAACAACACTGGCTGCCTACCCAACTACTACCCCTCCTCTTAATCCTTTCTAACGGAGCACCAATTTGGTTCTGGCATTCCATCCTTTTCCACATGGATCACTGTGATCACTTTGTCCTTGCCAGTGAATAGTTTAAGAGTAAGTATTGATAAAATTCTGACCAAGAAAACATGAGAGGAAGTCTGCCACAGGGCTCCTGGGAAAGCTTTCTTTGCCAGGAAAGTGAAACTCACAACACACGATAGATACCATTTTCTGCCCTTGGGTACTGTGCCTGCATGTGAAGCCTAGAAATGGAGCAGCCACCTGGCGACCACACAATGGAGAACTAACAGAGAACAAAACTAAGATGAGGAGGGCAAAGGTGCAAGATAAGGAACCTGGGCCCTTGATGACTGCCTGAGTCAAAGTTTTCCTTTACTTGCAGCTGAAATCATCCTAAGCAATGTATCCCCAGTTCCAAACTAAATCTACCCTTCACGTCTCAGCTACCAAAGCCTTACTCCATGAAGTTCCATTGATTCATTCAAATATGTATCAAGTGCTGCTTATGCACCAAAGCATTAGAGGTTTTCTCCAAATAAACTATCCCAAAGAAATCGTTCTCTCCATTCTCTGAACTCCTAAGACACACAAATCAGTATCATACAATTTTGCACTTAATTGTTCTCTAATTGTTTCATACATATTTGCTTTCACTCACCAGCTACACTAAATCCCTCATAAAGGGTGAGCCTGATCTGGTGTGGGCAGATTACGTACCCAACATGAAATACCAAATGGAATCCTGAAGGGGTTCCCTTTTGCATAAAGAACATAGTTTGTTTATTTTTAAGGGCAAAGGGAAAAATGCAGGGTCTGTTTGGCTTTGTTCCTCCCTGTCAGTTGCTATTGCTCTGTAGAAGTCCCCTTACCAGAGAGGCACCCCTATTCTAACAGGGCATTATAGCCTGCTGCTATGGAAAGCAGAGGACAGAGATAACATCTTATTCCTCTCTGTCACACACATTCCACATAGTCTAGAGGGAGGCCTAGTAATACTGTAAGTGATCAGAAAATAATTACTGACTAAACCAACTAAATAGCGGATGTTGCAAAAGGGAAGGAGAAAGACAAATCACACATATTTTTACCTTTTTCCATTTTTGTCATGTAGACCAGACCCCCAATACTTAGGAACACCCAGGTACTTCAGCTTATGGGTACGAATCCATTTCTGAACTACAAATTCAAACAGATCTTTGTGATTTCAATTGTTATACATAAATGATAATTTTTTTAAAAATCATTACGAGCAAAATGTATTTAAACATGCAATAAGAATTCGCCTGTATTCATAAAAAAGAAAATGAAGAATACAGTAATGAAAAGCATTTTACAATGAAAACATTTTTATTAACCTACAAAACTGTTATCCTGCCCTTAAAATTGTCTTTAAAATGAAAAATCTATAAAAAGCATTTTTTTAAAAAATCACAACCACAGTACAGTCATTCCTTTGTTCTAGGGGCTTGGTTCCAGGAACCGCCACCCCTCAAGATACCAAAATCCAGATGCTCAAGTCCGTCATATAAAATGGTGTAATAGCTGCATATAACCTCCACACATCCTCCTATATACTTTATCTCATCTCTAGGTTACTAATAATATGTAATACAACGAAAATGCTGTATCAATAGTTGTTACACTGTACTAGTTTTTTATTTGTATTATTTTTTGCTATTGTTATTTTTTATTGTGTGTGTGTTTTTTTTTTCTGGAATATTTTTGATGCTGGTTGGTTGAGTCTGAGGATGTGGAATCTGAGAACACAGGGGTGGACTATCCTGAAGTTGCCGTTTATCTCTCTAATTACATAATGTTTACTTGCTTCTATAGGAAGACCTATTTTTCATACCAATCTAAGAGGTTTTTCTTTCTCAATATAAAAGTCCTCAACCAGGAAATCAAGATCTAGGAGAGATGGAAAAAGGACAGAAGGGACTAAAGTAACTAGGAGAGGTTCTGGCTCTCTACCTTGATATCCTGTTCTAGTTCAACAATAATTCTCAATGTTTAACAATATTTCCTAAATCATAGGTCATTTATTATTAACTTTATTCTACGTATCAATACAGATAAAATCTTGATGCAACAAACCCATTAAAAGACCAGAATTCTTTCATACAAATCTTATGTAAGTGGAATTTGTAAAGCAAAAAAATAACAAAGAGTCATAAAAAATAAGATATAATGCTCTAGGTCTTGGCTTAAAAAAAAGTTGGTCATTTTAAAAGTGTAAACGTATGTGTACTGTACTTCTTACTTTGCTCCGGTTTTGCAGCTCGTTGGTAGAACTTTAATTCAGTAAAAAGAGGTCCATTGTCACTGGGTTCCTTAAAATATAAGAGTTAATTAGTACTAGCAGTAGTTAAAATTACTGAGATATTTTCAATGAACCTTCAAAGACCAACAAATCTATTTTTCTGTCCAATGTAATTTTGATACTTAAGTTTATAACTGTGTTAAGTCAAACTCCTTAGAAATGTTCAGAGAAATATTAGTCTATATTTCTTACATTGCTCAAGTTCCATTTCTATAAGTGATATATTATACAAAACCAGATATATAGCTCAGCCTGCAGAAGTTTAAGAAAAATGTTTAAACTAATTTTCATCTTTATTAAGCTTTCCCTTAAGCAAAGATGAGCAACCATCTTAACTGTATCACCAAGGGGCTACAAGATATTTCTCAGATTTAATAAAATTTCAATACCTGATTTAACCAATTAATGCCAAAATCCCATTCCTTTCCTGTTTTCATTACAGTTATATCTACTTTATCAGGACTGGCAAAAACAGACCTTACCACAAAGAAGAGTGCATATTCTGCATCTCCCTAACAAGCATGCACTGTCCACTAACCTGCATCTTTCCTTTCTGCCAAGGATTCCTACGTTTGTCAAACCAAAGAGCCATTCAACTTATTTCCCATATGATTTAAAGTCAAGAAAAACATGGGGCTCATTAACAATTGTCTTCTACCAACGTTATGGACTACATTCATTTTATATTTTTAGAGATATTAACAATTAAAATTATTACTAAAGAAACATACATTCACAAAAAGGTATTTGCACGAACAAGAAATGACAGCCTGTCAGCAGTTTTGTCTTGTTAAGTAAATATATGAGTGGAAAAGATCTTATAATTCTGTGGACTTTTTAAATAGTAAATTTCATCTGATTAAAATTAGTATTTATTTAATGTTTGGTATTTTGTGTTGGTCATTATTTATTGGGAATCAGAAAAAAGTATTTAAAGCAGTGAAAACTTCAAATGAGGAAACTAACATTTTTAAACTAATTTTGGGGTTGCTTTTCTTTTTAGGAGGTATGAGAAAAAAATTATTTTGGGCAGAATATCTTGTGTAGCTGGAGTTCAAAGTTAAATAGAGCATTGGGGGAAGTGAGTAATGAGGCCTACTATCTTAAATGAGAGATAATTTATAGTTTTGGGTTACTAGAGATGACTTTTGCAAGCACTTAAAATATGTTCACCTTTTCTTCACTGAAGACATCCTCAACTGTAGAAAACCACTCCACACTCTCTGCTCTAATTATCTCAGATTTCTTATAATTCAGAAAATAGGAATCCCCAATTAAAGTACTTAGAGGAAGGTGGGCATGGTGGCTCATGCCTGTCATCCCAGCGTTTGGGAGGCCAAGGCGGGTGAATTACTTGAGGTCAGGAGTTCAAGACAAGCCTGGCCAACATGCTGAAATCCCATCTCTACTAAAAATACAAAACTTAGCTGGCTGTGGTGGCAGGCACCTGTAATCCCAGCTACTTAGGAGGCTGAGGGAGGAGAATCACTTGAACCCAAGAGGTAGAGGTTGCAGTAAGCTGAGACTGTGCCACTGCACTCCACCCTAGGAGACAAACCAAGACTCCGTCTCAAAAATAAAGTACTTAGAGGAAAACTGATTAGCCAATCTGCAGAGTCAGGCAGTTATGAATGAGCATTTAACAGCAAATGGGCAACACACATTAACACTTGGATCACAACCTGAAAATAAGCTTGCCTTATTTGTTACAGGTAAGTACACTTTTCACCCTAACCTTGGAAGACAGTAGTATCATGGCTTGGCATGCATCAACTCCTTAAGAAGTAGGAACTAACCAACATACTGAAAAAGTATGAGTGCTGATTCCTTAATTTATGGACTCAGCACCCAAGTTTCTCTATAACCTGTGGCTCCTTTCCTAGCAGCAACAATAGTTTGACACTTGCAAGCATCTGCAAGAGAAACTTGCAATGTTTCCAGCCAATGGCTAAGAATAGGTCTTCGGTAGGAATCACAGAATCAGTGTAAGAAACAGAAATTCAAAAAGAGGAATTCTGGTAAAGTTCCTCTCCAAAGCTTATCTTTGGAATAGCTCATTTATATAATTCAGGTTTGAAAGAGGTTTTCCTAAGACAAATCAATATAAAATTCTGATTTATTCAGTTTCAGCCTACGTCATATCAACTTTAACTTTCAAGTTTTCCTTCAGGCAATAATTTATTAAACTTATAATAATGAGAATCAACCATATAAATCAGGCTATTATAATGAAAGCCCACTACAAGAAGGCTCTCCGGGCTCATTTCATACTTCTTCTAATCCAATAAACTTCCATTATCACAAAATAAAGGAGCTACTTCCTTGGCATTGCACTCTAGCCAAAGCTAGCTATTCCTGTTGAAGAAAATACCTTAACTCATAACTAAAATTTTATTAACATATTTCAAATCTAAAATACTCTGCCAACTCTATAATAGCCAAGATTTAGAAAAGAAATTGGGACTGACATTTTAACTAGAATATCACTAAACGTTTCTTTAAGACTTCTAAGTGTCAAAATGAAGATGACAACAGAAAAAAAATTAAAATGTGATACATTTCAATGGCACCAGCTAAAAGCAACTGGCTGCCATTTAAAAATGAAGCTGTACAAAATTTCTCCTTCCTACCAAAAAATTATGATATATGAATTAAAAATTCAGGTCACTTCTCATAACATCAGTGAGGAAAATGAAACATCAGTCTGCAAACTTCTTTCCAAGGACCTGTGAAATACAGATTCGTATCAATTCACAACAGAAAAAGACGACGATACAATGACCTGTTAGGATACCAACCAAAAGCCTGACCTCTGCCTCTAGTTCTGCTACTGAAATGACTAAGGGTAAGTGCAATTCAAAGAACTACTAATTTCGCCAGGCGCGGTGGCTCAAGCCTGTAATCCCAGCACTTTGGGAGGCCGAGGCGGGCAGATCACGAGGTCAGGAGATCGAGACCATCCTGGCTAACACGGTGAAACCCCGTCTCTACTAAAAAATACCAAAACAAAACTAGCCGGGCGAGGTGGCGGGCGCCTGTAGTCCCAGCTACTCAGGAGGCTGAGGCAGGAGAATGGCGGGAACCCGGGAGGCGGAGCTTGCAGTGAGCTGAGATCATGCCACTCACTCCAGCCTGGGCGACAGAGCGAGACTCTGTCTCAAAAAAAAAAAAACAACAAAAAAAAACCAAAGAACTACTAATTTCACATTAAGCCTGTCAGCAAGAGAACACAAAAGAAAATTTCTTTCTCCTTGCATTATCCAACTTATTATCAATTTAACATTTCTCTCTGCACAGTTACTTTCAGAAATAAAATAATGTTTCTCCTGCTGGTCAAGAATTAAGGCCCCAAACAAAACCAGAGACCATCATTTGGTACATAGGAGAACATTTTTAATATGTGCCTAACATCTACCTTGAATGGGTATGTCTTAACTTCACTCCAATGCCAAATAAGAAAGTTGTGGGTTAACTATCTGGAGCTGTTTCATAAGGCAGATACATGTATTACCAGCAATAACCAATTTCTTGACAAAGCGTCCACATTAAGTTAGAAACCCTTACCAGCAGCACAGGGTACCTACAAACCCCTACTGAAAACAAGGATAAAAATGTGCCTGCACACATGATTCCATTTAAAATAATTAAGGGCTCTGTGTGCCAGATTCTACCAGTGGCTCTCAATCTTGATGCACAAAAGAATCACCTGGGAAGCTTTACTAAAAATACCAATAACCAGGCCCTGCACCCAGAGATTCTGATTATACTCTACAACCAAGATTGAGAATCACTGTTTGATATGCTAGTCCATTATTAAGTAAAATTTCACATTAGAAAATCAATTTACCTTTATTTCTTAAGTAATATTTGCAAGTTTTTTCTCTAATGATAAAATACATGCTCATTTTAGAAAATATGGAAATTCTGATATATTTTCTTCATAAATAGCCATTTTATAAAACCTTCATACTACATATAGAACTTTGTATCCTGCTTTTTTAGAAATAATTATAAAACTTCCCCAAAGAGTAGTACATGTTCTTTGAAAACAGGATCTTTAATAGCCCATAATGTTTTAAATGACAAATGTTCATAAACAGTTCTGATTTTAATACCAGGAAGAACTGATACTCATTTTACATGTTTGTTATTTGGTGAAACATTTCAACTATTAATATTATAAAGTGTGAGAAGGCAAATTATGAGTGGGCCTACTCTCTATGGTACAGATAAGACAGGAAAGTGAAGGACATCAGGAAGTTGAGAGTAAATGAAGAGAGTAGTAAAAAGGCAATGGGCAATTAATGGCTAAAAAGTATTCAAAAGAATAAATAAAACAAGCATCTAAAGACCGCATAGGGAAAACAAACTTCATTGACAAGGTCCTTATCAGATAATTTAAAATTTAGTTAGAGAGACAGAATAAACACATTCAAAAAAACTAAAAACAACTAGTGGCATAAGAAGAATAAAATTCTAAAATAAATGTTAATATAATGAGTGCTATAGGTGTTTATTCAGGAGAGAGTGTTAGGGGAAAAGAAGCAAATAGAAGTTACAAATTTCCCCTTCAAAGGAAAGAGAAAGTCAATAATATTATTTTTTGTTTTATTTTTGGGGTTTTTTTTTGTTTGTTTGTTTGTTTTTTTGAGATAAGAGTCTCACTCTGTAGCTTAGGCTGGAGTGCAGTGGCACCATCTCAGCTCACTGCAACCTCCACCTCCCAGTTTCAAGTGATTCTCCTGCCTCAGCCTCCCGAGTAGTTGGGATTACAGGCAATGCACCACCATGTCCGGCTAATTTTTGTATTTTTAGTAGAGATGGGGTTTCACCATGTTGGCCAGGCTGGTCTTGAACTCCTGACCTCAAGTGATTCACCCGCCTCAGCCTCTCAAAGTGTTGGGTTTACAAGCGTGAGCCACTGCGCCTGGTCAGTAATATTGTTTTGTGTATGACATTCTTCTAGGATAACTACAATATCCAAAAAGTTACTAAAATATTAAGTGCAAAAGAAAAATCAACTGAGTATTTATCGCTGTCCTAATTACAAAGAGAAGAAATAATAAAGGATAATGGAAACAGAACTAAATCAGGAGACAGGAGATACACAGTCCTAAACTAGGCACTTGTTCTTAAACTTAAAAATATAATTCATTACCTTAAGCATATAGAAAATACCTGTTCCTGGCCATGTTTTTTCTTAACCGTGTAACTTAAAAAGGCAGTAAAAGTCAAGTTACATTGACTAACAACAGAAATACTTCTAATCACTCACAATAAAGAACAACAGAAATATTTCTAAGTACAATAAGAAAGCACATCATTCTAAGATAAAATACAACTTAAGTTCAGAGGCCATGTGCCATGGCTCACGCCTGTAACCCCAGCACTTTAGGAGGCTGAGAGGGAAGGATCACTTGAGCTTGAGTTTGACACCAGCCTGGGCAACAAAGCAAGACCTCATCTCCACTAAAAAATCAAAAAGATTAGCCAGGCATGGTGCTGCATGCTGGTAGTCCCAGCTACTAGAGAGGCTGAGGCAAGAGGATCACTTGAAACCAGGAGATCAAGGCTGCAATGAGCTATAATTGCACCAATGCACTTCAGCCCAGGCAACAGGGTGAGACCCTTTTTCAAAAAAAAAAAAAAAGGTTCAGGCTATACAGAACAAAAAAGACATGATTATACACCATTCCACCTACAAGATATGACACTGGCACACTTTCCTTCCAAGACACAGAAACGGCTATGCCAACTAACTGCAAGGGGTCAGAGGTAACCACATCATTTGAACCTCAACATTATGAGACGTCATAAGGAGACTTGCTTTCTTCTCACAACAGAACTCTTAATGAACCTAAGAAGAAACTCATCTTACCCATAGATTTTAATATTTTAATTTGTATTATCAAAAACAAATGGACACAATATTCTGCAATTAAATACAAATGACCCAATTTAATAGTAAGAACTTAGTTCCTCTGATTTAGCAGCAGGCTGAATATTCCCAAAAGAATGTTATTCCATAAATGAAAAAGAAGAAAAATCTACAATGAAAGGCCATCATGAAAAGGGGCAGGAGAAATAAAGCACTGACACAACTTGAAAGGCATCACTTTGCTTCCGCTTCCCTGCACGAGGGAATAACTGGGACCCAGCCCTCCCGCTGCAAACAAAGATAAAAACAGACTTTAAAAAAACAAAATTTCTGTTTTCAGAAATTAGATAATGGGCAGGACAGGAGGACTGTGACCCCTAAAAGACAGAAAACAAAGTGAGTCCACGGCAGCCCTGGTTTTTTCTCCTAGAGGCCGTAGGAGTAAAAAGGAGGAGACTTAAGAGACCTACAGGGCAAAACGGGGAAGACCAAACAGAGTGCCAGGTAGGGAACTCTGCTACCAAAATCAACAATGAGATTGGAAACTTTAAATTAAGAAACAGTGGGGAAAAAAACAAAAGACCACTATCCTTCATGAGCAAAGACAGAAGAATGCTTAACGAAGTATTCACAAATCAGTTCTAGCAGTATGTAAAAAGTGTAATACACCATGACTAAGTGGAGTGTATGTTAAGAATACAAAGTTTGGTTAATACTCAAATATCAATCAATGTAACTGCCACATTAACAGAATAAAGGAGAAAAATCCTGTGATTCATCTCAGATGTAGAAAAAGCATTCAAAAAATGAATAGGCAAACTACAGTAGAAAATGTTTAAAACACATATCTGAAAAAGGAACTGCATCCAGAAAAAAACTCTCTTACTACTCAATTATAAAAAGCAAAACAACCCAGTTATTTTTAAAAGATAAAAATAAGAGGAAAGGGGCAAAAACGATGGAAGAGGCACTCCACAAAGGAAAATACATGAATGGCCAATAAGCACAACAAAAAACTGCCCAAAATCATTAGACATCAAGTAAATGCAAACTGAAACTATAACTCACATCTACACGCTAACTGTAATGGCTAAAAAACAAATACACACACCTGACAATGCCAAATGTTGAAGAGGAAACAAACAGAACTGTCATGTATTATTGGCCAATGTGTAAAAGAGCACAGCCATTTTGGAAATCTGCCTAGTACTTTCTTATAAGTTTAAATAGACATCTTCCCTATAAACCAGCAACTCTAAGTATTTATCCAAGAAAAAAACCTATGTCCATAAAAACACTTGTACAAGAATGTTTATAGAAGCTTTACTCATAATACCAAAAACTGGAAACAACCCCAATGTCTATCAAGAGAGCAATAAAATCAAATGATTGATACACCAACAATATGGATGAACCATTAAAACATTATGCTGAGCATAAGAAGTTACAAAACAATATATACCGTTTAATACCATTTACACAACCTTCTGGAACAGGAATAACTCATTCATGGCAAAAAAAGGAAAAAAAAAAAGACAAGTGGTTGCCTCCAACGGTGCAAGGGAGTAGGGTTTTGACTGATAAAGAACATAAGGAATCTTTTTAGTGTGATGGAAATGTTCTACATTTTAAGAGGTGAGGGATACACAGGTATATGTGCTTGTCAAAAGCCTTCAAATTGTTCATTTTATATCTACGTACTTCCCTGTAAAAATTATGCCTCAATTTTTTTAAAAAAGTTTAAAAATCACTAAAAAGGTCCAAAAAAGCTGACTCCTAACTCCTAAGAGATAAAATATAAAAGGGAGTAAAATGAAACAAAATGAAAACCTTCAGAGTAATCCTAATTTCTGAGTTCTGGCTGATATGGTTTGGCTGTGTCCCCACCCAAATCTCATCTTGGATTGTAGCTCCCATAATCCCCATGAGGTTGTGGGAGGGATCTGGTGGGAGGTAATTAAATCATGGGGGTGTTCCCTTCATATGTACATCTATCCCATTAGTTCTGTCCCCTTAGAGAACCCTAATACATGTATCCTGTAGGAGAAAAAGTAAGGGAGGAGTTATATGTTAATTTGCCCAGATAATACATCCTGTTGGTTCTTCTATTTAACCAAAACATATTCTTCATATGTATCAAATAACTTTGAAGAAGGGGAGTAACAAATGTTGGTAAGCAAAAAGGTACATAATTGACTTAAAAAATAGTTAAAATGTCTTCTAGTTTGCCAACATATAAATTGATCTGGCTGTTAGAAGTATGCTTATGTCAGACAGGATGTCGCCAATCTTTACTCATAACAAACTAATTTCAACATTATTATAGCAAAAAAGGCCCAACAATCACAACTAAATAAATAATTTAATTTACAAAAATGGAAGGGGAAGAAAACTGGGAATAAACAGAAAAAAACTGACCAAGTGGAAGTCCAGAAGCAAATGCAAAATAAAATACAATAAAATTATATTAAATTAGTATACTTATAGTATATAAATATAAAAAGTATCTGTAAAAGTAGCTGAAATTTCTTAAATGAGCTGAATATTTTTATTCCACATCTGCATGCCTCTATGCTTTCATTCATTTACCCCCAAATACCAGGACCACTTTATTTCAAGAGAGGAAATTTTCACACTCAAGTGATTTAAAACTATAAAGCTACTTTTGTGTCTTATTACATATTTTTTAAATTATTAAAAATTTGGTATCTTATGGTTTAATCAATTCTAGCTCATCAAAAAAGGCATTTTACAAAACAAATACTACACCAAATCAACAGAAAAGAAACAAATTAGCTAAAATATTTCTTACCACTTTTACAACACAAGGTGCATCACTGCCAACTGACTCTGAAGAATTCATATCAGCTGTTTAAAAAAGTAAAATATTTAACATCAGAACAAGTAATGTTATAAATATATTAATATTTAGGTTTGTGTATCTGTAACCCTTGATAGAATACACTTCAGTTCCCAAATATGTTTCTCAGAATATTACAGTACATTTCACATATTTTAAGACTTTTGTTCATGTTTTACCATATCTGAATTTAGAATACATCTTACAATTTCTGGTTTCTTCCATATGATTATCAATTACATATGGGAAACTGAGTTAAATAAGTTAAAGATTTCTTTATTCAAAAGTACTAATGGCCTTTGATATGCTAAAGGATATTGTGAATTCCTCAGAGGGTAAGTGATACATTTCTTTAATAAAGTATGAAATTCTTTTAAGAGGAGCATCTGAAGAGTAAAAAATGAGGAAGCTAAAGTTCTAAAAAGCACTAGTTTAGGAAAAACTTATCTGGACCAATAGTTCAGGATGTTGGCACTAGAACTTTCAACTGCCATCAGAATAATTTTAATGTGGCTGTCATTTTATTTCAAGCAAATAAAGAAGTACAGTTGCCCCAGAATACTGAGTTAGAAAAATAAGGTTGCCCATATTCATTAAACAAATATTTACCAAGTACATACTAAATGTCAGTTTCTAGGAAATAGAGATTTAGCAATGAACAGGAAAAAATCCTCACTTACGAAAAAAAAAAGAAAATCCTTACTCTTACAAAGCCATCATTTCAGTGGTAGGATGCAGACCAGAAATAAAATATGAAGTACATCTGACAGTGTGAAGTGCTGTAGAGGACAAATTAAGCAGGAAAGAGAGGTAAGCAGTGTGGCCACAAGTAACACTGACCTGGTGTTACCCAAGCAGTGGCCTGAGAGCAGGGAGGGAATAAGCCATGTATGCATTTAAGTGAAGAGCACCCCAGGGAAAGCAGCACCAAGACCCTGATGTGGGCGGGCACAGTGGCTCACACCTGCAATCCCAGCACTTTGGGAGGCCAAGGTAGGTGGATTACCAAGGTCAAGAGTTCGAGAGCAGCCTGGCCAACATGGCAAAACCCTGTCTCTACTAAAAATACAAAAATTAGCCAGGAATGGTGGTGGCACGCACCTGTAATCCCAGCTACTTGGGAGGCTAAGGTGGGAGAATCACTTGAACCTGAAAGACAGAGGTTGCAGTGAGCCAAGATCATGCCACTCCACTCCAGTCTGGGCAAAAGAGTGAGACTCCATCTCTAAATAAACAAATAAATAAATAAGACCCTGATGCAGGAGTATGCTTGACATGTTTGGAAAACAAGCAGACAAAAGTAGCTGGGGAGAACTAAGTGAGGCAGAAGAAGAGAGATCAGAAAGCGAAAGCAGCAGGGAACAAACACGATGGGTTTAACAGGTAACATATAGGTTTTGGCTGTCACTATGAATGAGATGGGGAGCCACTGGCAGAGGATCAGCAAAATCAGACTGTGGTAACAAAGACTTCTTTCGGCTGCTTTGTGGAGAATGGAGTATAGACGCAAGGGGCAGAGGCAGGTAGATCAGTCAAGAGGCTAAACCAATAGTCTAAGTATATGGATTATACCTCAGGAAAGCTACTAAAAATTTTTCACAGGTTTGGTACAAAAATAATGTAAAATAAAATATATTAAAAAAATTTTAAAGCATCATATACAAAGATCAAGAGTCCAAAGGGCAGCAAGATGGCTGAAGCACAGACTTTGAGGAGATAAAACGGATGAAGATAAATGTTGTATATGAAGGGTCTTGTATGTCACTCTTTAAAAGTCTGGCACCTTATTTGAAGGGCACTGGGGAGCCATCAGAGAGGTTTAAACAGGATGATCATATTATCTGATCAGTGTACTTGGTCATAAAAGCCATACTGATAACAATGGTGTGCAAAGCAGCAAGACTGGGACAGAGAAGATTCGGTGCTACAGTCAGAGTCCAGACAAGACATAATAATGACCTGACCAGGACAGTGGCTGCAAAGGTGGAGAGAAATGAATGGATCTGAGAAGTCACCCAGGTAAAACAACAGGACTAGAAAAGGAATTATTAGTGAAGGATATTAGTGAAGGAATGCTCAAGAATGCCTTCCCAGTTTCTGGCTTCAAGGCTGTCATTCATTGAGACAATCCTCATGACAGGATCAGGAGATAAAAGATGATGATACAAGTTTTAGAAATGCCTGTAGAATATCTAAGTAGAGATTCCTTACAGGCCAGTGGCTACGGACCTGGACTCAGGAAATCGTGTCCTAGGCTACAGAAAAAAACAGAGAGAAATCAACAGTAAAGAGACAGTAAGAGAAGCTTGACATCACTCAGATAGAATATATAGAATAAAAAGTGAACAGAAGAAGAAAAGCTGGAACACACAGAAGTGCCTATAAAGATGACGAAGCACAGCCAGAAAAGCAGAAAGAAAACTAGGGGAAAGGTATGTTATCATAAACGATAATGGAAGCAATTGTTATGAGAAACAAAGATAAACAGTATCAAATGCTATAGAAAAAAATGCAAAGAAAATTCAAAAGCAATCTTTTTAATTCATTAACAGCAACTGCTGATGATCTTGAATCTGGCTGTTTCAGTGTATCACAGAGAGAGAGAATGGAGGCGACAAGACTCAAGCAAGTGCTTCCTTTTACAGATTAGTCATCCCAACCTTATAAAAGTAAAGTTTTATTACAGAGGTCAAATCATTGCCTATTAAAAATACTATTAGATGGCATCTTTTGATGACAAATACAGATAAAACAGAGACACATACAAGGCAAGTTTTAAATTTGCAAACGGTTACAAAAGTAAATTAATATAAAATGAAGAACTATTTTTTTAGAGACAGGTTTCTATTATTATAGGATGGCATAAGTCCACATATCCTGTAGTAAAGACAGCTTATATAATCTACCATCTCCCCTAAATCACAAGATCAAAAATATATACCTGGCTAATATAGCCACTACTCTTTCATGATTTATAAGGATTTTTGCCATAAATCAGAGGTACAGCCTAGTTCACTGGAATGGGTTTGGCTCTCAACAAAACGAGAGAATCAACACATATTTCACAAAAAGGGTGCTACTGACCGACAGGAATCATATGTATAAAATATGATAAAGCACTAGATTTCAAGCTATGTTTCATAAAGATAGCTACAGAAACTGCAACTGACCAACGACAGCCCACTGGTCCTGGAGCAGGTGAAGTGTTTACTCCTCTTGAGTAAGGGCAATGGTCATTCACCTACGTCAGTGGTTCTCAAACTTTAGCATGCATCAGAATCACCTTGATCAAACACTGCTGGGCCCTCCCCCTACGGCTCTGATTGGTAGTCTGAGGTAAGGCTCAAAAATCTGCAGGTCTAACAAGTTCCCAGGTGACACTAATCTGTCATATTATTAGTATTCTGAGTAAGATATTGCTAAAAATAAAATTTTATAAACCTCCATTCCAGAAATTAATTAATCTGAGATTAGAAGTACAGTGAGAACATAGAATGGAAAAGTTAGAAAAATCAGAAGCAAATATGAATTGCATTGTATCACTACTAATATTTATTGGGGAAACAGCTTTAGAAGCAATCAGGTAAAATATTTTTTAAGTCCATAATTTAGTTAATATAACAGAATTTCAGGATTCCACAAGGGGTCCCCAAAAATTTCAGAATAAGTATGTTAGTTATCTGCACATTTAATCAGGCCTAATACGCAGTTTCTGGGTAATTCTCCTAGTTCCAGTATGATGGCTAAGAGCGTTGCACAGAAAGAAACATGAAACCCACACTTGTAAAAGATTTGCAAATCTCCAAATTAGACAGAGGGAATAAATCCCACATAGGTGGAGGTGGGAGGGGAAAGATATGTACATGGGTTTCTTTGGGTCTCAAAAGAGATTAAGATTACATAAAGTATCTTAAAAATCTAAAGCCCTAGTGCTCACTAATGATAGTATTACAGCTATTTTACCCTCTTTTTCTGTTGTGACTGCATTAGCAATTTCCACTCCTACGTCAGAGATGCATTTTTGCTTAATCAGAAACTATTAAGTTGACTGCAGATTATTAGGAACATCCTATAATAGCTCATAATTGAGAAACCATTTTCATAAGCATATACATCTTTGGATTGACCATCAGCAGCAGTCACACACTTACCAAGATATATACAGCCAAAGCCTCCTTGGCCAATAGGTAATCCTACTTTCCATTCCTTTTTTGCCATGTCAGTTATTATCTCCCCAACTGCAAACTGTTCTGCAAGATGTCTCTTTGCGGGGCCCTGTCTTCCAGCTTGAGCTGCTTTTACACGAGGCATTTTCACTGTAACATGAAACAAGGACACGGTCAGAACTGTAATCTTAGAAGTGTTCAAAACATTTTTCCCTAAGGAAAACTTCTATATGGAGATGCTGTTCAAATTCCTACTTACTCCAAAACTTAAAGGATATCTGTTCATTCTGACTTATAATGGCTCAAATCCTATTTGATTATCTCTTAACTTTGGAGAAGAGACAATAAAATCATACATGCAATTATTTTCAAGGAAATAATTAGGTTTAAGTTCCAATGGCATAATGATCAACTACAACTAAAAATGCTATTTAACAACAAAGAATTGCTCTATGAAGTTGAGAAGGAAAGGTGCATGCAATCAGAATGCATATTTTATAGGAACAAAATGAAGAGTTTATTAAGGTCAATACCGATATGACAAAACATAGTACAGAGATTGAAAACCTAAGGCAATTGAGCACAAGGGGAAAGGGCAAAGGTTCCTGGAACATGCTAGTAAATGCTTTACACAGGTTCCCATCCATCCTCGTGACTCTGTGAAGATTACATCATCATCCCCATTTCGAGGAAATTAAGGCTCAGCAAGCTGGTAAGTGGTGGAATAACAGAAATCTGCACTGATGACTACCTGGCTCCAAGACCTCACCAACATGCTCCACAATTATGGAAGTCACTGTAACGAAGGAGCACAACTTTCAAGACTGACAGGAGAAACTTTGGCTTAGTCATCTGGGCAAAGCTGGTGACACCCAGCATTCCTAAGTTTCCTTTCTCATTAACTGTCCTTTAGGAGATGGATCATGACTCACTTTTCTCAGTAACACATGAGTTTATCATAACATTCAGAGAAAGCAGTGTTTTATTGTGAAAAGAGCACTGACTGAAATCAAAAGGCCTGGATTGCAGGTAAGACACCGGCTGGTTGGGTAATCTTGATCAAGTCACTCCACGCTGGGCTTCAAGTGCCCTCAAGTGTAACTCACTTCGTTGATTGAAGGAACTCAATTTGTACTAGTATGCATGTGTACATGTATGTGTTGTGTGATTTCAAACTCTCGGTTCTACAAATACTAATCAAAAAAGATTTAAGACAAGTATTTGTTAGGTTCCATAGTTCCCTAAAAACATACTGGAGATACAGAAAAGAAAGAAGGTTAATAAGAATCATTAAGACACTATGCAATACTTGAAATGGTTATTCACATGAAAGAAGTCTGTAGCTCAGTTTTGAGCCTAGATACGCTACATACATACACAGTACATTTAACTGGAATTTTTCAGCAACTCACCCAGTATCTCTTCAAATATACAAACTCCTTATCTGCAAATGTTCCTTATTAATTTAGTGGGGATTTTTAAATTGAATTTTTCCCATAGAATACTAATGCATCTTTGCTGTCTAAATCTTCTCTAAGCAAAAACATCTTCAAAATAAATAAATGTATCTCTGTTATTTCTTCATATCAATTAGTTCTCTTAATGAATGTGTTTTCAGTCATGGTAAAATCTTGCAAAATGGAATTTCAGTGCCAACCAAGCTAGCCTAGACTCAAACACAAAAAAAGGTTATTTTTACACCTATGGTAGTAAACCAAATAAGAGAAACAACTAAAACACATAGTACTTCCAAATATTAAAACAGATGCCCTTCTGAATTTTAACCAACTTTATCAAATCATCAATCTCTTATTTGACTGGTTCCTTATAGTAATCAAAATAGTTTAAAATGAGTGGACAACATGTTTTTTATCTTTATATATCTCAAAATAGTGACTGCACAATCTTTTGTGTTTTTCTGAAATTCCTTTCCAGAAGTGACAAAAATATCATATTTTAAATGAAATATTCTGGCTCAGCATCTACTCAATGTAAATTGTGGTCAATAAAAAGTGATTTTCCTCCAAATAAAGCTGTTTGCTTTTATTTTTAGTTTTATTTCTGTGGCCAACTAATTGAAACTAATTGTAATAATTAATTAAGGCTTGGAATGACTTTCTTTCCTAAAAATAGTCCCACAGAACAGCGTCATCACTGTCAGTCTCTTCAATACGCTTCTAAATCACAGCTCCTGAAGGTTAACGCTGCACGTGGTGGAGGCAGCAGCACAGCTGTTTCATCTCCCTGAATTCCCCCATAAACCTGGACAGGACAACTGGAGAGCGAAACTCAAAACTCATGCATAACCTCTCCAACCAACCAGAGGAACAATATCCCCTTATCTCTACAAATCCCAAAATTTGAGCAGGTGAAGACAGACCATGACAAACAGCAACAAGTTGTGTGTGGTATCAGCAACTGTAAAGAAGGAAACAGAAGAAAGGGTGGTGCCTCTGATAAATCTGAGAATCCCAAAATTATCTATCAGGAGCTACTTGTTTTAGAAGCACACAAGACCCTGTGAGAAAAGCAACTGAAACAAGAAGGGCTCTGCCACCCCTACAGCCAGGAAGTGCAAGTGGTCCTTGGTGAGGTCTCAAGAAGGTGAAGCCTGTTGCCTCTACAAACTCTCAAAACTAACCAGTCAAGGCCCCTTCTAGGTCAAAGCCTCAGGCTGAGGAGAAACTGCTAGGGATGAAGCCAAAGTGAGCATCACAAGGATAACACAAAGAAAGGAAAAAGAAAGCTCAAATGAAAGTGGATCTATAAGTTAGCCTCAGTATTTTGGAATACTACACAAAAACAAGTGAAGAGTGGGATCTAGAGAATGACATACACTCTCCCTGAACCATACCATCTAAAACTAATTGCAAATAAGGGAAAACTGGCTGCATACAAAACTCAGCAACAAAAAGAGATCAAAGCTCAGTCCCACACTAAGTTCGTATTTTTAAAGAGAAATAAAAAATCCCTTTAGAAAAGTACATAAGAAAACATGCCTCCCAAAAGGTGGATAGCTATAAATTAGTATTTCAAAACAAGCTAAAAAACACTTTATATACAGACTAACATCAATCAGAATTAGAAAAATTCAGAAATCAGATGACAGAATAATTGAAAATGAAAGACAAAAATCAGTTCAGAAATAAAAACTAAATTAGAAGGAACGTTAAGAGTAAATAAAACTTTTCAACGACAAGAGAAATAGTGAAAAGGAAAGAAACAAAAAATCAAAGAAGACAAAAAAAAATTTAAGAAAATATACACAAAAAAACCAACATACATACAACAAAGAAAATCAAAGCAAGGGAACAGAATATTAAAAATCCTTTAATTCAAGAAAACTTTCCTGAACTTAATTTAAAAAAACATAAAACTACACTTTGAAAGGTCATATCACATACATTTGAAAGATCAACCCAGAATGACCATCACTAAGATACAATTTAGTTAATAGTAAATGAAAATATTTTTTTAGCATCTGCAGATATTTTATAAGGAAAATAAAATCAAATTGTCATCACTTTAACAGCAACATTTTACGCCAGGGGGGAAAAAAATAACACATTTAAGACTCAAGGAAAGAAAACATGAACCAAAGATTTTATACCCAGCTAAATTTCGAGTATAAAGACTGCTAAGTGTTATCAATATAGAAAACAGCAATAAGAACCTACTAGAGAAGAAGTCCAGTAGAAGGGGTCGGCCACTCCCACAGCAATATCCAAAATGACTAAAGAAATGTCAGTAACAGTGAGCAGAAAATATATACTTGTAGAACTGAAACTCAACAAGGGTTATAAAAGAGAGAAAAGAGTATATAATGGGCAAATGTACTGACACTGTAGATATAGTACAACTATCAAAAAATGGGATAACATATGCACAAAAGGCAACTTTCCAGAACTCATATTGTGATACTTGGTTTTGTTAACTAAGACTGTTGTGTGCATACATGTGGAATGATGCAAATGACTAAGTATGTGATATTATTATTCTATCATTCCCTTGTGTCCCTAAAAATCAGGATTCAGATATGGAAGAAAAAGATGGAGACAAAAGACAGAAGAGGTAAAGTTCAAAATGCTGTACTTGGAAATATTTTTAGTTCAGAAAGTATCTTTAAAATAATCACATACACAGAAACACATCTTTGTATTTCCTAGCCCCATTCACTAAAAAGCTTAGAAACAATAATCAACCCAGCAGCAAAGAGCATCCCTAGCACACAAATTGTAATCTTGAAATACCACTTCCCATGAAAAGAAACCAGGTTCCTTAACAAAATGATTATTGCTCCTATAATTAATAATCACCAAGGGATCAAAACTGGAAATTTTCTCATACTCAACGAGCCTGCCCAGGGCATTCCCACCTCCCTCTCAAAAAAAAAATCAAAAGAAAACACTCCTAAGCAAAATCTGTATTTCATTTCCTGTAAACTATTAGTAACCTCTGCCCATTTTTCTTTCGAATTATTAGTCTTGCTTTTTATTTCCAGGCACATCTTATATGTTGCATATTAAATAGAGTACCTCTGTGTCTTGCAAAGAGTCTTCCCAATATATATATTAGTAACTATTTATTTTGGGGCACTGTTTATTTTTTGCTTTGGATTTCATGTTACCCTTAGAAAGACCTCCTCCAGTCAAATTATATTTTTTTAATATCCCATGTTTGGGTTATTTTACGGTTCATATTTTGCTGGTTAACATTTTGATCTGTTTACAACTATTTTGGTATAAGATATGAAGGAGAAGTCCAGCTTTTTCCAAATGGATATCCAGCTTTGTTTTCTTTCTTTTCCTCAGTCAATATACATTAAAGAAATCCAGTGTTTAAAGAACTTAAATATAATACATCATACCAACTCAACTAAACCAAGTACAAAAAATATTCATATAAAGTTGTTCACACGTACATTCTAGATTACCAGTTTCTTTGCAAAAAAGAAAAATAGAAAAAAAATCAGATTTATGAACTAGCATTTGAAACTAACTTTGTGCTTAGGTTAAAACTTCCCTCACATCTAAATCTCTGCATAAACGTTAAGAAGTCACTAAAATATATTCAGTTGCTCTGCACGATGCCACTATGACAGAAATACTTCTTCAAAATGTATCTAAATGAAACTCCCTCCTGTGACTTCTAATGGAAAAAGATGTGAAGGATTCCCTCTTGCTCTTGCTGGCCCCTATAATCTCAGGTGGCCTCAGGCAACCAATGGCCCTGTCAGTCCTCGGGGGCTGCTTCAGTCAGGTATAAGCAGGGCCAATGGTAGTATATTAATAAATATTTGTTCAATACTTATCTTTTAACATCTTGAGAAACACAAAAGACTTAAATACAGCTGGTATACCACATACTCATATAGAGCTATTTAACACAACCTTCCTAGAAAAAAAAAATTATACTTGGTGGCAGTTATAATTTTTTTAGTGTGCTGCTGAATTCTATTTGATATTTTATTTAGGAACAAGACTCATATTCAGATGAGATTGGGCACATTCAGGGTGGTATAGCTGTAGACAAGACTGATATTAATAAGACTGGTCTGTAGTTTACTTTTTCTGCTACATTTATCTGTTTTAGTATCAATATTATGCTCACTTCATAACAAGATTTTGGAAGCTTTTCTTCCTTTACCACAATCTAAGGAGTTTAACCAGCATTTGATCTATTCCTTAAGGTTTTGAAGACTTCAACTGTGAAAGTCTGACACTACAAAGTGCTGGTAAGGAGGTGGAAGAAGCAGAATTCTACACTGTATACTGTTTCAATCATTTTGAAAATTCGTTTGGCAGTACCTGCTAACTGATCCAGCAATTCAACTTCTATGCATGTACATGTCCACCCAAAGACAGGTACAAGAATGATAGTAACAGCTTTATTCACAACAGCCACAAACTGGAAACCTGTATGTCCATCAACAGGAAAATGAATATAGTAAGACGGATGAACATACCAAACACTGTGTTAAGAAAAAGCAGCACCAGACAGAAGAGTACATACTATATTCCATTTATATGAATTTCAATAATAAAACAAATCAATAGTGATAAAAGTCAAACAGCAGATATCACTTTGGGGACTAAGAGTCAGAAGAAATGGCTGGAGGTAGAAGGTTCCTAGGGATCTGGTAGCATTCTATATCCCAATCTTGGTGTTTTAAACAATTGGTTCATGTTATAGAAAGTAATCAAGAAGTATACTTATTATTTCATCCTGTTTATTTATGTAAAATTAAAACAGTAAGTAAGGTACACAAATCACAAGTGTGTTATAACAATGTCCATTCAGGAGCTAGAAAACACACTATCAATTAAAACAAGAAAATGTAACATAAAAAATTATTAATCTGTAAAAAGTTGTCAAGTGCTAACAGACGTAAAAGAAAACTTGAAGGAATATGGAACTAGCAAATGTAGGGAGCAGTTACTGTCTCCAAGGTTAAGGGAGAGTCCCCAAGAAAGGAAAACTTCACTGGACAGACAGTGGCAGTGACCCACTGCGTGGTAGGGTAGTTCTCTGCAGGGCCAGTGGGCTAGAGCTGATCCACAGGAATCTGCTGCCCACGAGATACTGTTAGGAGCAACAAGCTGCCTACCAGGGTGCTAATGAAGCTTACAGGAGAGTAAGCAGAGCTGACAGCCACACCTTAAGAGAGTAAGAAAAACAAACAAATGAACAAAAAAACAAGCACACTGCAACAAGAGAAGCCCTTCCTCTGCTAAGTGTTGCAGTATCCCTTCCTCACCTTCTACTGACAAAATCTAACACTGTCCAGGAAAAGAAAAAATATTTAAAAGATCTAGCTCAAGTATATAAACAGAGAAAAAAAGGGGTGAATTTGGAGGTGAGAGGCAATAAATTACTAACTTGCACAAGTGTAAAATGATAAAATTTTACAAATGTACATACACTTGTGCGACCACCAGACAGAGAACATTTTCATCACACCATAAAGTTCCCTAGTGCCCCTGCCTGCCAACACCTATTCCTGTTCTCCCAGACAAAGGCTTATTAACGTGCCTCTCAGGGTGTGCCACTTTCTTTCGAGAACACAATTCTGCCAGCTTTTCTGACATCTGTGTCTCAGGTTCCCTTTCAGCATCCTCCCATACCCTATTTGACCTTCACTGCATTTGGCAGCTCCTTATTTTCTGGTTAAGGGCTACAGAAGCTTCTCAGTTTCTGAGAATATGAAATCACTGTGTTTCAATCTCCTTGTTGCTTTCGGGCAATTTCTTAAAAGAAGAGGAATTATTTAAAACCAGAAGTCCCTGCTCAAAGATAATAACATAATCACAAGTATTTGCTTCAGTAAGTTAGTGAGTTTTCTGAAGAACTTAAAATACTAATTCGAATTAAACAATTGCTTTAGTACATTATAGGTTTCTTCTAATAATGAAACCAATGCTTGCATTAAGGTTTCTATTAATGAATACATTGAAAGGCACAAACTTTAAGAAAATTAAATCTTCCCACATAATTTCAGCCCCTCTGACTCTATGCAAATCTACTTTTATAGTAGCCAATGCAACAGAGAGGTTTCAAAGAAAAAAAAAGTTTAGCATTACATAATCTGACCACTTCTTTTCCTTTGATATTAAATGAAATGCAGATGCAACTGAAAAGCACATCAAGATGCAAATCAATACTGCCCTTTGCTGAAATCACTCATTGGTATATTCCATATTAGCATATTCACCAAAATTTAATTGTAAACAGAGTAATTATGGTACTAAAGTTATTAAATACACAAAGCAAGCTTGGAACTATACATATTCAAATAGAATTTCAGTGGCAGATCAACTTTTATATCTGCAACAATACCCTAATTAATAGTCAGCTCTGATGATAAAATGGTCCTCTGTTTTTCAGATAACATTCCAAAAAAAGTTCTGCTATGAATATTAAAACAAAGTTTTGTGAATAGATTTTTTAAAATTTCAATAGCTATATTTATCACAATATGGTACTGTATTTAGACAACCGGCATTCTTCAAGTCCTGGATTCAAATTTGGAATTTTTTTTTTAACCTTCTGCTGAAGAGAGGAAAAAGGCTTGAATGAATCACAACAATGACACTTACACTTAATGAGCTCTATGAATTTATCATACCCAAACTGGAAAATTACAATGCTGAATAAAGCTCGTTATACACTGAATGACTACTCATAAATTTTCCCTAAAATAGTTATGCATGTAAACTCCTTTAGGGGGTCATATATTTTTATGAAATTTTCTTTAAAGTCATAAACTTCTTTAATATGTTTTATATTGTATAGAGACATTCTGATTCAAGGATAATTCTGGACAAACTGGACCTCACCATTCCATTAATATAGAACCAACATATTTTTATCTCTATTCTTCCCAGCACAAAGCCTTTTCTCTCATATAACCTCTCCTTATACACTGATTGACAGTTTCCCCATACCTAAAGACCTATCTCTTCTGAAGTCAAATATGACCTCTGAAGTTTTAGTACTGTTTGTACCTCTTATTGAATGTGATAAATAACTGTTCCCTATAAGCTTATCAGCTCCTGGTATATGAGAAATGTCTTAGTCACAATACACTGTAGTTAGGAATTCACTAAATTCATAAAATTAAACAGCAAAAACGTTAAGTTAGTATTTTTTCCCCTACTACTGGATGTCTAACTTTATGCTTAATACACATCACCCAACTGCAAAGGACAATGTCATTCCTCAAAAGTCCAGCAACCACCCTCTACAATGACTATGTCGAACTCTATTCTTCCTCAAAACTCTAATTCCCCATCCTCAGCCATAATTATCAACAGATGACCTACTCCAGTTTAGACAGAAAACAGAAACTTCAGATGGGAATTCCCTATCTTTCTAAGAGTCACTCCTACAAACCACCTGCACCCACTTCAAGCCAATCCTAGCTTCCTTATCTCCCATCACATTGAAAGAAATTATCCTCCTCCCATCAAACATCAAGTCCTTCACCTTTGCTTTGGATCCCATCCCCTAAAACCTTGTCAAGACTTACGCTATTCATTAATCCTTCTCTCATATATTCAATGTCTCCGTCAACTAGATCTTTCCCATCAGCTTTTAAAAATGCTTATGGCTCTGTCATTTTAAAAAATTAATGTTTTTAATCCCCCTCTGCTATCATCCTTTCTTTTCCCTTTCAATGCTAAATGTTTCAATAATCGTCTGTACGTGCCAATACCTCCCTTCTCCTACTCATCCAACTCACTCCATCTGAGATCCGCCTTCATGATTCCTCTCTAACCCTTGCTAAGGTCACCAGTGACCTCCATGTTATGAAATCTAGCTGACACTGAATCATCTCATTTGCCTGCCCAGAAGTACTCAACACTGTTCATTCTTTCTTTCTTGAAACATTCTCTTCCCTTTGCTTTCAAAATACAGTAGTATCCTGGATTCCAGCCTACCATTTAGGTTACTCACAGTCCTAGGCAATTTGAGGAATACAGTAAATTCTTCTTTCAAGATGAAATGAGCTTTTTCGTTCAGGCAGCTTGTTCCACTTTATCATATACAGTTTTCCAGGGTTTTATCATGTTACAAAAGCAGACCACCTACATTTCCACAGCTTACACCAAAATACAAATTGTATTATGTGAAAATAAATTATATATTTAAAAATGTGCTACTAAATAAAATTAAGATCTTTGGAAATTCAGGACATTTATTTGAAAAAATAATTGATGTTTATTCCTTTAAGTTAACAGATCTCTAGGAAAAAGTCTGTAGTCTCAAAGAGGTATCTGTACACCCATGTGCACAGCAGCACTATTCACAATAATAGCAAGAGGTGGAAGCAACCTGAGCGTCCATTAGCAGATGAATGAATAAATGTGGCATGTATATACAATGCAACATTATTCAGTCTGGAAAAACAGAAGTAAATTCTGACACGCACTACACCGCAGATGAATCTTGAGGACAGTTATGCTAAGTGAAATAAGCCAGGCACAAAAAGAGAAATACTGTATGATTCCATTTATACAAAGTACCTAAAGTAGTGCAATTCACAGAAACAGAAGGTAGAATGGGTGCCAGAGGCTGGAGGGAGGGAGAAATGAGAGTTGTTGTTTAGTGGTATATAGAGTTTCCAATTTGCAAAATTAAGTTCTGGAGATCTGCTTCACAACAATATGAATACACTTAACGCTACTGAACTGTATACACTTACTTAAAAATGGTTAAGATGGGAAATCTTCTGTTTCTTATCACAATTTTTTAAAACACAGTTTCTAGATGCAGCAGATAAAAAAGGCAGAAATTAAGTTGAATCAAGATAATACCAACATGTTCCTGGTGACTACAGAGTCATTCCTCCTCCCATACACACACAATTGGAAAAGCATTACAATTGGTATTTTTTTCAGAGGTTATTCTTATAGATGCTAATTACATAAATGTACTAGTTATCACAGCAATAAATGTTAACTGTGGATCATGTAAATTCATGAAGAAGGGTAATGACATAGTCTGTTCATTCATTCACTCTACAAATAGTCACTGATAATCTACAATGTGCCAAGCACTGTTCTAGGCACTTGCTATACCTCAAGGAACAAAACAAAAGTCCTGCTCTTTTGACACATTATTTCAGGAAGAGACAGATAAAAAGAACAAATAATGCATGTTACCTAATATTTCAGAAAATGCAGCCATGTTTTAAAAACATAAAGCAGGTAAAGGGAGATAGAGGACAGCGAGTAGAAGGTGGAAGGGGAAAGCTTGCAGTGTTAAACAGAGTGGTCATGTTCAGCCTCCTCTGAAAGGACTTTGCTCATGGGAACAAGGACTTGAAGGAGTTGAGGGAGAGGACCATGTGAGTATCTGGGCAGAGAGTATAAGCGGAGGGATGAGTTGTGCAAAGACCCTCAGGTAAGGGCATACCTGGCAACCAAAGAGTAAGAATGCCAGTGTGGCTGGTGTGGTGTGAGTAAGGGGGAAGCAGGAGATCAAGTCCCAAAAGTTAGCACAGGAGCAAGAGATCAAGTAGGGTCCTGAAGGCCACTGTCAGGACTCTGAATTTCACCACAGGGTAAACGTATTTCTACAACATTTGGAACTTGCTGTATATTTGCATTGTAATTCACAACACTTCAACCAAATTAAAAATCATACGCTGAATACCTGAGTCAAGAAAAATTCTCCTGCTGACTTAATTCTCACCAAAGTTTTTACATTTGTTATATTTTTTGCTAATATACTTTTGCTAAGTCCATTCTTAAAATACATTCCATCTATAAACTATATAAGCTTGATACAAATCCAAAATGTTAAGTGCTTCTGTAGTGCCTCTGTCACAAGTCACCTCAAGATAGGAATGGTTTTGCAATGAATCAAATTCTGTTTCTAAAAAGTAGAGAATAGGACTAGACCCTACTCTCCCTTTAATGTAAATATCAGTAATTTAGTAGTGCTATTAGAGTGAATGGTTTGCAAAAAAAAATTTTTGACGATATAAAAACTTTTACCATGCTACACCCTTCTTAAAGTTTAAAATAAAAACAATACTGAGTACCACTGGAATTTACATTATTACAACATATACTGCCTGCTTAATTTGTTTACTCAACAAATAATTATTGACTGCATACTCTGTGCAGGTACTGTTCTACAAGACAAGAATAAAGAGTGAACAAAGCAGACAAAAACTCCTGCCTTCATGGAGCTTATATTTTATTCAGTAGAGAAAAATAATTTTTAAAAAATTAAAACATGTCATATGTCCAATGGTATAAGGGCTAAGGACAAAAAAAAAAAAAAAAAGCAGGGACAGGGAGTTGGGGGCGGAAGGGAATGAAATTTAAAAAGGTGGTCTGGTAAAGCCTCACAAGAAAGTGACATTTAAGCAAAAACTTGTTTTAAAAAAAAAAAAAAAAAAGAGTGAGAGAATCTAGCCACACACATGCTCTATAGGAAGAGCATCCCACATGGAGGGAGGAGCGACTACAAAGGTGTTAAGGCAAGAACATGCCCAGCTTGTTCTAGAAACAGCAAGGGGACTGGTGCAGCTAAGGAAGAATTAGCCAGGGGAGAGCAATGGCTGGGGTCAGATGTAAAGCAGCACAGAGGTGAAGAACATGTCCAACACTCAGGCTATTGTAAGGACTTCGACTTCAACTCTGAGCGGGGAAATCTTGGAAGGTCTTGAGCAGAGGAGTGACATGTTCTGACTTGCACTTTGAATGGATCACACCGGTTGATGCATCAAGAATAGATTGTAAGGGGGCAAGGCAGAAACAGCTACCAGTTACAATTGTATTGCTATTGGAAAAAGCAATAATTGCATTTATCTTTACTGAATAATAAGAATGTCAATGTGTTTTAGAAGACAGCAATGACTTTTTAGCCACTAAACAGAGGGGTACAGAATAACCTAAGGGTTCTGGTACTTTGTTTTGTTTTGTTTTTAACTTTACACAAGCTGCCCTCCCCCTCAAAAAACACGTCTGCAGTGCCAAGTAGAAACAATTGGTATTAGTGACAGATGGTCTAGGAAGCAGGCTAATCATCTCTTACTCTAGACTTTCTAAGCTCTCTCTTTATAGCAATTTAGTTCGCCAGGAAATTAAACACTTGAACTCCTTTTTTCCAAAGACATTTGTAAAATACCTCCAAAATATGTGCCAGGAACTGTGCTAGGGGCTGGAAATTCAAACCTTTAGTCTCAAAAAGCTGCATTCACCTATATGGAGAAAGAGCATCACACAGTTATGATATATCAGTTTCAAACAAGGATCAATAAAAAACTTCCCAGATAAAGAATGTTTCTGAAGCCTTTAATAAAAGTATTTATTAAAGATAGTGAACAGTTGTAGACATCTACAAAATCAAACCCTCTCAGGTTCATGGTAGGGAAAAAAGTCTCTTCCAATGATGCAAGTGTTTAAGATATCAAGAGCTATGAAACTCCCGTTACCTCTTTTGCAATGAATGCCAGGAAGTTCAGTACAAAATTATAAAGCCAAATGCATAACGCTCCATCATCTAAGGCAGTAACATCTATCTTAACTATACATTAAAATTATTAGGTTAGTGCAAAAATAATTATGGTTTTTGCATTGTTGGAATTTGCTGTTTGATATTGGAATACATTCTTAAACAAACGTAGTTATGTTATACACTCTTTTAATGGGCATTTCTCGCTTTATGTTTTTTGGCTAATGACTTATTGCTTGCTGTTTATTTTAGACTATGGAAATGATGTTAGACAAAAAGCAAATTTAAGCGATTTTCTTATTCGAGTCCAAAACGGGTTGTAAAGCAGCAGAGACAACTCACAACATCAACAACACATTTGGCCCAGGAACTGGTAACGAACATACAGTGCAGTGTGGTTCAAGAAGTTTTTCAAAGGAAATGAGAGGCATGAAGATGAGGAGTGTAGTGGCTGGCCATTGGAAGTCGACAATGATCAATTGAGAGCAATCATCGATGCTGATCCTCTTACAACTACATGAGAAGTTGTGGAAGAACTCAACATTGACCATTCTACAGTCATTCAGCATTTGAAGCAAATTGGAAAGGTGAAAAAGCTTCAAAAGTGGATGCCTCATAAGCTGAGCAAAAATCAAAAAAAAAAATCATCATTTTGAAGTGTCATCCTGTCTTATTCTACAAACAATGAACCATTTCTCGATCACAGAGTGATGAAGAGTGAATTTTATACAACAATCAGTGACAACAAGCTTAGTGGCTGGACTGAGAAGACGCTCCAAAGCACTTCCCAAAGCCAAACTTGCACCAAAAAGTCATGGTCACTGTTTGATGGTCTGCTGCCAGTCTAATCTGGTACAGCTTTGTGAATGCTGGTGAAACCATTACATCGGAGAAGTATGCTCAGCAAATCAATGAGATGCACCAAACACTGCAACACCTGCAGCCAGCATTTGTCAACAGAAAGGGCCCAATTCTTCTCCAGGACAACGCCCGACCACGTCACACAACCAACACTCCAAAAGTTGAATGAATTGGGCTACAAAGTTTTGTCTCATTCGCTATATTGACCTGACCTCTCACCAGCCAACTACCACTTCTTCAAGCATATCAACAACTTTTTGCAGGGAAAACACTTGCACAACCAGCAGGATGCAGAAAATGCTTTCCAAGAGTTCATCAAATCCCAAAACATGGATTTTTACACTACAGGAATAAACTAACTTATTTCTCACTGGCAAAATGTGTTGATTGTAATGGTTCCTATTTTTGATAAATAAAGATGTGTTTGAGCCTAGTTATAATGATTTAAAATTCATAGTCCAAAACTGCAATTATTTCTGTACCAAGCTAATTATCAGTGGAACTTTGGAACAATAAAGGCCCTACTCCGCAACAGCCCCAGCACCTTTATATTTTCATGCTACACGGGGTACTGTGATGCACAGACTGACCCACTGACCTAGATATTCTGGTACATCTTACTTTCTTCTTAAGTCATTCATTTTTACTTTAATTGCTCTATTACATACAAGTCTATTATATTTGAGGATTTTAATAAAAGACCTTTCCAGGTCATTTTAGAAGCTGGGTAAAAAATAAATTCATGAGTGACTCAGGAGGAGCCAAAAACACCGCTTTTTTCCCATCTCATCATATCCCTGAGACAAAATGACTCTTTATATTTCAAACTTATTTGGAATTAAGAAGTAATTACATATTTTGGTATAACTGGCCTCCTGCCAAACTACAGTAAGTCAGAGTAAAATCAAACGAAAGATAATCGGTCAACAAAGAACTCCATCACCTCCTTTGCTAAATTACATCAGGAACAATTTGAAAGCAATACATCTAAAGACAATCCTCTTATAAATGAGCCAGCTAATCAGAAGTTGATTAATGCATTTGATTAGTGCTAAGAAATCATCTGAAAAATAAAATACAGAATCTTGAGTTTATAAAGCCGCTTCCCAGTGACACGGAGGGTCCTCATACATTTTCTTCATTTTGATCCCACAAATCCTATGATTGAGACAGAACTGTAAGGATATTCATTAGATATTAAAATTCACTTATGACCAAAACCACTAAACATAAAAAACCTATGGACACTGCCCCGGGTTCCTGTTAGGAACACCCAATCAGTCCCCAGGTTTCACTCAGAGGAGAATTATGCATATCAATAAAAGTATAAAAAAAATTCATGGCTATATGGTGCCTTTATAACATTAAAAAAAAGTAAGTGTCAAAATATAACACAACAAACCATGAGAATATAGAAGTGAACCTCCAGAGATAATGATCCCATAAATTCATAGATTTATCCCCGAAAAACGTTAAGCTAAACTCAAACTGTGATACAATCTTTAGCAGCAATTGTCACACTAGTCATGTTTTCACACCTAAGCTGGAAAGAACTAGGTGAAGACTCACGTTTCTAACTCTGAAAAAGAAAGTGGCTATCTTCAGAGAAGAAAAAATTTCTTCCCAGTCAGAAATTTTTTTACTTGTATTAGAAAAGCGATTAATGTTAGGTTATAAAACGTTTTGGTATAGTGAGTAAAATGCTTAAAATATAGTATCAAATGCACTTTCTCAACTTTTATTCCTTAAAAAAAGAGAAACACTAACTGGAGAGTTAGTTTTCAACTGAGAATGCACAGTGTGGTATATTTGCAAACACAAGCCCAAGATACCTCACTGCTACCACTTTCCCCTACAAGGGAAGGATTCCATGAAGCCTTAGCTGTATTTCTGTTTCTGACTTTTGAGACAGTAGGTGGAAGGATCCATTCCTGGGTCTCAACAGGTCTCCCAGAACCAAAAGTGATGAAGACACTACAGTAACATCCATTCCTACAGAGATTAGAAAACAGAATCACTGTTCTGCCTATCCAAGAGTCAGACCTAGGAGAGGAGCAAGCCAAAAGATGTCAACTTCAAAGAGGGGTGACACCTGGCTTCTTGACCCTATGGCCTATGAGAAGAGCTCAAATGAATGCTTCTTTATATAAAGCAAACACTGAAACTCTTCTAAAATTAGAAACTGTGAACTATATAGCTAATACTTTCACATAACACTTAGCATATTTTCAAAATTTGGTAAATAGATTTCTCATTCATTCTATTTAGGGAACAAAATTAATGAGCAAACTTTTACAATTAATTATCTGGATGTTCACTATATAAATAATCTATCAATAGATCTGATAGAACAGCTACTGAACAACATTTTTCGCTATATAGTCTTGGGGCAGGGCTCTATGGGAGAATATTTCCAAATACTCTAAGAGGAAATTAAGGTGACTAAATAAAGTATAACAGAAATGTACTGTGGTCATTTAAAAAATTCATGGAAACATGAAAGAGCTTTTCAGAATCTCAGAGGCAAGAAAATTTTTCCAAACAACACACAAAACACTCAAGCCATAAAGAAAACCGATAAATTTAACAAAATAAAAATAGAAATTCTCCACAGGTTAAAAAAAAAGCCAAACACAAGTTCAAAAGACAAATTAAAATTATCTGCAAAACATATGACTAAAGGCAAATCTTCTTAGTCTTTAAAGAACCCTTTAAATTATAAGACTGAAGCCCAACAGAAAAATGGAAGAAAAGGAAGAGGCACACTCACAGAAAAAGAAAGAAATATGACTTTAAAGAAAAAAACTTCTCCTTAGAAGAATTTTCAAATACATACAAAGTAGAGAAGCAATATAATGAGTGCCCACCAAAACATCAGCTATTTTCAACAACTATCAACAACACATGGCCAATTTGTTTGTTTCTACTAACCCCTTCCAAGATTATTTTAAAGCAAGCCTCAGACAACACATCATTTCATATGTAAATACTTTTAACAGGTACTTTTTAAAAATAAAGCCACTACACATTATTGCCACACCTAACAAAATTAACCGTAATTCCTTAATGTCATCCAATAAGAAGTGTTCAAATTTATCCAATTGTCTCAAAGGATGTCTTCCTACAGTTTACTTTGACTCAGGACCCAAATACTAGTCAATGCATCTGGCTGATATGTCTTTGAGTCTCTTTGAGTGCCACTGTCCTCTTTTTTGTCCTTCCTCTTGTCATCAGTCCTGTAAAATTTCCCATTTTGAATTTTACTGATTGACCCCATACTGTCACTTAATCTGTTCCCTTGTATTTTTTGTTACTGATATTGTTGCTCAAATTACTCTACCTATTATCAATGACCTTCAGCCAAGACCACCATGAATATACCTATAATTAAACAAGACAGGCGTATTACTCATTGCAGTGAGTGAGAACACACACCACAGGGCACCATGGGGCATCTCAGTTAGAAACTGTTAAAATCTATTTCACACTTTGGCCCTCAGTTTGGTAATTTGGGGGAGGGTCTTCCCCCAAATTCCCCTCTACATCCAATGTAGAGAAAGGAGGAGTTTCTCTACATTGGATGCTGTGAGGAAGTAGGGTAATTCTGTGGTTATGTATCTCAATAAATCTTACCTAAGGGAGGGAGCTGAGAATGAAGATAAAACTGTAATGGGTAAAGAAGCAGCAGTCATTCATTTTGGCTAAGTATTTCACAAGTGGCACAGTGGCCTTGGTTTTTGTCTGTGCTTTGCCTCATTTTATCATGATCTCGGAGAAACTTTATTGAAAGTATTCTGTGAGACCGCTCATGTTTAGTAGGAGAACATGGCCTAGCCGTGAGGCTTCTGAACGTCAGGGGCTGCTCATTTTTTTCTTTCCCACTGGACAATGGGCGCCCCTTCAATTTGGCCACTGTTTCCTGATACAACCCTACCAGTCGTGGAGCTTTTCCTTGCTTTCCTAGTACAAAATGTTCCAGGTTCCTTCTGTACATTTTCCTGTCCCAAGCCTATAATCAGCCACTTCTACAAGGGGCCCTATTATTCCCTTTTAGTTGAAAATGGTATTCAGAGACCAAAATCTAGGCTCTAAGATATTATTTCTAGGTTTTTTGAGTGGACAGAGCAACAAGATTTTTTTTTTCTTTCTTTTCAGACAGGGTCTCACTCTGTCACCCAGGCTGAGTGCAATAGCAGAATCACCGCTCACTGCAACCTCGGCCCTAAGCGATCCTCCCACCTCAACCTTCCAAGCAGCTGGGACTACAGACCAGTGCCACCATGCCCACTAATTTGTTTTATTCTGTTCTTTTTTCTGGTACAGCGAGGTCTGGCTATGTTGCCCAGGTTGGTCTCAAACTCCTGAGCTCAAGTGATCCTCCCACCTCAGCCTCCCAAAGCGTTGGGATTAAGGCACGAACCACTGCACCTGGCTTTTTTTCTCATTTGTTAAAAACCTTGGTTCCTAACAATGTCAACCTAAATATTTAACTGATATATTTTCCTCTTTAACTTTTTTAAATGTATAAAACATTTACATTTCCAAAGCCCAAACAATATAAGGTATTTTCAGAGAATCCTAGATTCTATCCCTCCCTCTTTATTATTTTTCCCCTCAAATAACTGGTTTCATTCGTTTTGGGGTTATCCTTCCTGTTTTCTCCTTTTAAATAACAAATAAAATACATTTATCTGCATCCCTCATTTCAGATAAGAGACAGATGAGAGACAGAATATTATACAGCTCGTTCTTCACCATGATTTCTTTCACTAACAATATATCCTGGAAATCAATAACAAATAGACTCAGCTTCATTCATTAATAAAATGCAAATTAAAATTACAGTGAGAATTAATCTACAATTAAAATGACTTTTTAGTTATCATATTAGTCAAATTCAAAAAATAAGAAAATGCACTGGGTTGGTTAGAGTATGAGGAAAAAGGCGTAACAATTTGGCATTACCAAAATTTTAAATGCGTACTCCCTTTTGCTCACAAAGTGCACTTCCAGTAATTTATCATGTAGGTGTACTCACATACTGTCAAATATACATGGACAGTTACTGCAGCATTATATACAATAAAAGACTAGAAAGATCCTTAATTACCATCAAGAGGGGACTTTTAGGTTAGACCGCAATTACTTTTGCACCAACATAATATTAAATGAGGCATGGCATACACACAGAATGGAATATTATGTAGTTTTAAAAATAAGGTAGATCTACATACATTGGCATGGAATATTCACCAAGACATATCATTAAGTGAAAAATACAAGGAAAGAACTTTGTATTAGAACATTCCTATTTATATAAAAGGACCATTATATATATGCTGCATATACGCTTGAATATGTATGACCACACCCCTGGGAGCTGTGCAACAATGTATCCCCAAGCGTGTACATACAGCACATTACTAGAAGGCTATATAATCAATTAGTAGCAGAGGATGCCTTAAGGGTGTGAAGCTTAATTTTCATTCTTGGCTCTTTTATACCGTTTAAATTTATTGTTGTGTACATGTATTAATTTTTCAATTGAGGTATTTTTTAAGAATTCTTCATGAATAACAAAAAGAACTTTAGTAAATAAAATGCCAAGTAATTCTTTCCAATATTAGTCTGGAATTTACCAGTGCTTCTAAAGCATCAGGATCAACACAGTCAGCCCTATCAACTGCCACAAGTTAAAACACTGCAATTGACTACATAGAAAAATAACTCTCAATACCGTAATCTGCAGACAGGATCATACCTTCATGTTTTAAAGATAAAGATAGGTTAAACAGCAATAGTCTCTAGTCTTTAACATACTACAGTCTCTAAAAGACAACTAACTGAAAATGAATATTGACATCAAGTTCTTACATTAATATGATCACTTATTTTTGCTCAATTAATCCTAAATGAGTAATCCATACCACGAAGAATCAATTAACCATTAACTAGAATTTATAGCTCTTATGTATAAATGAACTAATATATTACAATTAATACCATCAATATTCAAGCATCTATGTGGCAAGCTATATGCTGGGTAATTTAAACACATCATCTCTAATTCTTACGATAACCATAAAACAAAGGTGTAATGATATTGACTGTATCATTACATAAGGAAACCAAGGATAAGGGAAATTAAATAATTTGTCCATGGCCTTACAACCAGTAAGTTGCAAGGAAAGTGTAATTTTTGTAAAAATGCCTTTTTGCTAATTAAAAGAGAGCACATACTGCAGAATAACTCATGTGCAAAACAAGAAGTCTTAAGGGGGAAAAACATTTGCTTTAATGACTAATAACATAGCCATAAATACAAATGCCATGAAAATAGTATAAAAGATCAAACCGAAACATACTTACATCTTACTATAAATACATATCCCATGGCCTAACTCTGTCAAGTGAAAAGAAATATGACTTCCAAAAATCCAAAGGACAAAAGTAATGAAATAAATCACTGATGTAAATAAAACGTCTTCAGAAAAGTTTTGTTTTTTTTAATATACTAACACAAATTCAGTTGAAAAAAACTTGATGTATAAGCCACTGAAGAATATATGAAAAAAGCTAAGAAAATAATACATATATAATAATGGTGCACTTAATGAGACTATCTTCTAGATTCTAGTCCAAAACCCTGAAGATTCTAAAGTCTGTTTCTTCTGTAATCTCAGGGTTTGAATGATGGCATTTGTGTTATCATTTCTTACTAAATGACCCAAACAAAATCAACTACTCAAGAATCTAATTCTGCCTATATGCAAAAGAAAGTAAGGTAAAAATCCCAGTCAGCACCGAGCACTGTTAAGAGCACTGGACTGACTATACATCCTTGTACACAACTCACAGCAATTGTGATACTGTATAACCATTAGTTGTGTATATGTCAATCTCTTGTGACACAGTTTGTGAGGATCTCCAAATCAGGGACCCTGTCTTACCATGGTATCCCTTCATTCTGACATATCTGCCACATGATGTGAAACCAACTGATAGTTCTTAAGAATGGGCTGAATTAAAGTCATGGTCCAGGTCTACCTGTTGGGAACTTAAGACCTTGAGACCTAACTTCTCCAGGTTTTTTGTTTCCCTTACCTGTAAAATGAAAGGCTTGGATTAAAGTCAAAGCCAGGCATTTTACCCCCTGGTTTGTAGGGAAAAGAGCAGAGTTCAGTTTATTAATATAACCAGTATGAACCACAAATGATCTATTCCAATAACCAGTAGATGTACATTTTCCAGTCTAAGGTAATCCACATGTATGTATGCTGCTAATGGAACCTGTTGCCAAGAAAATGTAAAAGGGCTTGAAAACCCTCTTAACCATCCTGCTTAATACAGAAGGAAGAGTCTCTGAACAAAATGGAAGAAAAAGAAAAAACATTTTGAGTTAAAAGTAAATCACAGTGAACATTAAAAGGTTAATGAACTCAAAAAGACAACTAAGTCAATTTAAAAATGGGTAAAGGATTTGGTCAGACATTTCTCCAAAACAGATAAACAAATGGCCAACAAGCAAACAAAAAGATGTGCAACATCATTAGCTGTTAGGGAAATGAAAGTCAAGACCACAACGAGATACCACTTCCTACCCACTAGGACGATATAAACAAAAAGACAGTAACAAGTTTTGGTAGGATCTAGAGATCTGAATCCTTACATATTGTTACTAAGAACATAAAACAGTACAGCCACTTTGGGAAAGTTTGGTAGTCCCTAAAAAACTTAAAGAATTACCTAGGCAAACTTAAGAGAAATGAAAACACATATTCACACAACTTGTACATAAATGTCCATAGCAGCACTATTCATAACAGTCAAAGAGTAAAAGCAACCCCAAAGTCCTTCAACTGATGAATGGATAAATCAAATTTGGTACATCTACACAACGGAATATTATCCAGCAATAAAAAGAAATAAAGTATTAACACATGTACAACAGGGATGAACCCTGAACATATGTTAAGAAACCAGTCACAAAAGACTACATATTGTATGATTCCAATTATGTAAAATTTCCAGAATTGATCAATTTATAGACAAAACGATTCGTGGTTTCTTAGGGATCGAGTAGGGAATGGAGAATGACTGTTAATGAGTAGGGGGTTTCTTTTAGCACTGATGAAAGCATTCTAAAATTAGATTATGGTGATGGTTACAGTCCTGTGCATACACTAAAAACTACTGAATTATACCTTTTAATGAATGAATTGTATGGTACGTAAATTACATCTCACTAAAGCTGTTTGATTTTTAAAAAGGGGGTTAATGAGAGGAACAATGTGATAGCAAGGATAACAAAGAATAGCTACAATTGATTATAGCATTCTGTGGAAACCAAACTAGATCTTTTCAAAGAAGGGTTAAAAACACCTCAAAGCAGGCCACTAAGAACACAAAGAAACCAGCAAATGATAGATTTTCTGTTCTGTCATCCAGGGTAGTTCCTGACTCACTTTTCTTAGAGACACAAACATATTACATAAACCTGATATAGTAATTTGGAATGTATGCCACTTTCCAAGATGGAAGACAGAATTTGCCAAGACTACAACTCACTGATCTTGAATGACTTCTGCTGATTCATGAAACTCTATGCTGTGTATGTGATTCTTAAAAGTTCAAGTACGAAACTGAAGGGACAAGTAAGATGAATAGTATGTGCAGATGACTTTCAAAAATGGAATTTGATCCTTTCTGTAGGAGATAGCTAATTTTTTTTTAAATGGAATTGGTGCCCTGTACCATGACTTACCAAAGAAAGCATGATGAGCTCCTGGCAAGGGACAGAGTATACTATACTAGTAAGATCAGAGGCTGGGCACGGTGGCTCACGCCTGTAATCCCAGCACTTTGGGAGGCCAAGGTGTGTGGATCACATGAGGTCAGGAGTTCAAGACCAGCCTGGCCAACATGATGAGACCCCATCTCTACTAAAAATACAAAAAATTAGCTGGGCGTGGTGGCATGCGCCTGTAATCCCAGCTACTTGGGAGGCTGAGGTGGGAGAACTGCTTGAACCCAGGAGGCAGAGGTTGCAGTGAGCTGAGATAGCGCCACTGCACTCCAGCCTGGGCAACAGAGTGAGACTCCATCTCAAAAAAAATAAAAACTAAAATCAGAAGAACAGGTTATCTTGGACTTGCCTACGTGATCAACAAAACTATCTTTCATCAGCAGCTAAGCTCTAGACGGCATATTCAAACTGGGGACAACATAAAGCTGGGAGATGTTATTAATATTTTAGATAACAGAATCCAGATATAAAAAGATTCTAACAAGCCTCAATACAACTACAACAGTAGGCAGAGATCTAGCAAACCATAGTTAGAATGAAAATCAGAAAACATTCCATTCAAATCCTTCATTTCACAAATGAAGCTAAGTCAAGAGGGATTTAAGAATATGCCCAAGTGCAGAAGGCTCATTAAAGATAATCTAAGGTGGAGAATAGTGGAATCCTAACTCCCAGGCTCGTGCCCACCAGACCCAATGCCACCGGCTACTACTTGTATAGATTACCATATGAAAAAAGAAAAAGAAGCCTTGATCCCTGCCTCACAACACACAAACAAATTCCTGGGGACTTTGACCTAAATCTGAAAGGCAAAATACTAAAGCTTCCAGAAGATAACACAAGAAAATAGCTTCATCGCCCTGGAGTGGCAAAAACTTCTTAAACACAAAAAAACACTACCCATAAAGGAAAAGACGGATACACTGGAATTGATTAAAATTTAGAATTCCAGTTCATCAAAAACACATTACGAGAGTGAAATGACAAGCCATAAGACAGGAAGATATTTTTATAATTCACATATTCGACAAAGGATTCAAATCCGGATACCTTATAAACTCCACATTTCAATAAGAAAAAAGACAATCCAATCTGTTTAAAATGGACAAAAGACTTGAAGAGGAACTTTATAACAGAGGGTATCCAAATGGCCAACAAGCATATGAAGAAGTACTCAAATTATCAGTCATTAGAGAAATGCCCATGAAAACCACACTGAGATCTTCTATACAGCCACTAGTGATTAATTTTTTGTAATATTTAACTGACAATATCAAGGGAAGCAAGGCTGCAGAGTAACTGGAACTTTCATATGTTGGTAAAAGTATAAATAGGTACGACAAGGATGAAAAACAGTTTGGCAGTGTCTATTAAAATCAGACACGTGGCTGGGTGCAGTGGTTTAGGCCTGTAACCCCAGCACTTAGGGAGGCCAAAGTAGGTGGATCACTTGAGGTCAAGAGTTGGAGACCAGTCTGGCCAACATGGAGAAACCCCATCTCTACTAAAAGTACAAAAATGAGCCAGGCCTGGTGGCAGGCACCTGTAATTCCAGCTATTCGTGAGACTGAGGCAGGAGAATCACTTGAACCTGGGAGGCAGAGGCTGCAGTGAGCCAAGATCACACCACTGCACTCCAGCCTGGGTGACAAAGTGAGACTTCATTTCAGAAAAAGAAAAAGAAATAAAGCTAGATGCATATACATTTTGACCAGGAATTCTACTCCTACATATATACCCAACCAAAATGAATATACAAGTATGCCAAAGGATACATACATATACATATATATATGATTATAGCAACGTTCATAATTGCCTCAAAACAGAAACTATTCAAATACCTAAAATAGAATGAATAAATGAATTTTGCTATGTAATGTGTGGTAGTTTTAAAAAATGACCACAAATTCTTTGACACACCTCTCATAAAGATATGAGGTCTATGTCCCCTCCCCTTCAATCCAGGCAGGCTGTGTCTTTGTCAACCAATAGAATATGGTGGAGGTGAGATTATATGACTTCTGAAGATAAGCTACTCTCAGGAAGCTTCCTCTGGACACACAGCCAACATGCTGTGAAAATCCAAAACCTCCTGACCCCACATGTAGGTTTGGTCAATAGTATCAGATGATCCTAGCCTTCTAGACTTTCTAGTCAAGGTACATACACGTGAGTGGAGAAGCCTCTAAATGATTCTAGACCCCAACCATTGTAGGGCAGTGATAAGCCATAACCACCAAATTCCCAATCCACAGAATCCATGAGCATAATAAAATGGTTGTTATTTTATACCACTAAGTTTGGAGTGGTGTGTTATGCAATAACCAATAATCAAAACTAGTGTATTATGTAGGGATGGATAACCACAACTATAGAGCTATTTTTAAATATAACAAACTACATGCAACAACATGAATGAATACATGAGTAAAAGAAGTCAGGCAAAAAAAAAAAAAAGTCCAGAGGGCATTATTCCATTTACATATGATTTCAAAACCAGGTAAAACTATAGTTATGTAAGTCAGAATCGTGGTTACCTTGGGTGGGAGTAACTACTGTCTGCAAGATATCCCCACATAATCTGGGCTTCTGGGGTGCTAGAAAATGAATACCTTGATCTGGGTAGTGGTGATTACAGGGTGTTCACTTTGTAAAACTTTAAAAATCACTGAGCTTCATGCTTGTGCACCTTTTTGTTATACTTCAAAAAAATTTTTTTAATCAGTGGAACTTGGTAACCCAAAGAGGCAAGGGTATGAGGGAGAAATAAAGGATGACTTCCAAGTCTCGAGGAATGACTGACCAGGCAGTTACACAAACTGAACAATTAAACAAAAACAGGGCAGAAAGCAGGGACCATGTCCCATTTATTTTTTATTCAAGTATCTACCACAGTACCTAACACAGAGTCACTCCAGCATTACAAGACACTCCTACTATTTTCATCCTAACTTTTTGAACACCACTTCTTGGTCTCCTTTCTTACTTCCTTTCTGCCCGGCTGCCTCTTAATATTGATATTACCCAGGTTTCCATACTCAATCTCTTTTCAATCACACACACACACACACACACACACAGAGAGAGAGAGAGAGAGAGAGAGAGAGATGGATGGAGGGAGAGAGAGCGGGAGGGAGCGAGAGAGGGGGAGGGTGGGGGGGGGGGAGAGAGAGAGAGAGAGAGAGAGAGAGAGAGAGAGAGAGAGAGAGAAATGACTTCTTTCTCTTGTATTTCCAGTCTCAGTGCATAGCATCATCACATACATGTTCTTTTAGGCTAGAAGCTTCCAATTAAACCAAGAATTAGGATTGCAAAATATCTTTAAAAGTTGCAGTTAGCTAAATTCAATAAAATTTAATGAGACAAACATAAGCTCCCATGGTTGGACCCCAAAACTAATGCATACAAACAGGATGAAAAGACATAGCTCAGACAGATGCAGGGATTTTATTCAACTTTATGTTCAATGTATGATGTGGTCACAAAATGATATAGCCAATATTAATAAAAATATAGTATGTAGAAGGAAGGTGATATCTTCCCTTAACCCACAGAAGAAAAGTGTTATATCTAGAACAAGAGATACAACTCTATTTCTCATGTATCAAGCCATGTCTGGAGCACAGAATTCAATTCAAAGCACTACAGTTTAAAATGAAATTTCTTTAAAAAGAGGAAAGCCACCAATGTGGTAAACTGACATGAAACCATGCCATGTAAGGAATAGCTAATGAACTGGAGATGTTTCAAATCAAAAAGACTGAGAATACTTGATGACTATTTTCACATATTTGAAAGGATGTGACGTGGAAGAGGGATTCAGCCTGTTCTACATTTCTCCAAAAGGCAGAAGTGAGTAGAAGAAACAAGTAGACTTCCACTCAGTGTAAGAAAGAACCTTCTAACGGTCAGTACTTTAATAAAAATAGGATAGGCTGTCTCTAGAGCAGTGGTTCTCAACCAGAGATGATTCTGTCTCTGTAGCCAGAGATGCTACTAAACATCCCACAGTGCAGAGAACAAACAATGACCCATGTAAAATGTCAATAGTCCCATAGATGAGAAATTCTGCCCTAGAGCTACGTAGTGAGTTCTCTGTCATTGGAAGCATTTCATCATAGACCAGACCATGTGATGATGTCACAAGAATGGTGGGCCAGAAATGGTGGCTTGTCATTCCAGCTACTCAGGAGGAGGATCATTTGCACCCAGGAAATCAAGGTGGCAGTGAGCTATGATCACACCACTGCACTCCAGCCTGGTTGACAGAGCGAGGAAGGAAGGAGGGAGGGAGGGAGGGAGGGAGGGAGCGAAGGAAGGAAGGAGGGAGGGAGGGAGGGAAGGAAGGGAAGGAGGGAAGGAAGGAGGGAAGGAGGGAAGGAAGGAAGGAGAATGATGGGAAGTGAGAGTGAATTGAAAAAAGTTTTGTTTCAGATACCTCTCCAGAGAAAAACATCTTCAGGTATATCAAAGTGAAAATGATGATGATGACAAACATTTATTGAACACTTACTGTGGGCCAGACATTACACCAAATGACTCATGTATACATTTTGCAGTTAATTCTCTCAACAACTCTAAGTATTACTTTACCTTGATTTGATGCTAAATTGAATTGCTCTAATGTCACACAGCAGTCAATATTTGAACTAGATCTACCTGATCCAATTTTATATGTCACTGTCCAAAGCATAAACATCAAATGACTTTCAAAGCTTTCAAACTCTGGAAAAGAAATGAGCAAGCACATACTCCACAAGTATCAGTATAATGTCTGAACAGGTTTGTACTCACTGTAAACCTAGCTGGCTAGGAGAAAGAGGAAAGGATTATTTGAAGTAGTCCTGTGATGAAGAAGAGAACAATTATCCTGATTGTCCCCAATTGCCTACTTCTGTAAGAGCCAAGAAGCTCTTATATACCCATGGAAGCTGGGATTAATGATGACATCCCTTTATCCACAGGCGTGAAAGCTCAGGATGGACAGACGTTTGAACATCCCCGACTGGGAATCCTGCCCTTAACAAATACACTAGATGCAGATACATGGTTTCTTGGCTGCCTATACTCACGCCCATCTGTCAGGATGGCAGTATGCCTGCTCACATGTTGGTCAAACTGTCACTAGGGCATAGGTGCCAAGCAATGATAGTTTTAAATGGGCAGCTTGCACAGCACTATAAGAGCTTGCTCTTCTGCAGAAAAAAAAAAAATCTCGGTGATAATACTGAAGGGCTGCAATCACAAGTGAAATATTCTTGGTCAATCTCAACATTTCAGTGGAAAAAAAGATCTAGACAAGTAGAAAAGAATCAGACTAAGGAAGTTAAATCAAACACAAAAGGTACTTTAAAAACATTTGAGTTGTTGCATGAAAGCTTTTAATATTGCCCTTCTTTCATTAACATGTGTCAATGGTAACCTCTTATACTGTAAAATCCTTGGCCCAACAAGTCAGCAATGATTTTTTTCTTAATGGGATGATACATTTTTCCATGTTCTAAATAGGAACAGAAAGGCATTGATTTCTAGAAGTTCGACACTATACAGGTTCTATTTGTTGACTGATTATTTTTTAAATGACTTAAGTCCAATCTACAGCCATGATAATCTTTTAAATGCACAAAAGAAAGCAGAAACCAAATGAGATCCCCACAGATAAATGGTGGGGGAGGGGAAGGGTATAATTTGCCTGGAGAAACCAAGAACTGAAGTAGGCACTAACAAAATGGAAAGTGAGTACTTTCGCTCATGAATTTAACAGGACTCAGGGGCCAAAACACAGATATCTTTCACATCCCCCTGACTATAAGTAAAATGTTCCTATACTACATCTAGGTTTCTAGTGTATCCTTTGATATCTCACATGAAATACATAATGTCCTTACTGTCTGGAAATTGTTCCCTAAGACCAAAACCTTAAAGCTGCAATTTGAGCCACTTGTTCTTATACAGTCCTCAGGATTTTGAAGAACAGCTGGTCATCATCATTTTCTGTATAGTTCTTCACATACAAGTATCAGGACATACTGATCTAATAACCCCTGAGTCTCCTCTTTGCCATGATAAATAAATATGATCCCAATAACTTTTCCTCATTGGACCGATTTATGAACTCTTTATGTTTTTATCATTTCAGTTGCTCAACTCTTGGACTCTTTTCAGGCCTGGTAAGAAATGTCACCCACATCAACAATAAGCCAATGGAAACTACTCTTTTTCCCACATGTATAACTTAATAACAGTAACATAAATATGAAACAGTTTGGAAGTCCTGCAGACTTCTCCATATCCATCACTGAGGACAGTAGCAAACTTTGAAATCTACCACTGCCTTCTAGAAAATACTAGGAATTTATAACATTCTGAAATAACACCACTTTTTTAGCTTTCTGGCAGATATTTGTATTACAAAGTAGTAAGTCAAGGGTCATGATTATATCCCGTTCTTCCTACCAACGTATCACTGCCAAAAATCGTCCTAAAACAACTTCTCTTTAATACAATTTCTATCATACCATTTTCCTGCTTAAGAATATACAGCACCTTCCTAATGGCCAATGAAACTGACTACAAATGCTTCAATCTAGCCAGAAGTTTATATACTCTTTCTTTTTCATGAACCAATGATTCTTCCTTTACTTCTCTACTTCCCTTCACTTGCATAACTCCCCAAAACGGCCAGTTCTTACTTATTTTCTCTAGAACAGATCTTTGCCCATGTTATTCTCTAAAATGTTTTCCCACTTTTTCCAGACTCCAGCCATGTTATGCCTTCAATAAACCTGTATTTATTCATACTTAATTGCTCATTCATTTCTTCCTGTCTTTGTTTTCATATCTAATTTACAGTATATGGCCAAGTGATTTTTGATTTTTAAAACTTATTCAATGGAGAAAGGGTAGGCTTTTCAACAAATGGTTTTGGAACAACTGGACATCCATAGACAAAAGGAAAAGAAAAATGTACCAAGATCTAAATCTCACATCCTGTGCAAAAATGAAACCAAAAAGGATCTAAATGTAAGACATATACGGGTAAAACACTTAGAAGAAAAAATGAGAACATCCTCCTGACCTAGAGTTAGGCAGAGAGTTCTAAGAAAGGCACTAAAAACACGATCCATATATTGAGAAGTTGGACTTTATCAAAATTTAAAACTTTTTAGATGCTAAAGACACTAGAAGAAAATGAAAAGACAAGCCAGAGACCGAGAGAATATATTTACAAATCATATACTTGGCAAAGGATTTGTATACACAACATATAAAGAGTGCTCTAAAATCAATAACAAACCAATCACAAAACAGGTAAAAGATTTGAACAGACAAAATCACCAAAAAAAAAAAAAAAAATGAATGGCAAATAAGCACATGAAATCATCAGCCATTAGGATGAAAATTAAAGCCATGAGGAGATACCAGTACACACAAAAAATATCACTAATACCAAATGGTAGTTAGGATGTGGAGAAACTCTCTCTCAAATACAGCAGCCCCCGCTTCATCTGTGAGGGATACATTCCAAAGCCCTCAGTGGATACCTTAAACGATGGAGAGTATGGAGAGTATCAAATCCTACATAAATATGCTTTTTCCTATATATACATTAGATATACATACGATAAAGTTTAATTTATAAACTAGAGGCAGTTAAGAGATTGACAACAATACTTAAAGTAATTATAACAATAGGCCAGCAGCCGGGCACGGCGGCTCACTCCTGCAATCCTAGCACTTTGGGAGGCCGAGGCAGGCGGATCACCCAAGGTCAGGAGTTCGAGACTAGACTGGCCAACATGATGAAACCCTGTCTCTCCTAAAAATACAAAAATTAGCCAGGCATGGCAGCAGGCGCCTGTGATCCCAGTTACTAGGAAGGCTGAGGCAAGAGAATCGCTTGAGCCTGGGAGGCGGAGGTTGCAGTGAGCTGAGATTACACCATTGCACTCCAGCCTGGGGGACAAGATCAAGACTTGTCTCAAAAAAAAAAAAAATGCCAGCATCACTAGTCTTGCACTTCAGGTCATTACTAAGTAAAATAAGAGATTCTTGAACACAAGCACCAAGATACCAGACAGTCAATCTGATAACCAAGAGCGACTGACTAGCTGGTGGGTGGTGTATACAGTGTGGATACGGTGGACAAAGGGATGATTCACATCCCACCTGGGACAGAATAAGAGGGCTCAACATTTCATCATTATATGACCCAACAGTTGCACTTCTCGGCATTTATTCTAGAACAATTAAAACTTACAGTCACACACAAACCTGTACATTAATGTTCATAGCAGCTTTATCTGTAATCACCAAAAACCAGAAACAACCCACATGGCCTTCCATGGGTAAATGGTTAAACGTGATACAGTCAAAAAAATGGACAAGCACTGTACAATTATCAAAAGCAGGAAAGTGACACTAACACAATATTCATCATTGAACTACTTATTGAAATGTCAACTTTTACATTCTTTTGTGTGACTAATTCTAGGACATTGTGTCATGTGTACAGATTCATGTAACCATCACCACAAACAAGACACTGAACTGTTGGATCATCTCAAAGAAAGTCAGCCCTAACCCCAGCAAAACTGGTCTGTTCTCCATTTCTGTAATTCTGTCATTTTGAGCATGCTATATAAATGGAATCATACAACCTCTGAGACTGGCTTTTTTCACTCAATACAATGCCCTTAAACTCCATCCAAGTTGTCGCATGTACCAACAGTTTGTTTCTTTTTTTGATGGTGGTGTTCTACTGCAAGACTATCACATTTTACTTAACCATTCACCCACTGAAGGACATGTGAGTTGTTTCTGCTTTTTGGCTACTATAAACAAGGCTGCTACGAGCATTCATGTACAGGTTTTTTTGTGAATGTAAGTTTTCATTTCTCTAGGATAAAGGCTCAGGAGTGCAACTGCTGGATTGTGTGTCAAGTGTATGTTTAACTTTTCGAGAAATTGCCAAACTAATTTCCAGCAATCATTTTAGATTCCTACCAGCAACATATGAAAGATAAATTTTACAATCAGCATTTCTAAAGTATTTTCTGCAAGTCTGAAAAAACAAGATTAAACTTCTTAAATGTTACAATCTGAACTTATTTTTAAAAAATGAATCTTAGAACTTTTTTCCTGATTCCCAAATAACAGATTTGTTTTATTACCTCTAAGAAAAAAATGTATACAGCTGACCCTTGAACAACATGAGTGTGAACTGTGCAGGTCCACTTATACAGATTTTCTTCTGCCTCTGCCATTCCAAGACAGTAAGACCAACTTCTCCTCTTGTTCTTCCTCCTGAACTTACTCAACACCAAGACAATGACGATGAAGACCTTTAAGATGGCCCACTTCCGCTTCATCAACCAGAAATATATTTTCTCTTTCTTAGGGTTTTCTTAATAACATTTTCTTTTCTCTAGCTTATTGTATTGTAAGAATATAGCATATAGTATCTATAACATACAAATATGTGTTAATCAATTGTTTATGCTATTGATAGGGCTTCTGGTCAACAGGCTGAGTGGTTATGCTTTTGAGGAGTCAAAGCTTATACCTGGATTTTCAACTGCGTGGGGGTCAGCACTTCCAAGCCCTGAGTTGTTCAAGGGTACACTGTAATTACATATAATCTCTATGTTGATAGCTGTTGCCAAATTATATAGTAAACTGCAATAAAGTGTGAAAAAAGCAACTCTAAAGACTACAGTAGAAACAGTAAACATTTCTTTCCCTATGTTTTCCAGACACAATCTATAAAGACTTAAGGTCTAACAGTTCTAACACTTAATATTGTGAAATGCAATCAGAATGCATTAATACTTAGTGTCATCAAATGATGACTTTTCTTTAGCTGTTACTTGATAAACAGTTTAAGAAAAGCAATTAACCTGAAATAAAGCTATGGTTATCTCAGCTATGTCTAAAGTCATGGTTTGTTTAATTTTAGATACAAATGACAATTAGATAATGCAATCTCTTTTGCATTCTTAAAGCAAGTATCGAAGTCTAGAGCAGACATATCTGCCGACATACAAACAGTCAGACAGACGGTCCTCAAAAAGAAAAGAAAATACACAGAAAGAAATTATAAGGTCCTCGAAACAGTAGAATGGGGCTGCTGGTGTTCCTAATGACTTTCAGTTCTCATGTTTAGTCCCCTAGATGACCAACTATATTGTTCCTGATACTGAGCTCCACAAGACATGTGTCCTTCCATTATCAGTATAGTATTTGCTTTAAAAGTGTATGACAGAACATTCCCAAATCTCAAATTACCTTGCAATTTAATTATTACTTCGTCTAGTATATCTTCCCATTTAATGAATAAGACTTACCAATAAACATTTTAGTATACAAGTTTAATATTCATCTTCAATATTTGCCAGTGTGAACAGTATCTACCTTAATTTTCAAATCCTAGAGCACTGGTTCCCATCCTATGGGCAAGAGACCCATAGAGAGATAGGAGTAACCGCAAAGAATCATCAAAATCCTGTACTTACCTAAAGACTAAATAAACATGATTCACAAACATATATTTTTCCAAGCTGACAAAGATGCTGTGGCTAATAAAATTCTTAATAAATTTCCCGAAGAATGTTGGTAAAAGTAGAGCAGTTTCTTCTCATTAGTATTTATTGATGAATACTAAAAATCTAACTCCTAATATGGGAGAAGGGCCCCTGCTTATACCTCTCTAGATTTTCTAGAGAGCTTTTCTTTTTCAAAGTGTTGCCCATATGTCACTCAGAACAAGAGTAGTAGGATGTGCTTGAATTTGAGTGCAAAGATTTAAGACAACATTGGGAGAGATGGAGCAGGAGTAATTGGGAAAGTGCATGAAATTACTTCAAAATAGCAACTTCGGAATGCTGGATGCTTAAATATCATTCAAGCACCAAAGGGAAAAAAATTCAAAGGACACAGCCCTCTGCATCTTTATAATGGCAATGAGAAATAGATTCACAGGAATTTTGATCAAAGGAGCCAAACTTATCCCACAGAAAAATTACATCTTGGTTACAACACCTACCTAAATGTTTTATTAGGGTTCTATCACCCTTTTAAATTAATCTTGCACCTTTATTAAACATTTTCTACATTTTAACATTAATAGTACAGTTTTTCAAATGTGCTCTACACATTTATTGGATTATTCTGTGCTGGATGCTAGATAAAGTTTAAAAAAAAAAACAAAACAGACACACATTAATTTAAAACAAAGAAAACTTGCTTTGGCAAAACACTACAATAGCAAGAACAGACTTTGCACCTAGCACAATTCCTTGCAAATAGGGGGCACGTGATCTCTGGTGAATAAATGAGTCCATTTCTTCTGCGAAAAATAACCCTGGCAAGCATGTAAAATATCCTACCAGTCTGAAAAATATTCTCCAGTCCTATTCAGTTACCAATCCATTCTCAGAACCCATCAAGAGCAATTTTCATGAAAGCCTCACTCACACGCACAAAGAGGGAGCATTTAATTCCCATTAGGCTCGCTGCCTGATCTATGGAGATATAAGCATTTGCACATTTGCATAAATTCAGGAGACATCCTTCATTTGATATAAGGTAAATCTTAAAGCTTCGCTTCATTTCCAAATAAGTTTTATTTTTCAAATCAAAAATATTTTTAAAGTTTTATTTTTCAAATCATAATCCTAATCATAGTACATTATATCTTATTAGGGATGCTTTTAAGAAAAAAAAATATAGCTGTCAAAATTAAAATCTTGTTTTTTCATTTCTAGACATCTGGGACATTTCACTTATATATTTATTATTATTTCACATTAGTTCTCAAAGTTAAAAAAAAAGCTGGCCTATTTCCTTTAAGAAATTTAATTTTAGGGTCTGTCAACATTTTGAATGCATTACTGTTATTTTTAAAATATATACTTGCATACTGGAATAAAACTTAGCATAAGCTTTCCATATAACCATTTCCTGGGCACTTACTAACTTACTATATGCCAGGCTCTATGCTTAACACATTACTCCATTATCTCATTTGTTTAACAAATATCCTCTCATAATTTTTGCAGCACTGAGCATAACAAGAAGCCATTGCACTATAAAGCTGGTATTTGTACTAGATACCAGAACTAAATTGACAGTAACGCCTAACACAAGTTTATTGTTATTAAATTCAAGTTGTGTTACTGTATTAACACAGAATCTGATCAGCAATGTTGAGATATAGAGAATACCATCTGTGGTAGCATCAACAGAGAAAGCTATTAAGTGACTAAGTTATATTCCTTTCTATAGGTAACAGATGAACATAATAATATCCACCCAGAAATGTAATTCCAATCACTACATGCCATTTTGAAGAACATAAACGTAACCTACATAAAGACTATATAAAGAACCCTTGCTTCCTTCTGAAAATGCTTCAAAATTCTAGATTAAATTCTCCCCCAAAGTATCATGCTCAGCATGTCATAAAGAAAGGTGCCTTTATTGCGAACTCTTGAAAATAAATGCTGCCCTACATTTTTTTTACTCTTTTGAATTTCAGATTCAACAGATGGGCAATTCCAATTTAAAAAAAAAAAAGAAAAGAAAAGAAAAGAAAAACACACACACAGTAATTAATGAGGTTCTTCAACAGTTCCCTAAAACATCCTCCCAATAGCAAAACTGGTGTTTCCAAGTTGTTCCAAGAAAGGGACACAGAAGAGGGAAGGCAAGAGCCTATACAAAGGAAAACAAAAATGGGTGACTTGAAAGAAAGGACATCAGAAAAATGGGTGGCCTCAACAGGAACCTGTAGTGTCTGACTCCGCTGCTATCTGTCGAATTTAATTCAATCACCTAAGAGTTTTGAGACGAGAACCAAAATACTATTTCGGTGGCAGGAAAAACTATGCGTTGCCCTTGAAAGGAGCTGCAACAGTAAAGGATGCCACCCTGCCAGGTAGGGACAGAACAGAGGAGGAACTGTCAAACGGGATACGAAACTCCTTTGCAAAACCCACAAGCGGCTCTAACTGCCTTGCACCAGACAGACCCTCAAGTACAAGACCACGGGGCCTCCCCGCGACATGACAGGGAAATAACGGGCGGCCTCGCGGTCCCCAGGCCTGGCTGCTATCCTCAGGGGTCAGCCTCTCTCTTCCCTCTCAGGTTTCAAGTCAAAGGTCACATCCTCTGAGATGACCTCCCGGATCACCTAACCTAAAGAGCCTCGCGCCCATTCCTCTAGCCCGCAACTGCCTGTCCCGTTTCTAAGAAAGCATGTCCGTATCCGCAAAGCATCGCAGCTGCGTGTGTTGTTTCCCTAGTAGACAGCGAGCTCCGCGGGGCAGGGGCCCCGCCTGACAGACCCAGCTTCCCGGCGAGGCCCGAGGCGGCGTTTGCGAGCTCGGCCGCGACACCACGCGCGTCCAGAACGTGGAGCTCAGATGGGGGCCGGCCTGGCCAGTCCAGGAATCCCCGGGATCGCCAGCGGGGCCTGAGCGAGACAAGCAAAGAGTGAACGCCCGCGCAGGCGGAAGCCACGCGGCGGAGCGCGGTCCCGCGGGGCAGCCAGGGCTGACGGCGCCTTCCGCACCCCGGCGGACCCACAGACCGCCCGGAAGGCCCAGTGCCGGCCCAGCCCCCGGCCGCCCTCCTCCGCGCCCCCAGCTAGGCGCGCGAGTCCTCGAGCAGTGTCGCCTGCGGCCTCCCTACCCTAAGTCGCAGAGCCGTCACCTTCTGCCCAGTACGAACTTCCCGCCGCTTTCGCCGACTCGCAACTCGGCAGCGGCGCCGGCCCCTTGGCACCCTGCAGTATGGAGCCTTCCCATTGGCTCGGAGGCGACGGGAGGGGCGGGACGAGCGGGAACGCGGCGGGGCGGGACGGAGGCTACGCTAGCCCCGCGCCTCCCCGGGAATGCCGGGAGCTGTGGTCCAGCGCTCCCAAGGCATCCTGGGAGTTGGAGTCTCTTAGCGGCAAAGGGAGATCCCCGTCCTTCTGCTCCCTAGCATTCTAGGAAATATGGTTTACAGCCCTGTTCTTAGTAGCTTGATTTATTGTGTTGGCAGAGAGTTGGATGTAAAATAAGTTTCCTGTTTCTGTTAGGATTAAATGAAATAATCTATAGACAGTACTTTAAACTTAGTTGGTGCTCAATAAATAGCAGATAGTATTAGTATTATTCTGCCCAATCATTGACATGTGTCTAAATCCTACTGTTTTTCGAAGCCTATTTCAAAGCCTATCTCAATGTCTACCTAATCCTCTGCAGTGTTTCACCTGTAATCAACGTATGCCACAGTTTGCATTGTGTTTATTATAATCAGCTAAGTCTCCATCATCCATGAGACTGAAAGCTTATTGGGCACTGGGTCACTGTTCTAGGTCAAAATCACTGAAGTCACAGGCAGAGGGAGATTAACAATGAAGCCAATGAAGCGTAAGCTTCAGGACCTCACTTGCGCAGGTCCTTCAATGAGTTTACATAGCTTTTTGGTTTTTTATTTGTCAATTTTACTTTACTTTTTTTTTTTTTTTTTTAAGATAGAATCTCACTTTGTCACCCAGGCTGCAGTGCTTTGGCGCAATCTCCGTTCACTGCAGCCTCGACCCCCTGGGCTCAAGCAATCCTCCCACCTCAACCCCCCAAGTAGCTGGGATTACAGGCACAGGCCACCACTCCTGGCTAATTTTTGTATTTTTTGTAGACATAGGGTTTGACCATGTTGCCCAGGCTGGTCTTGCCCTCCTGAGCTCAAGCAATCCACCCCACCTCGGCCTCCCAAAGCGCTAGAGTTACAGGCATGAGCCGCCACACCCAGCTGATTTTTCTTAAAGTAGATCCTCCAAAATTATGTGAACTTCAGTCCCTACAAAACCTGAAATCACTCTGTCCATTAGACAGTTCAGTATAGTGCCTGATGTCTTACATTTTCCCCTCCAGATACCCTCGTCTGCGTATGCTCCAAATACTTCTCCTGCCTGCCCTCTGCCCCGGGAAGCTGACCTCTACAAATTGCTTCACGCTCCCTGGGCTCCCTGGGCTCCCTGGCTTTAGGGTGTGCTCAGTGGAGAACCCCACAGAAGACTGGAGGAAAAAGAAAGGTCGGTTAGAGTAGGTTAGGCCCCTGGATCCTTACTGGCAAGGTCACCTCCAGTTGGCAGGTCCCTCAGCTGAAGGTCACTGCTCCCTGGCCCTCCCTCCAGTTTGCGTAATAGCCCTTCCTTTGTGCCTCAGGTCTGGAAGTGATAACATCACGGCTGCTGCTGACCCACAAGTTACTGCTCCCTCTGTCGTGGTTCCTACCCCCAACACCATTGTAAATAGTCTCATTGCAAATAACCTTCCTCAGATTATCCTATTTTGAATTATGTCATCTGCTTCCTGTTGAGACCCTAACAGAAACACATGGGCAAGGTGAACACTTGATAAAATCTGTCGGCAAAAAAGTCTCAAGATTTGCACATCTCATGGGTGTGGAATCCCCCAGCAAGACTCTGTGGCCAGGATCCACTGAGAGAAAGACACACACACCCACACACACACACATACAAACACATACATGCTAAGAAAACTTGGAACAGGACTTATCTGTCACAGTGTGACCGTATTCCCCTAACCTCACAATAGACATGTGAAGAAATGTCCCTGCTTCCACGCTGGGTTGACAATTGGCTGGCCTTAAAGCACAGTTAAATCAGCAACAGTGTAAGGTGAGAATGGAATGTATTTATTCTGGAGCTCTTGGCCCTGGCACCCTTCATCTGATGGCTCACTGTTAAACACTCCTTACGTGCAACCATGTTCCAAGGCAGTTGCCAGCACCTACAACATCATCCACCATGCTGAGATGTCTTCCCAGTGCAGAGCGTGGCAGGACACCAGTCCAAGCTGCTGTCACAGAAACAACACGTCTGAAATGCTGTAGATGGGGATACAACTCTCGAAGCTAGGAGACCCTCGATATATTTTTATGAGTTGATAGCTTGGTATCAAGATCAGGGTCATATATAAGATTGACCAGTGAGGACTTGCCATTGGTGGGCTTTAGAAATTAAGAATTGATGGCTCATGCCTGTAATCCCAGCACTTGGGGAGGCTGAGGCTGGCAGATCACGAGGTCAGGAGTTTGAGACCAACCTGGTCAACCTAGTGAAACCCTGTCTCTACTAAAGATACAAAATATTAGCTGGGCATGGTGGCACCTGTAATCCCAGCTACTCAGGAGGCTGAGGCAGGAGAATCTCTTGAACCCAGGAGGCAGAGGTTGCAGTGAGCCGCGATCGTGCCACTGCACTCCAGCCTGGTGACAGAGTGAGACTCTGTCTCAAATTAAAAAAAAAAAAAAAAAATTAAGAATTAAACTAGGCAGAAAATGCTCATAAAAATAATCCTGCCATATATTCAAATACCTATACAGTCCAAACAAATGTTTACAGAGCACTTACTGTGAGCCAGGGATTGAACCAAATTCCAGGGATTCTGGTTGAACTAATGTTTAACGAGTCCCTACTATTTGTGAGGCACTGTGATTTTTCACACACATTACTTCCCCAATTCTTAGAGGAGAAAAAAATCTCAAAGAATTTAGACGATGATTCTTGGTCCCCTGAATCTACTTCCAAATGTTCTTTTTACTGCCCCTTTATGCCCAGCATCAATACATGAGGACAATTCTTATAAAGAAATAACTTTAGCACAGTAGTGAAGACTTGTACAGAATGCTGTCATAGGCTAGTACTGAGATTCCTGGTTAAGGCGTCATCATGGATGAAGCAGGGTGACTTCATGAATAAAAATTTTCCAGCTTCCCAGTAAAGGCAAACCAACTAAAAATTTATACATGGGATCTGTATTGATTTGCTACATAGTCAGACCCCAGAGTTCCTTTTTTCTTTTTTTTTCATCTATGGGATCCCTAACACAAAGGTATAGAGAAATAAAAATAATCCAGGCACTCTGGGAAAGTGTGAGGAGGTTGGTCTTGGCTCCACCGTGGCAGAAACTCAATCTATAAACTTCAAACAAACGCCATAGTCATTAGGAAGCAACACTGTCCTGGCAGGCTGCCCAGCAGGCACTGATTCAACTTGTGAGTCAGTGTATGCATCCTTGTCCTTGTTGTTTTCACCTGTAGAATGGGAACAATCATTCTGGGCCAACCAGCTCTCTGCCACCCCAGGCTGATGGGAGGCAGATGAGGTAATGTTTGAAAAGGGCTTTGATCTATCCAGAACAAAGTCACTAGGGTGTCCTTACTCAGTGTAAATGGCCTAGGAAAAGCCCAAGGAAATATCACTTCCTGGGAGAAAGGAAAGGAGAGAGGAGTGAGGGGCAGAATGTGATCAGGGTCTGCTGAGTACCCTGACCCTGGTTTGTACTCCCCCACCGGCTCTTGATGCTTTATCTCATCCCAAGTGCCCAGAACCCTTATTTCCCTTTTAGCAAGGACTTTTGAGGATCTACTGTGTGTCAGGCAGAGTGTCTGATATGGATTGGCTGTGTCCCCACCAAAATCTCATCTTGAATTATAGTTCCCATAATCCCCACGTGTCATGGGTAGGAGTGAGTTCTCATAAGATCTGATGGTTTTATAAGGGGCTTTTCCCCCTCTCACTCATACTTCTCCTTGTTGCCGCCCTGTGAAGAAGGACATCTTTGCTTCCCCTTCTGCCATGACTGTAAGTTTCCTGAGGCCTCCCCAGCCATTCTGAATTGTGAGTCAATTAAATCTCCTTCCTTTATAAATTATCCAGTCTCAGGTACGTCTTTATCAGCAGCGTAAGAGCAGACTAATATAGTCCTTAACACATTTATAATACAGTGGGAGAACCAGACATGTCCATGAATTCTAGTAACTATGATGTTTATGCGAACCTATTACATGCTGGGAAAACCATCTCATGTAACCTTGTGAGGTGGGTAATATGACCCCAGTGTCCAGATGAAGAGACAAAGCCCCAGTGAAATTAACTGATTTGCTCAAGGTCACACTGCTGGTGGCCAATAAAGCTGCCTGACTTTGAATCCATCCTGATATCAGTCACAGCTATTGACACAGGAAAGGGTAATGAGGAAAGAGCTAACTGGAGGTACACAGACTCCACACAGTGAGAATGCAGGAAGAAGAAGAAAGTGTTCTACTAGGCCTCACAGAGAAGCCTGAGAAGGTAGAGAAGGCAGCATGAACCCAGTTACTCTGCTGAATTAATATGGTTCCTCCCACAATGGTACAGATAGGTTCTTTTAGATATTATGACACAGTAATAGATTATTGTAATTATTCCGAGGTCAGAAGTGGATGAAAGAAGTTTTAAAAGCCTACAAAATGTTTCCTTCTTCTTTTCTTCCTCCTGATAATGACATCAGTGGTGGTGATGATGGTAACGATGATGATGATGACACTGACGATGGCAGCTTCCATTTATTGAGTTTGAAGCATTTGCCAGGAACCGCACTAATACTTTATAAACACCATTTCCAGAAATCTTCACAATATTTTAGGAGGTTGGTAACTTTACCCCCAGTGTAGAGATAAGGATATCAGAGCTCAGAGAAGGTAAGTCACTTGCCGAAGGTCACACAGTTAGTAAATGATGCAGTTGGGCTTTAAGCCAAAGTTTCTACTGACTCAGAAGACCAAATGCTTAACCATTCTACCGTGGGGTTCACCAAACACTCACCATTTGATATACTTATATCTTCTGAAATGGTTTTCAAAATGCCATGACTATTTTATCGTCCTGAAATCTTGAGCAATTAATAATAGAGGGAAATAAAATGTGTGGGCCTCCAAGAATGACTGAATTGTTTCACAGTGCCCTGGTGAAATTCTCTGAGCTGAGGATGATGTAAGCTGCCTGCAGGTGGGTTGGTTTCTGCCTTCTTGTTGGGAGGTGTGCTCAATATGATCTGTCAACACTCAGCATCTATTTCTACTGCCTTCTTCTGTACCTTCCTACTGCACAGGCTGCAAAACTAAAATTGCACTTCCCAGAAACCCTAGTACTTAGGGCTCTGGATGCAAAAAGTTCCACCAGTTAGAGTCCTCAAAGAAGATTTGGAGGGCAGGGTGAGGTGGCAACATGGTCATGGTGTTGTCTTGGGATTCTTCCACAGCCGTGTTCCACTGCCTTGTCCCTAATGTAGTGACTCAGAAGACGCTCATATGTTGGGTTGGTAGCGGTATCAGCTTCCTGATATAGTTGTGAGTTTATGTAGTAGAGATATGGACCTTGCCCAAAGAGAGGTCTGGACTTCATTCTCCGCAGTTGGAAGCCCTTGGAATATCATGCTTGATAGAAGTGTCTTTGTTTGCCTGGGGGCCTTGGGTCATCAGATAGCCTGAATATAATTTAGGGTGGGGGCTGGTCACACCAGATGGTCTTAGGATGCTGGTTGCTCATGCCAGAAACACCAGCAATGCAATTTAGGGTGAGTGCTTTGGGTCACACTGTGTCAGTGTGGTCCATAGGGACCAGAGACTGAGATCAGTCATATGGACAACCATACCTTGGTGACAGAGCCCCAGTAAAAACTCTGGGCACCAAGACTTGGATGTGCCTCCCTGGTCCACAGCACTCCATGTGTATTTTCACAAAGTGATAGTGGGAAGAAACGCCATCCTAACTCCATGAAAAGAAGACCACACAACTGTGAATTTGGAACCCTCTCTAGCCTCTGCTGCTTCTCTTGGCTGATTTTAACCTGTAACCTTTCCCTGTAATAAACCATACCCATAAGTATAACAGCTTTTTTTTTTTTTTTTTTTTTTTTTTTTTTTTTTTTTTTTTTTTTTTGAGACGGAGTCTCGCTCTGTCGCCCAGGCTGAAGTGCAGTGGCCGGATCTCAGCTCACTGCAAGCTCCGCCTCCCGGGTTCACGCCATTCTCCTGCCTCAGCCTCCCGAATAGCTGGGACTACAGGCGCCCACCACCTCGCCCGGCTAGGTTTTTTTTTTTTTGTATTTTTAGTGGAGACGGGGTTTCACCGTGTTAGCCAGGATGGTCTCCATCTCCTGACCTCGTGATCCACCCGTCTCGGCCTCCCAAAGTGCTGGGATTACAGGCTTGAGCCACCGCGCCCGGCCAGTATAACAGCTTTTAATGAGTTCTAGGAATCTTTCTAGCAAATTATCCAAACTGAAGAAGGTTTAGGGAGCCCCTCAAATTTTGCAATTAATTTCAGAAGTGAGGAAAGTCTTATGGGTTATATTCTCTCCAACAGTACAGTTGGCTAAAACTCCTGCAGAGTTCTTAAACTCTCTAGCGCCAGTGGCAGCCTCTTCATTCTTCCCCTTTAGATTGTTACAGAGCTGGTGGCTCCCCCTGACAAGGCAGTTCTGCAGTGCTTGAGCTAGTGCCTACCAGCCTGGCCCTTCAATATTTTAATCCCTATATTAAGTCCCTTTGTGCTTTAAACATCTAGCAGGTTAACAGGTTAACAGGATACAGTTAACTATGTCCTGTGTTAAACATTGACTAATACAGGAGAGAAAAGAGACACCAATAAGTGCAATCTATCATCAGTTCTATGATGCATGCTTTTCCTATTTGAATACCTCTGAAATCTGGATGTATGTTTCAATCAATGCCAATTATAATTGGCAGTGTTTTTTTCTTTATTAATAATACATAAAATAATGGGGTATCTAACGCTTGATGGAGTCTTAGACTTGTTGAAATTCTAGGATACTTGGTGTTTGCTTCATCAGAAAGTCTCTCCAGATCATTTCTGCTCTTCATTTTACTTCTCACATTGCACACTGGATCCAATGCCCCCAAACCCACGGGTGTGGATTTCCTCCTTTCTTTCACTTCACACTCTTTGACAGTGAAGACAAATACCATTAGAGAAAGAGAGAAGCAACGTGTTAATGCAACAGGACGTGGGTTTCATGATTGAGAGAGGCCTGAATCTGAAACTTTCCTCTACCACTTAATTGCTGTGTGACCTTGTATAAATTATTAATCTTGCTGAGCCTCCTTTTCATCTATGAATGACGGTGGCTGTTGGGATTAAATGAGATAGCCTCTATACAATTCTTGGCCCTAGTAGGCACTCAGTAAGGGCTTTCCCTCCTCCTTCTGCTCATCCTTCTCTTATTGCTCTCCTTCTGAACATCATGAGGTCTGCCTCTCATATCACTCCATGTGCCAGAGCCAAGCTGCAAGCAGCTGTTATCATTTATTGTCCGTGGCTAGACATAGACTCAAGTCAAATATACATACATGTTCAGATCCAGTCGCCAACTTGCAAACTGGGAAAGGAAGGAGAGTTTTGTCAAAAACAAAAGCGAATTGTTGCTTTTATTTTTGCAACCATCCAACTCTTGTCGTGTTTTGATTTCAGGGCTGCTCCAAGATTCTGGGACAAAAGGCACTATATATAAGCATTATTATGAGACTCAAAGGGGGCTCTGAGCAAAACAAAATCCTTTTATTACAGAGAATTGGAAAGACTTGTTGCCAAATATAGTTACTGCATGGAAAATGCATTTTTCCCCTTTTTCCCCACATCATCACCATTGCCACCACTGTGCTGTAGCTAAACCCACACCCTATCAATTAATCTATCTACAAATATTTTAAATAATAATGACTAACATATTTTGGCAGTTACCATGTGCCAACCATGGTCCTAAGTATTTTATATCTCATATTTCATTCAGTCTTCTCAGCAGCTCTTCCCAGAGATAGGTATCATTATTAGCACATTTGACAGGTGAGGAAATTAAGCCTTGGAGAACTTAGGCAACTTGCTCAAAGTCATATAGCTAAAAAGAGGTAGAGTCAGGATTTGAATGCAGCTGTATGATGTCAATGATTATGTTCCTCCTCTATGTCAAAGGGAATATGGGATTGCACAGCAAAGACGGGTACATGTCCCTGGTCCTCAGAAATCTGTAATCTGATTATCAAGATAAATGTCAAGTGACTGGCACACTAGCAGCTGTCCCAGCAGTTGAGGTGTCACAGAAATCTTAGTGAGCCAGGGTTCTTCGAGAAGACAAAGTTCAGAGGCTATAGTCTATTTATATGAATTATCATGTCCCCTTCTCTGCTCCCCGACCAATTTCTCTGACCTCGTGGTTTCCTCCTTGCTCAGGCAACAAGGGCTTTCCAGCCCCATGCCTCAAGGAATGCCACAAGAAAGGGAACAAAGATTATGGCAATTCTTGGCTTCCAAATTTTAAAATACAATCTTGAAACTCATGGTAGAAGCAGTGTATTTCAGAGAAGATTTTCAGAGTTTCAGAAATGTGTGCTTTGGAGTATCAAACGTCAAGGCCTTGGAGGAAAGGCCAGAACATAGCAGAAGTTTCAGAAAACCTTTTTCCAGTGCAACAGTGGATATGCTTCCTAAAATGAGGAACAGACAGAAGAAGGAAGGGAGAAAGGGTATCATTGCCAAGGTGTCTTTGAGAAGGGCCCTCTCTGTAGCTTGCCCCAAGACCAAATCCCAGACAGTGGAGGAGGTAGAATCTCACATGGGATGCATTTGATGGGTCTCAGAGCATCAGGTCTCACCTGTGTCCTGGACTCTCTCCCTCAGGCACTGATTTGGTGGTGTTACAGGCTAAACTCCATCCCCTCTCATTCCTGTGCTGAAGTCCTAACCCCTAAAACGTCAGAATGTGACTGCATTTGGAGACAGGGCCTATAAAAAGGTGATCACTCAAAAATGAGGTCATTGGGGTGGGCCTTCATGCAGTCTCACTGGTGTCCTTATACAAAGAGGAAATTCAGAACCAGAGACATGAAGAGGGAAGACTCTGAAGATGCAAGGAGAAGACGGCCGTCCACACTCTGTAAGGGGCCTCAGGAGAAACCAATTCTACTAACACCTTGGTGTTGGACTGTGAGAACAGGAGTAAACTGTGAGAAAATAAGCTTCTCTTGTTCAAGTCACTCATTGTCTGGTATTTTGCTATGACTGCCCTAGCATACTAACACATGACCACAGAGCTGCAGAGCTGCGCGGCTCTGATCTGGGCCAATCCCCGCACCCCAGAGGTTGGCTCCCCCTGCCCCTCCTGAGGTCTGGGCTGTGGCTCCGGGCTCAGTGCTCCATTTCTATCTTGCACCAGCATCTTGCAGCCACCTATGTGTGAGTTCCATCAGGAGTCCTTTCTTCTTCTGTCACTCAGATTAGAGGGAAACTTCTAAGAGGCCAGAGCATGAACCGAGAGAGAGAGAGAGAGAGAGAGAGAGAGAAAGAAAGAGAGAGAGAGAGAAAGAGAGAGAGAGAGAGAGATGTTGATGCAACTACTTTTAAATGTTAAATAGATTGACAGAATTCCTAGGAAAATAGCAGAATGGGACAGGAATGAAACTATGTTCCACATTGAATTCCTAAAAGGAAAAAAATATTAAATAATAAAGAAAAAATTCCACATTGAATTTCTCATAAGAAAATAAAAATAATAATAAAGGAATTGTGTTGCACTCCTATTATGGGAGGCCTGCGGACAATGCTGATTGTTTAACCTTCACTCTCAACTCTGAAAGACAGGTATGATTACCGCGACCTAACAGAGGAGAAACGGGATCTTTACTTGTGCTCATGGCTAGTTAGTGACAGTGGGGTTTTATAGCCGAGGCTGTCTGACTCCAAAGCCATGATAACTCCACGCTGCCTACTAAAACGAGGTAAGTGGGCATTTTCCTCTCTCTCTTTCTGCACAAATGTCTCTAGCTAATACATCGAGAGAGAATAAATAAGTTGATACATTATACTCACTTCAAGCAAACAAGCCAATTGTTGTTTGTTTCTCACAGGTGTGGCTTGATTGCTGACCCTTAGTGACCGTTAATGAAAGACACCAGGCTACCACACACAAGTATGTTTCAATTTCCCGGGACCTGCATTTCACACCAGGGAGCTGAGCTCAGCCAATATTTTCATAAGCTAACACCTGCAAAAGAGACAGAAAGCATGATCTAACTGAAGTACCATTTATCTTTGGGAATTAAAATATAAACCAAAGGAAAATTTGTGAACTTGATCATTCTTTCCCCTCACTGTCACTGGTCTCAGCTCAACACAGAGATAAGCCTCAGGTGTTTTGCAAATCTGTTAAGCAGCTTTAAGAGGAGTCAGGACATATTGCAGGGCCTTCGGGTGCCTCCGTTGGTTTAATCTGACATTTATTCATTTACCATTGAACAAATAAAGACTGAGCACCTAGTGTGTCTCAGACACTGTGCTAGGCTCTCAGGCTAGGAATGAGCAAGAAAAGATTGCTGTCCTCAAGTGGCCACACTCTGTGGGGGCAGACGGACACAAACTTATGGTGATAGGACAAGGGGGCAGTGGCATTATGCAGGGAATTTCTGCTCCCACTGGCCAGTTTTCATGAGGAAAGTTCGATTCCACACCCCAGGAGATGTACTCTTGGGAAGAAATTGTAGCCTCTCTCCCACTCACTCCTCCCAAGTAAAGAGAAGTGACTTGCCAGATTAGTAAGACTTGGAGAAAGAATCCAACATGAGGCTGAGTTCTCCTGACCCACCCACTCTCTCACTGTTTCTCTTTATCTGCTTGCCTGCCCCTGCCTCCAAGGTGTAAGAAAGCTTGGGCCAGGTGTGGTGGCTCACGCCTGTAATCCCAGCACTTTGGGAGGTCGAGGCAGGCGGATCACGAGGTCAGGAGATCGAGACCATCCTGGCTAACACAGTGAAAACCCGTCTCTACTAAAAATACAAAAAATTAGCCAGGTGTGGTGGCGGGCGCCTGTGGTCCCAGCTACTCGGGAGGCTGAGGCAGGAGAATGGCGTGAACCTGGGAGGCGGAGCTTGCAGTGAGCCGAGATTGCGCCACTGCACTCCAGCCCGGGCAACAGAGCGAGACTCTGTCTCAAAAAAAAAAAAAAGAAAGCTTGGGTCAGGCCCAAGACCTGCCTTCCTAACTCAGATCTGGAAGGACAAATAACTCTCTGGAGGCTCACAGGTGTGGGGCAGGGATTCCTTGCATTTGGCTGTGAATGGCTGGCCTCAGCAGAGCTGCCCCCAAACTTTAGATCTGGAGCCAAAGTCTAAGGAAGCTCAATCGGCCACAGGTCAACCCATATTCTCCAATCAAGCTTTACCTATAATAAGGCTAGCATTTTGATATCACCTGTGTGGTTCTATGCCTATACTTCCATTTATTTCAAAACTCACAGGGAAAGAAAGAATGTTATTTAATCACCAGTAGTTATGACAGTGGTGAGAGGGAGGAAATCAATGAGCAAAGAGGAGAAATAGCCAACCCAGTGGAGGGAAAGGGCTGGTGGGTAAGGCTGGACCCTCCAGTGAGGTTCTGAAAAAGGAGTAGATATGACTCAAGCAAATAGGGATGGGAAGGGCATTCCTGGCAGGGAAAAGGGCATGTGCAAAGGCATGGAAGTATGAAAGAGGCTCAGTGCATTTGAGAAATTGCTACCCTCATCTCTTGACTCTCCAGGGACGGCACCTCCTTAGCTCCGGCCCCTCTCTTTGGATGGATCTCTGTCTTCACTTCCTCATCTCCAGCTATACGTTAACCTTCTCTAATGCAGCATCTACCTCCTTCACACCACCAAAAGCCTTCTTGCTAAGGCCACCCATGACCACGTGGTACTAATTACAATTACCATTTTTCAGTTTTTATCTCACCAGGGCTCTTTCGACATTCACCACAATTGACCATTCTCTTTTTCTTCAAGTACTTTCTTCTCTTGCCTTCTATAACACTGCTTTGTCCTGATTTCTGTTTTTCTCTATGAAAGCTCCTTATGCTAACATTTCTTCTTTGGCTCCAGTTTCTAAGTCTTCAAGGCCTTTTTCTCTGTCTATAAATTAGAATTTTTTTAAAGAGATGGAATCTTGTTCTATTGCCCAGGCTGGTCTCGAACTCCTAGGCTCAAGTGATCCTCCTGCCTCTGCCTCCCAAATAACACAGATGATAGGTGTCAGCCACTGCACCCAGCTTATGTTTGGATCTTTATGTTCAAATCTAATGGATATCAGGGACTGGAGATGAAAACTTGGGAATTGTTAACGTCTGTTTGCATGCTGCAGATGGGAATGGATCACCCTAAGAAGTGAGTGTAGATTTTTAAAAAAATCAGAGTCAGTGGTAATGGTGAAGTAGCTTCCATCATACTAACCTCCCACTGGACAGCAGCCAAAAGCAGGCAGAAACCAAAGGGGATTTGACCCTTGAAAGAAGGAGCCACACTGGGGGACAGCCTTGTTTATTTGACTTTTCTACTGAGGACACTTCCCACTCTGCATGCCACAGCGTGGCTAGACCTCAAGAAGGAAACTAGCCAGGTGTGGTGGCTCACACCTGTAATCCCAGCACTTTGGGAGGCTGAGGCAGGCAGATCATGAGGTCAGGAATTCAAGACTAGCCTGGCCAACATGGTGAAACCCCGTCTCTACTAAAGATACAAAAACTTGGCCCAAGCGTGGTGGCACGAGCCTGCGATCCTAGCTACTTGGGAGGCCGAGGCAGCAGAATAGCTTGAACCCAGGAGGCAGAGGTTGCAGTGAGCTGAGATCATGCCATTGCACTCCAGCCTGGGCAACAGGGCGAGACTCTTTCTCAAAAAAAAAAAAAAAGAGGAAAACCACAGTTTTATTACCCTGAGGAGTCAGGGGATGGGGTTCTGAACTGCAAGAACAACTGGAAACGAGGGAAGGCAGACATCCCAGAATGGGGGTAGCCACAAGGGGCAGCCTTAAAACCCCCATATATACACCACTGAAATCACTGGCTGATTAGTGAATTGCACATGCATGAGCAAGATTGCAAGGAGCCCAAGGGGGAAACAATAATTGGAAGGCTAAAAGAACAATGCACAGATTTCAACAACTGCCCACTGTGGGGAAGACCAAGTTTGGGGTTTGAGTCCCGCCGAGTTAGAGGAGCTTAATAAACATTTCAGGCTGCCCGTTGAAAACCCACAAAAAGACCATGACTGAAGATGAAAGGCTATGTCCAAGTTCTAAGGAACTAAGAAACAGAGATGCAATGATGTCAAGTAGTTGTTTTAGGCACATAGTCATTGAGTTTAAGGCTGGGATTCAAATCCCCCTGGTCTGGCTTGTCAAAGTTGTCAGAATCAAAATGAAGTCACGGATATTAAGGAAATCCTAACAAAGACAGCTGGGGAAGGCCATAAAGAGAAGTTCCTCATGCTTGTATGTCTCTGACTAAAAACTATCATGAAAGACTGCAAAAACCACAATCTTGCACAAAGGCCATTGCGGAAAAAAGTCTTTCTGCAAGGACGTCTTCCCAGCAACCGCCTGTCTAACCTCAGACTGGCATCACCCTTGTTATTGATCTTTGTAGCCAAGGATAATTATTTCCAAACAATTGTGTAATCCTCTTCATTTCTCTTCTTTAAAAACCTTTGTCTTCCTTTACCTTCCTGAGTATGCACGTAGTTTACCAGAGCATGCATTTCCCCATTCCAATGCTCTGTTCCCAAATAAACTGCTTTTGTTTTAGCAAGCCTCCCTCTGCTTGTGATTTAGGATGATAGACCCTATAGCCCATGCCCTTGCCACTGCCCTCCACGGCCTCTCTGTCTGTGCCCTGCATTTTTCCTTTAAAGCACCCATCACCAAATTCAATATCCAAATGTAATTGCATATATGGTGGTTTGTCTTCTGCTCTAGGCGAAGATTCTTGGGTAGAGAGCTTACCTAGCCCCTGGCACATGGTCCACACCCACCAAATATTTGTTGAATGAATAAATGAATCATTTGGTATGGCTGATTTACCAATGCCTGAGCGCGTATAATGTATTAATATCTCTCCTGGTAGCAAAAATATATCATTGAAAAACGCATCCATGCCATATGATTTCACCCCCTTGTGATCCTGGAGTGAATTAAATCACCAATAATCACTCTCATTTAGAGCTGGGTTTATTTGTACATATCTGTTACTGACTATTTTTAAGCATGATCAGGAATTCCTAAGTGTAGTATGAATGGCTTGGTATTTTGATTAATCAGCTCAGTAGGGAAAATTTCTATGGGTAATCAGACTGAACATAAAGATAGGGCACATGCTGAGAATGAATGAAGGGAGGGAAAAGAGGGAGAGAGAAGGACAGAGATAAGAATTCTTTTGTAGCCAGAAAAGCAGTTTGAGTCAGTGCTACTGAATGTGTAAAGTTTCTTTTTCTTTTTTTTTTTTTTTTTTTTTTTTTTTTTTTGAGACAGCGTTTCGCTCTTGTTGCCCAGGCTGCAGGCTGCAGTGCAATGGCACGATCTTGGCTCACTGCAACCGCCAACTCCCAGATTTTCAAGCAATTTTCCTGCCTCAGCCTCCCAAGTAGCTGGGACTACAGGCATGCACCACCATGCCCAGCTGATTGTTTGTATTTTTATTAGAGACGGCGTTTCACCATGTTGGCCAGGCGGGTCTCGAACTCCTGACCTCAGGTGATCCACCCACCTTGGCTTCCCAAAGTGCTGGGATTACAAGTGTGAGCCACCACGCCAGGCCATTAAAGTTTCTGTTTCATTGTGTGTTAGGCTGGCAGCTGTATTAATTTCCTGGGACTGCTGCAACAAATGACCACCAACATGGAGACCTATAACAGAAGTGCACGGTTCTGGAGGCCAAAGTCCTAAAGCAAGGTGCCCTCAGAGCTGTGCTGCCTCCGAATGCTCTAAGAGAGAATCTTTTGCAGCTGCTGGTGGCTCCTGGCTTTCCTTGGCTACTGCCTGCATCTCTCCAATCCCCACTCCGTCTGCACATGGCCTCCTCCCCTGTATGTCTCAGATCTCTCTTTCCTTCCTCTTTTAATTAAACCAGTCACTGGATTTAGGGCCTGCTGTAAATCCAGGATGATCTCATCGCCACATCCTTTAACACCTTGTTTCCAAATAAGATCACGTTCACAGGTACCCAGAGTTAGAACTTGGACGTACCCTTTTGGGAGACACAATTCAACCCACTGCAGCCGATGTTGCTACATAATTCCCTTTAATGGAGGTAAAGAGTGGAGACTGCCCTGACAGTCAACTTTCCCTGCCCCCGAGTGAAGCTGGGCATGTCTGACGGCTACATGTTCTCTCCAAATTGGAGCCTGCTCTGGCCCAAGCCCAGTGCTGGGTGTCGTTTTATTCTCACAAGTACTCCGGAAGGTCCCCACTTTCCAGAGAAGGAAATACATACCCAAAGAGGTTAAATCAGCCGCTCAGGGTCACATACATGGAGGTACAAGGTTTGAATTCAGGGGTATCTTCTCCAAAGCCAGAGATATAGCCGTCCCACACTGCCTGAAACACTTCTATTAGAGAGCCACTGTATTCTCAAAACTCATTTGTTAAAATACAGACACTTTCTGAGAGAGGTTACCCAAGCCTTCCTAGAAACCCAGATTGTGGAAGACTATATTAGATCATCTTCTTCTAGAACCTGAGAAACCCCAGGGGCACGCACGTAGGGAGAGACACCAAGATGGAGCTTTGGTATGAGGGTAAACTCACACATTGAGAAACGGATGCCCAGAGAGGTTAAGTGACTGGAGCAGGAGTACATAGCAAATCAGAAATCAGACCTGGGAATCCTGATTCCGCATCAGAAAACTTGGAAGGCATCAGTCAATTGAGAGATCCTAAACCGGCTGTGTTGAAGGACTGCTATCAATGGAATCAGTTTAAACAGCAAAGTCCCAGCCACATTCCCCATGGTCAGCTCTTTCCGGGAGGCATCCATAACCGAACAGTTCAGATAGGAGAGTTTTAGCATGGAGTGAGTGTTAGTGACCTGAGCTTCGGTAGTTTCAGTAGCCACTTCTCCCCTCTGAGCAGCAGTTTCCTCAACTTTCAGTAAAAACGTGGATTTAATAATCTCAAAAGTGCCTCTAGCACTAAATATGTATTATTCCGAAGCTCCTAGAGCTTGGGCAAGCCTCAGTGCCAACTAGAGCTAGTTCAAACCCCAAATAGACATTGGTTGCTTCCATTGCCTGCCACCGTTTCCCCCTTCCTCTATTACCTGCACTTCACCATTCCAGTGGGGAACCATCATCTATAAGTTTTACCTTGCAGTTGAAAAGAGCTGACCGCTTCTGCTCTGTAGTGAGCGTGTGACTGAGGCCTAACCAATCAGAGCAGTTTGTACCTTGAAGATGGTGATTGGCTCAGGAATAGACATCCATCCAATCTGAGCCAATGAGATTCAGTCCAGAGGCTTTTGTTGCAAATATTGGGAGAAAGAAGTTCTCTGTCTGCTGGTATTGCCAAGCAGTGAGAATTCATGTGAGCCAGGGAGGTCAGTGTGAAGGGGACCTTGAGTATGGTAAACCGAGTCCTGGTAATACTGACATTGCTGGAGTGTCTAGATGCAACCTTGCCTGAGCTCCAAACACTCTTGCCCAAGCTCTAGTTTTAGTTACATGAGCCAGAGTAATTATATTCCTTTTTTTAATTTCACCTTTTTTTCTTTTTCTTTTTTTTACTTAAACCACTTTAACTTATCACTTGCAACTAAGCTTCCTGATTGATAAAAAAAAAAAAAAAAAAAAAAAAAAAAAAAAAAAAAAAAAAAAACCCTCATTTTAAGGATGAGAAAATGGAAACCCAGAATGAAAAAATAGCTTTTCCATAAAATCTGACAGCAGAAAGCATCTTGAAGCCCATCAAGTCCAATTCCCACTATTTACAGATAAAGAAACTGGTGTCCAGAGATGAGAAGTGGCTTGTTATGTGTATACAACACACATACACACACACACACTCACGTTGCAATGTGAGTTGTCTTATTACAATACTGAGAAACTCTGTTTATCATCAAACATTTCATACCTCCTATTACACGTGAGAGAATTATTATCTAGCCTGGTGCCGTGAAATGCTTTTTCCCATAATGGAATTTTACTCTGGAAGTGTATTTCAGTATTAAAAGGTTCCACTTTATAATGTCGATGGTTCAATCTGTGATCTAAAAGGCACTTAAATGCTTTGAACAAGAAGCATAAAAAGCTTTTATTGCAAAAGCCTTGCTAGATCTACCAATTTTGCCATTGATCCTTTTCCCCTGAAGACTGCTCTTGGAAGCAGCCATTGCAGAAGCAAATCCCATGGTGGGGTTGGGTCTCCTGCGGGTTAGTAAGACACATTTCAGAGGGCTGAGCTTTTCTGCAGGCCCATATGCAGATACCAAAGCATTCTGGATGGACTTCAACAAAATGCTTTAAGTACATCACTCCAAGCAAAGACATCTGAGCCATCCAGAAAGGCCATGAAGCTTGAGTTTAACTCCCCTCATTAATCTCAGTGTGTTTCCACCATTAGGTCACCTCATTGTAAAATAGGTTCAATAATACCAGTATCCAGGCTGGGCGTGGTGGCTCATGCTTGTAATCCCAGCACTGTGGGAGGCTGAGGGAGGGGCAGATCGCTTGAGGCCAGGAGTTCAAGACCAGCCAAGCCAATATGGCGAAACCCCATCTCGACTAAAAAGAAAATACAAAAATCAGCTGGGTGCAGTGGCATATGCCTGTGGTCCCAGCTACTTGGGAGGCTGAGGCATGTGAATGGCTTGAGCTTGGGAGACAAAGTTGCACTCCAGCCTGGGTGACAGAGCAAGATTCTGTCTCAAAAATTATTATTATTAATAATAAAACCAGTATCCAATGTTCTTATAGGGATCAGTCAGTTACAGTTTCTAAGAAACCTGATACATATTAGTGTTTGGTGAATGCAGGTTCCCTGTTCCTGGTTGGTGTGCTTCCTTCATAACTGAGGGATTCAGGTCCCACAGAGAACAGTGATGTGGTGGGAAAAAACCCACGCTTAGCACAGGGAGACCCCGGACATCCTAGCTTTACCCTGGTCAGTTCATTCACTTCTCTAAGCCTCCATTTCCTCATTGTAAAGGGGCATTTTAATATGTCACAGAACTATCATTGTCACTCATGTTGGGCCAATATGGCTGCCTCCAACCTCAATTCCACATGGCCTTTCAGCTCAGTTGCCTGCCATGGAAAAGGGAATATGATCGGCACCTCCTAGTCATTGATTCACCCTTTACCAATACCTGGGGACCAGGGAAATTTGGTCCACTGCCAAGTTAGCAGGGGCTATAGGCAGGAGTATCCCACGAAGGGGCTGTGGGCAGAGAGGCAATGAAAAGCTGGAGCATTTCCCAGAGAGTGCACCATGGACCAGTGGCCCTATCGGAGTTCCAAAGTGAAATAAGTATAGGAAATATTGCATCCAGCACTTTCTGCAAGATTTCCAATGCCCATGATTGTGTTTAATTTCTACGGTCAGAGGGGGAAAATAATTTTGTTCAATCTTAGACTTCTCAAACATATTTCACCATGGAACACCTTTTCCCAAGCACCATTTCACAGCACTGATGGAGGGCAGAGCACACTTGAAGGAACAGGGGTCCAAGATTCCAGAAGCTCAAGTGGAATTTTTGAGCTATTTCCTACATTGGGTATTCCTACTGACACTTCAATGCTTGCACTTGGGTATTCCAATGCCAAGCTATTCTTTGGCCACACCAATGACTGTTCTCAAAGCATTCATTGATCTGCGCATGTAGTCACATTGACAAAATGCACTCCACTTCCCATGTACTCTCCTAGGCAAAGAGAACACCTCCAAAAATATGACTCCTGGCTAAAGGGAAGGTAGACACCAGCAAACAAGAGTGAAAAGGCTCATAAGATAAATGTGTGCCTGGTGGAGGCGCAGAGGGTTTGGGGAGAAGCCTTGTTTGAAGGATGAGTTGCTGCCCCTAGGAAATAGTCAAGGAAGGCAGGATGCAGTACAGGCTATGCATGCAAAGCCAGAAGGAAGATGGCAGAGGGGATTTCTGGAATTACAAGGAATTAAATTGGGATAGAGAGCCAGGGATAAGAGGAGAGGAGTGGAAAGGTAAGTAGGGGTCAGGCCATGAAGAATGTACTGAGCCGTGCATGCCAAGGGTATCCTTAAGTATCCTCCAGAGGCAATGGAATAGTCAAATACTTTTTAGTGTGGAGGTAAGGTGAAATGGTTAGATTTGTGGCTAACAACAGTCCTAAAACCCTATGGAGGTGGGCTTGGAGAGACCACCCAGAAGATTTGATAACGGCTGATAGGCAAGATGTGCTTAGAAGGTTAAAGATGGCTGCAAATTCCTTGTCCATCTCCTGATTGAAAGATGAAGTTGATTTCCCCTCCCCTTTCCTCTGGGCTGGACTTAGTGGCTTGCTTGGCCGACAGAATGTGGGAGAAGGGACTTCCAAGCCTAGTCATAAGAATCCTTGCAGTTTCTACCTAGGCTTCTTGGAATACTCACTCTACAGCAGTAGTGTCCAACCCTTTGAATGCGAGGACATTTCGTGGTGTGTCCTAATTTCCTCTTGTATTAAGCATATCAGTTACGATATATTAGGGGCCCACCTAATGATGGTTTTTTAGACTGGTTTTTTTTCCACCACATCACTGTTCTCTGTGGGACCTGAATCCCTCTGTCATGAAGGAAGCACACCAACCAGGAACAGGGAACCTGCATTCACCAATCACCAATATGTATCAGGTTTCTTAGAAACCGGAACTGACTGATCCCTACAAGAACACTGGATACTGGTTTTATTATTATTAATTATTCACAGATTTTTTTTTATTAGCTAAAAAATCTGTGATCCACTATCATTAGTGTTAGTGTAGTTTATGTGTGGCTCAAGACAATTCTTCCAGTGTGGTCCAGGGAAGCCAAAAGTTTGGACACCCATGCCCTAGAGAGAGTCAACTGTCCAATCCCCCTAGGGAAGACCACACTGCTCTAAGGTTAGCCTGAGCTAGCCACATGGAAAGGTGCATATTCAAAGAGACCCACTGTGCTAGCCATCCCAGTCAAGTCATCAGACATGTCAGTGCAAATGCTATCTTGGGTAATCCAGCCCTAGAAAACACAACATGGAGACAAATTAAATTCAGCCAGCAGCCAGAACCAAGGCCCCAGTAACACAGCTCCAGTGGGGTCCCTCAGCCGTCTCTTATTGTTCAGGCCATCCTAGCTGAGGTGGAGCCATTGTGAATCAGAGACCAGCTATTTTGCATGCCCTGCCCCAATTCCTAACCTACAAAATTGTGCATATAATACAATGGGGCTATTGTTTTATGCCACTCACTTTTGGGGTGGTTTGTGACACAGCAAGAGATAGACATGATACTGGACAAATTCAAGTTGAAGTTCATCTGGTGAAACCATCCTGTGAACAGAAGTTACTGTTTGATAGCTACAGAGTTTCCCTTTGGAAAATGAAGAATTCTGAAGACGGATGGCACTGACGGTTTCACAACAGTGGGAATATGCTTAATGCCACTGAACTGTGTGCACTTAAAAATGGTTAGGATGGGAAATTTTGTGTTATGTGTATTTTACACAATGAAAAGTTTCTCTGTCTTGTGAAAAGATTGGGAGTAGTGCATAGGCATGCACACACACTTCTCAGACACATTTCCTATTTCACAGCACAATCTTACCATGTCCTCTTCCCTAGTGTATGTCACTTCATAGCCACAATTCTGAAGCACCGGGGGCAGGGTCCCTTGAGAAGGAACATGGCCATAAATATGGAGAACCTCATTAGTAGGTGGGCTTCATTAATTAATGAGATTTAATACAATTCCAGGAGCCAAGCAACACCACCACGTTAGTCGTTTTGTTCCCATGGCAAGACCATCTCTGCAGCGATTTCTTATGTTCCTGGGTCAAATACAAGACCTCACTGCAAAGCCAGCCAAAGCCTCCTTTCAAGGAAGGCACTTTTGGGCACTTCAAGACATTCGTCTTCTCCCAAGGCTCAAAGTCTGCCTAGGCACTGCCGAAGATGAAGCATAGCCTCCCACTGCCTTTCATATTGGAAGTGCAGGCGAGGTGCTGTGGGGCCTTGGGGAGGGGAAGCCATTCTGCAGGAAAGAGAAAGGGTTTGGGGAGGGTCCTAGAGTGAGCATCCTCACCAAGATGCTGCCAGAGAGGAGCCGAGCACAGGTCTCTGATCATATTTCACTCATGTTTCAGAGTGTTTTGTTATGTGTCACTCACATTTCAGAGTGAAATATAATCAGAGACCTGTGCTCAGCTCCCGGTTTGGAACCTAACAGTCTCTGTGACATTATGAGGGTTTCTCTGTGTCATGATGGGGGCTTCTCTGTCTCAGTGGCAGGCATCACAGGGTCACACTGAGGTACTAAACTTGCAAACTATCTATCAGGTCTGGGAGAAAGGGCCTTACCATGAGCCTAAAGGATTGTTGTGGTTGAATTTTGTCTCCCCAAAATTCATATGTTGAAGTCCTAACCCCTAGTACCTAAAATCGGAGCTTACCGATTGTAATATAATTTAAGATAAAGCCATACTGGAGTAGGGTGGGCCCCTAATACATCACAACCGATATGCTTAGTACAAGAGGAAATTAGGACACAGGTACACACCCAGGGAGCATACTGTGTGAACATCAGAGTCTGCGGCCACAAACCAAGGAGCTACCAGAAGCTCCAAAAGAGGCCTGGAACACAGCCTCCCCTAGCACCTTCAGAGGGAACATGGCCCTTCCCACACTTTGATCTTGGGCTTCTAGCCTCCAGAACTGTGAGACAATAAATTTTTGTTGTTCTAAGCCAAGCAGTTTGTGGTACTTTGTTACAGCAGCCCTGGGAAACTAATACAAGGTTGATTTGTTTTGCAAACATGTCTTCCCGGAACTCCTCCCATGTCCTGGGCCCCATGCACTGAGATGGGTAGGACACATGTCTCTTTGTGCTCAAGTGTCCACTTGAGGGAAAAACTCATCACAAAGTGTTATGAGCAAATTGTGTCCCCCCTAGATTCAATATGTTGAAGTCCTAACCCTCAGACTGTGACGGTTGATTTGGAAAAGGCCTTAAGTTAAAATGAGTCCTTGGGGTGAGCCCCGATCCAATAGGACGGGTGTCCTTATAAGAAGGGGCAATTAGGACGCAGATACACACAGGAGGAAGACAACTTGAATACACAGCAAGATGTCAACCGTCTGGCTGGGCGCGATGGCTCACGCCTGTAATTCCAACACTTTGGGAGCCCGAGGCAGGTGTATCACAAGGTCAGAAGATCGAGACCAGCCTGGCTAACACGGTGAAACCCCATCTCTACTGAAAATACAAAAAATTAGGTGGGTGTGGTGGCATGCACCTGTAGTCCCAGTTACTTGGGAAGCTGAGGCAGGAGAATGGCTTGAACCCAGGAGGCGGAGGTTGCTGAGCTGAGACTGCGCCACTGCACTCCAGCCTAGGTGACAGAGTGAGGTTCTGTATCAAAAAAAAAAAAAGATGTCAACCGTGTATAAGCGGAGGAGAGAGGTCTCAGGAGAAACCAGTCCTGCTGACGCCCTGATCTTGGACTTCTAGCCTCCAGGGCCATGAGAAAATAAATTTCTGTTGTGTAATTCCCCAATCTGTGGTACTTTGTTATGGCAACCTGACCAAACCAATGTGAAAAGCAACGTGTTAAGTTCAAAATGAACACAATGCAGAGAAGAGGCTCCCAACCTGACCCAGGGAATCTGGAAGGGTTTATGAGAATAAGTGACATCTAAAATTTGGATAATCCCCAGGACTGTGAGGGACAAGTTCTCCATTCCAGAAGCATCCCTGTTCTGTTTCACTTTGGGGATTCTGGCACTGGGCTTACTCTCTCCTATCTGAAGACAAAACCCAGAATGTCTGGATGTGACCAAGACAAGAATCTCCTTTCCACAGAGGGATTCTCATTAGCAGAAGAGCAGCCAGGTTGCTGGGGAGGGTCAGCCAGTCCTCTTACGATTCTGCAATTCCACATGAACTCCATTGGGCAGGGAGGGATGTCATTTCCCTGACTCTACCCCCATCAGGATCCATATTACCTAGCAGGCTCTCCGAAATTGTTCATTGAACAGAAGTGAGAGAAGAGCTGGACTCCAGCCCAGCCTGTTCCTGGGGTCCAGTTGCCACAGTGGCCTTGAAGTGTTTGCACAGCTTCTGCAGACAACTGGGACACATGCTCCTTCACATTGGGGCATGGACCTACTCATCAAGTCAGCCCATCTGTGACCAATGCAATGGGTCACTAGACAGGAAGTTACACCATGCAAGATGGCAGTACACTGGGCATCTCATGCAAGCTGAGCCAATCGGCCCCTTCTTTGAGGATTCTGAATTGAAGGGATGGGGAAAAAAGATGGTGAAAGAGAGACAGACACAGACAGAACCTGGGACAAAGTGACACACGCGCGCGCGCGTGCACACACACACACACATACAATCCACACAGCCTTTGTCCCTGGTTTGGGTCCCTTCCTCCCTTCCAGAGGCTGACAAAGCTCACCTCGCAGTGATGGGAGTTGAAGATTCCTATTATCCCTGCCTCCAACCCCATTGGTTCTTCCCAGGAAGAATACTTAAATATGCCTACCACCAGGTGCCTTGAAGGGTTAT